>NC_042625.1:100783597-101138597 GCF_901001135.1 Rhinatrema bivittatum
CTTTCTTTTCTTGCTCTAGGCCTGTACGTTATTACCCTTTCTTGCTCTAGGCCTGTACGTTATTACCTTTCTTGCTCTAGAACGTACGTTATTACCTTTCTTGCTCTAGGCCTGTACGTTATTACCTTTCTTGCTCTAGGCTGTACGTTATTACCTTCTTGCTCTAGGACTGTACGTTATTACCTTTCTTGCTCTAGGACGTACTTATACCTTTCTTGCTCTAGGCTGTACGTTATTACCTTTCTTGCTCTAGGACTGTACGTTATTACCTTTCTTGCTCTAGGCTGTACGTTATTACCTTTCTTGCTCTAGGCTGTACGTTATTACCTTTCTTGCTCTAGCTGTACGTTATTACCTTTCTGCTCTAGGCCTGTACGTTATTACCTTTCTTGCTCTAGGACTGTACGTTATTACCTTTCTTGCTCTAGAACGTACGTTATACCTTTCTTGCTCTAGGACTGTACGTTACCACCTTTCTTGCTCTAGGCTGTACGTTATTACCTTTCTTGCTCTAGGACTGTACGTTATTACCTTTCTTGCTCTAGGCCTGTACGTTATTACCTTTCTTGCTCTAGGCTGTACGTTATTACCTTTCTTGCCATTGTTGGACGGAGTGGATTTTCCGCTGTCAGAGTTGAGTTCAAATACCCCGCAGATCTGTTGGTCCCTCCAATTTCAGAGCCTCTGTCCTGCTAAATGCTTTGGCCTCTGATTGTTCTTGGACTCCTAGTCGTTCTGAGGATAGAGGGGACACTTGGTAGTCAGGCTGGCCATTGCCCCGCTTCTGCCATCTTTAGTACAAACTGTTGGTCTTCTGCAGACGCCTCTGGCAACCTCTGGCTTCCTGTTGCTGTGGCAAGCGTAGGGGCAACTGGATTGGCAATCTGTGTCACGGGCGAGGTGCTGTCACTGCTCTGTGAAGGGCTGCTCTGCTCTTTCACCTGGGACTCAGCACACAAGTCCTTCTCTGGCAGATGTTTCAAGTTTAATTGAGATAAAGCTGTCATCCCCAAAAATTCCTCTGCAAAGTGGAAAGAAAAGAGCTTTAGTAGGAAGCTGACCTAGCCAGATTGGTCTGGCAGGCGACACCAGGATTGAGGACGCAATGGTAATTACAGAGGCTTGGGAAATGTGGGAATACACAGGCCTCCCCTGGTTTTGATCCATACATTAATTTATGAGATAAGATTAACCCAATCTGGTTGAACTTTGAGAAAATAAGCCAATTAGAGCACCTAGGTCTGCCCACAAAGGACCGTTGGAGGTTCCACCACCTAAGCTTGCTTACCTGGTTGAGTACGTGAGTGTGCATTTTCCATAAAATCCTATAGCATGGCACAGACTCCCAAAACCATTGCATCTCTGGTCTAACAACACAGTTTGAACAATTTTAAAAGCACCAGTTTGTGATTATGATTCATGCCTTCTCAGCTGACAGCAAGCACTAGTTATTCTTGTATATTCTGATTATTTTTATGTCTTTTTTTACATTATTGTATTTTACATTTATGTATGTTTTATTGTACTTGGAGATAGCAAGTAATAAATCAGTAAATAAACTAACTAAACTAAGGAGAAATCTTGCAGATGAAGACGTTCTGTGGCTGGCAGCTGGGATGTGACCTTAGTAGTATGACAGAAAATGAGCAACTTAGTAAATGTAACAGAAAGAGACGATATTACTATGTGAACAATTGAAGGGTGTCAGCAGCACTGGTACTCCCCGGAGATCTCACTATGTGCTGAAAAGTTAGTAGGCCTGCGTTGATCGAGCACAGTTAGAACATCAGACACATGCTCAATACAGCCCCTGACAGAATAAATGGTATGGGGATACGTCTAATGTAAAAAAGGAAAATTGGTTCTTACCCGCTAATTTTGTTCCAGAACATACCCAGATCAGTCCAGACAAGTGGTTTTTCCATCCCTATCAGCAGATGAAGGCAGAGAACAAAAACGTTGAGGCACTTCTACATAACCCAGGGGTGCCACCTGCAGTCCCCACTCATAGAAAGATAGAAATGACGGCAGAAAAAGACCAATCGGCCCATCCAGTCTGCCCAGCAAGCTCCCACACTTATTTTCCCAGACTTATCTGTTTCAACCACCACCAGTTTCAGGGCTCTTGTTGGTAACTGTTTGATTCAAGTTTCCTGCCTTTGATGCAGAGAGTAATGTTGGAGTTGCTTCAAAGGTGAGCAGAAGGCTTAATGGTTAAGGGTAGTAATCGCCGCATCAAGCAAGTTACCCCGATGCTTGTTTACCCAGACTGCACAGATCATTGTCTGTTGGTTGTTGTCTGAATGCAAATCCTCTTTTCCACATTTCCCCCTGCCGTTGAAGCAGAGAGCAATGTTGGAGTTGCATTAACCTTGTGAAGGCTTATTGAGTAAGGATAGTAGTCACCAGGTTGTAGCCACCACTCCAGTAATTCCCATCTTAGGATGGGAATGAAGAGAAGAGCCCATGGCTCTTCTCTTCATTCCCATCCTAAGAAATTGCCATACTGGGTCAGACCAAGGGTCCATCAAGCCCAGCATTCTGTTTCCAACAGTGGCCAATCCAGGGTATTATCACTTTCCTTTTCCTGCTAGTCATACCTCTCTCTATGCAGCCCAACATCCTTCTGGCTTTAGCTACTACTGCCGCCTTATCGCAATGCTTGGCTGGCTTCAGATCGCTAGACACAATCATCCCAAGGTCCCTCTCCCAGTCCGTGCATAATAGTCTTTTCCCACCATCACATACACTCTTTTGGATTTCTGCACCCCAGGTACATGACTCTGCACTTCTTGGCATTGAATCACAGTTGCAAAATCTTTGACCATTCTTCAAGTTTTCTTAAATAATTTTTCATTTTCTCTACTCCTTCAGACATAGCCACTCTGTTGAAGGTCATAGTATCATCTACAATAAGGCAAATCTTTTCTTCTTACCTCTTCACATGTCATTCAGGAAGATCCACAAGTTGGGTTGTGTTGCTGTTCAGTGGGAGGTGGTTCCTAAGACTGTCACTGGTCATCTAGCATGGACCAGTTATTCAGAGACTGTCAATGGTGGTCCAGCATGGGCTGGATGGGGATCAGATACTTTCATTGGTGATCTGACATGGCAGTTGACAACAGACCTTTTGAGGTTCCACATAGGATATAGCTCCTGAGCTACTGTACCCTGCTGGTATAGGATAGTCATTGGTGGTAGTTCGTGTGGACCGAGTGGGGTTTAGAGACAGATACTGGTGATCTGGCATGGCAGTTGATTGTGGGATAATCTGGTGACCCAGAATGGACCTAAAAATAAAAGTGGACAATACCAAAGGGTCCAGCTCCAACACCATCATCATCTGTACATCGCAGGGGGGAGGGAGTATGTGCCTAGAAACCTGATGGACAGCTATATGCCTGCAAAAAACCATGAAAAAGAACCAAGGGAAAGTCTTCTGTGGTCCAATGTAGGATCAGTACAGATCCAGATGGAGTCATTGGTGGTCCAGCATAAGGTCAAGACTGGTTCAGATAGAGTCAATGGTGGTCTGCCATAGGGTTGAGATGGTTCCAAGCAAAGTCATCAGTGATTCAGCATAGGGTCGGGGTAGGCCCAGATGGAGTCATCAGTTGTCCGGCAGTTGGAATTTTCCTCATGGAATTGTTCTCCGTCCATTGGCAAGTTAAATGTAAGACATTGATAAGACAGGCTAGAGAGAATTTGAAAAGAAGTTGGCTGTAGAGCAAAAACTCACAGTAAAAACTTTTTAAATATATCCGAAGCAGAAAGCCTGTGAGGGAGTCAGTTGGACCGTTAGATGATCGAGGAGTTAAAGGGGCACTTAGAGAAGATAAGGCCATCGCGGAAAGATTAAATGATTTCTTTGCTTCGGTGTTTACTGAAGAGGATGTTGGGGAGGTATCCGTAATGGAGAAGGTTTTCATGGGTAATGATTCAGATGGACTGAATCAAATCACGGTGAACCTAGAAGATGTGGTAGACCTGATTGACAAACTGAAGAGTAGTAAATCACCCGACCGGATGGTGTACACCCCAGAGTTCTGAAGGAACTAAAAATGAAATTTCTGATCTATTAGTAACAATTTGTAACCTATCATTAAAATCATCCATTGTACCTGAAGACTGGAGGATAGCAAATGTAACCCCAATATTTAAAAAGGGCTCCAGGGGCGAGCCGGGAAACTACAGACCGGTTAGCCTGACTTCAGTGCCAGGAAAAATAGTGGAAACTATAGAAAGACATGGTTTAATAGAACAAAGTCAGCATGGCTTTACCCAGGGCAAGACTTGCCTCACAAATCTGCTTCACTTTTTTGAAGGAGTTAATAACATGTGGATAAAGGTGAACCGGTAGATATAGTATACATGGATTTTCAGAAGGCGTTTGACAAAGTTCCTCATGAGAGGCTTCTAGGAAAATAAAAAGTCATGGGATAGGTGGCGATGTCCTTTCGTGGATTGCAAACTGGCTAAAAGACAGGAAACAGAGAGTAGGATTAAATGGGCAGTTTTCTCAGTGGAAGGGAGTGGACAGTGGAGTGCCTCAGGGATCTGTATTGGGACCCTTACTTTTCAATATATTTATAAATGATCTGGAAAGAAATACGACGTGAGATAATCAAATTTGTAGATGACACAAAATTGTTCAGCGTAGTTAAATCACAAGCAGATTGTGATAAATTGCAGGAAGACCTTGTGAGACTGGAAAATTGGGCATCCAAATGGCAGATGAAATTTAATGTGGACAAGTGCAAGGTGATGCATATAGGGAAAAATAACCCTTGCTATAGTTACGCAATGTTGGGTTCCATATTAGGTGCTACAACCCAAGAAAGAGATCTAGGCGTCATAGTGGATAACACATTGAAATCGTCAGCTCAGTGTGCTGCGGCAGTCAAAAAAGCAAACAAATGTTGGGAATTATTAGGAAGGGAATGGTGAATAAAACAGAAAATGTCATAATGCCTCTGTATCGCTCCATGGTGAGACCGCACCTTGAATACTGTGTACAATTCTGGTCGCGCCGCATCTCAAAAAAGATATAATTGCGATGGAGAAGGTACAGAGAAGGGCTACCAAAATGATAAGGGGAATGGAACAACTCCCCTATGAGGAAAGACTAAAGAGGTTAGGATTTTTCAGCTTGGAGAAGAGATGACTGAGGGGGGATATGATAGAGGTGTTAAAATCATGAGAGGTCTAGAACGGGTAGATGTGAATCGGTTATTTACTCTTTCGGATAGTAGAAAGACTAGGGGGCACTCCATGAAGTTAGCATGGGGCACATTTAAAACTAATCGGAGAAAGTTCTTTTTCGCTCAACGCACAATTAAACTCTGGAATTTGTTGCCAGAGGATGTGGTTAGTGCAGTTAGTATAGCTGTGTTTAAAAAAGGATTGGATAAGTTCTTGGAGGAAGTCCATTACCTGCTATTAAGTTCACTTAGAGAATAGCCACTGCCATTAGCAATGGTTACATGGAATAGACTTAGTTTTTTGGGTACTTGCCAGGTTCTTATGGCCTGGATTGGCCACTGTTGGAAACAGGATGCTGGGCTTGATGGACCCTTGGTCTGACCCAGTATGGCATGTTCTTATGTTCTTATCCTCCGTCAAAGGATATAACTTCGCCATTGCCCTGAATACTTTGAGATCTGCCTCTGGAGTACCACATTCCTGGCTCACCAATTTCAGCAATAGAAAATCCTTTGTCAGTCCCCAAAGACCATCCAGGACTGGATCCACTCTATCAGATTCCTTCTGGACAAATTGAATCCCCAACTCTTCCAGAACCTGGGTGATAAGTAGTCTCAATTCCTTCCTGCGGAACAGATGACCACCCCAGGGTCATCCCCTTCTGTGAACAGAACCTCTTCCAAGCCATCTACTTCCTTGCTCACATCTGGACCAACATCCATGGGTCCATCCCCTGAATCATCCCCCAGATCATCATGTGGGTCATCAGAACCTTCCGAAGCCACAGAGCAGTTGTCTCTTCCTGGACGGTACAGCAGGTCCTCTGACCCTCCAGCCAAGCCATCTCAGAAGACCTTGAAGAGATCTAAGGTTTCAGGCCCAGGGGCCGCTTACCTCCTGCTCCTCGCTTGGCTAGATAGGCCTTGTACAAGAGCAAAACAAGTTCTGTAGAGGATTTCTCCACATCACTGCTCCAGTCTCCTGCCAAGGCCTGTTCAGGATCCCCTTCCTCCTCCTAATCCCCCAGCACAGAGTGAGCCCCTACAGACCGTGGGGGAGGGGAATCTCTGGACACCCTGGGAGCTGGGCTGCTTCTTGCTGCATGCATACCTCTTGTCCTTTGCGCTTTCAGCCTCCCCAGGAGCCTCTCTGATGGGCCCATGTGAATCTCCTGCTGCTGGACGCTCCCATGGAGGTTTCCTACCCTGCGGCAGCACACTCCGAGGAGAACGCAGCAGAGTTTAGCTGCTCAGGCCCAACATTACCTTCTGCTCTCTGAGGCTTCTGCCATTCTTGCCCTGAGCCTCACTGCCACGTGAAGGAGAAAGAAAGGGGAGTCACCTCTACCGAGCGCCGAGAAAACTCGCTTCCTGTGACCTCCTTCCTGCAACGCCCTGACATAGCTGAGCTGTCTCTTAAAAAAAAAAAAAGCAGCCCAAAATCAGTCATAATTATATTAAAAGGGGTACTTTCCTGCCACTCCTGGCTGTAGGACCCCTGGTTTTCAGTCCTCTGATGTTGCAAGGTAAGGCAGCTCAGGGATCTCCAACCCTCCCACTCACCCAGCTCCACCTGAGGGATGGTCCATGAGATGCCCAACGCCTCAGGGAGCACGTCTTCTAGATCTTCCTCTTATTTCCTTCTTTTTATGTCAGACTGCAGGTTTGCACCTCCACCATCTACTGGAGACATAGAAATGCTGAGGACTGCAGGTGGCACCTGGGTTCTGTAGCAGTGCCTCAAAGAATTTAGTTCTCTGCCTCCCATCTGCTGGTAGGAATGCAAAACCCACTTGTCTGGATTGATCTAGGGTATGACCAGGAATGAGTTTGTATATTTATGAATGTTTTAATTTGGAATCTGCACTGATTTGCGGAATGCAAGAGTTGAAATAAAGTAACACCATCAGCGTGGCGCCTGTCACAGGAAGAGACATCCTATGGGTAACTGCTCCCACGTACCTTCTTCCTCCTCCCAACTGGGGTCTTCCAAACGCACACTCTGCTCTGCCCTCTGCTTCAGAGCAACCCTCCGAGCCTCCTCCTGTGGAGCAAGCAGAGGGAAAGCGGTCACTGCTGAGGTACAGGCAGAGCAGCCAAGGCACCTCCTTCCCTGCAAACCATTTCAAACTCACCTGCTCTAGATATGAACCTTATAGAAGTAACGCTGCCAAAATTCGGAATGGGAGACTGCAGCTGGCACCTGAAGAAGTCAGACAAAGGCTGTCAGAGGCAGACTCCTTAGCAGGTGCAGCTCTACTGCAGATATAGACATTGCCACTCTCTACTTACGGAGGCTTTATTTTCCGAGTCAATACAATCTTATTTAAAAAACAAAAAAAAGGCCATAAGCTGAGGGACAGCAGCTGTCCTGCACGGTGCAGTGCAACAAGCCGGGGACAGATAGGTGAACAGGGACCTGGCCATCTCTTTAGATTCCTGCCACGTAATCTGGGTCTGGTCCTATGTAGCAGAGCTAGTGGGGAGCATGCCACACTCACCATTTTAGTGTAAAGTGCCCGGATAGAAAGGGCTGTTCACCAGCAAGTCTGAAATTTCTCCCTCCTTCTCCTCCAGATTACACTGTGCCAGCCAGGCTTCAAACAGTGCTAGGGGCCCTGTGCAAGAAAGCCAGAACAGGCTGACAGGAATATTACACTAGTGGATGTGGCATTACAATGAAGGAAAAACTGGTTCTTACCTAATTTTGCTTCCTTCCAGACCGGTCCAGACAAATGAATTTTTCCCACCTACCAGCAGATGGAGACAGAACAAAAGCTTTACTATACACTAGTACTTAAGGTACATCATCCAAACCAGTCCAGCCAGACAGGATGCACCCAAGCCCCCTCAAAATGGGTGGGAACCTGATGGACCTGCCCCAAACGCCTCTCCTTCTGGAGACAGACATGCAGTGAGGTCCAAGGCACTGCCTCACCAATCTACGGTGGCAAAACCATTTGGCAATCTCCTCAAGATGCAGCTGGGCTCGAGGAGAAGGAGCCCTCAGGCCCAAGGATAAATGAAGGCCCCTGCAGATATATACTGATGCAATCATTCCTTGGATCCATCTAGCAATAGACACCTTATGTCCTTTGATCTGACCACGAAACACAAAAGATAATCCAATCTATGAAAGGCATTAGAAACCTTCAGGTACCTCAGAAGAGTCCTACACCCATCCAAAAAGAAGAAGTTGCTGAGTTTTTCCCCATGGAACCTGCCTGTGGCTTCCAAAAGGCCTGCAATACAATCAACAATTGGAAGAAGGATACATCTGAAGAAAAAAGGGTAAGCATAAGCATTGTCAAGTGTAAAACACTGATACGACAGGCAAAGAGAGAATTTGAAATGAAGTTGGCCATAGAGGCAAACTCTCATAAAAATTTTAAAATATATCCGAAGCAAGAAACCTTGTGAGGGAGACGGTTGGACCGTGAAATGACCGAGGGGGGTTAAAGGGGCTCTTAGGGAAGATAAGGCCATTGCAGAAAGACTAAATTATTTGCTTCCGTGTTTACTAATAAAGATGCTGGGGAGATACCAGTTCCGGAGACTGTTTTCAAGGGTGATGAGTCAGAAGAACTGAATCAAATCACTGTGAACCTGGAAGATGTAGTAGGCCAGATTGACAAACTAAAGAGTAGGAAATCACCTGGACCGGATGGTATGCATCCTTAAAATTTGCAACCTATCATTAAAATCATCCATTGTACCTGAAGACTGGAGGGCAACCAATGTAACCCCAATATTTAAAAAGGGCTCCATGGGTGATCTGGGAAACTGTAGACTAGTGAGCCTGACTTCAGTGCCAGGAAAAATAGTGGAAACTATTCTAAAGATCAAAATGGTTTAATGGAACACAGTCAACATGGATTTAACCCAAAGGAAGTCTTGCTAACAAATCTGCTTCATTTTTTTGAGGGGGTTAATAAACATGTGGATAAAGGTAAACCGGTGGATGTAGTGTATTTGGATTTTCAGAAGGCATTGACAAAGTCCCTCATGAGAGGCTTCTAAAAAAAACCCTAAAAATTCATGGGATAGGAGGTGATGTCCTTTCGTGGATTACAAACTCGTTAAAAGACAGGAAACAGAGAGTAGGATTAAATGGACAATTTTCTCAGTGGAAAAGGGTAAACAGTGGAGTGCCTCAGGGATCTGTACTTGGACCGGTGCTTTTCAATATATATATATATATATATATATATATATATATATATATATATATATATATATATATATATATATATGAATGATCTGGAAAGGAATACGATAAGTGAGGTTATCAAATTTGTAGATGATACAAAATTATTCAGAGTAGTTAAATCACAAGCAGATTGTAATACATTGCAGGAAGACCTTGCGATACTAGAAGATTGGGCATCCAAATGGCAGATGAAATTTAATGTGGACAAGTGCAAGGTGTTGCATATAGGGAAAAATAACCCTTGCTGTAGTTTCACGATGTTAGGTTCCATATTAGGAGCTACCACCCAGGAAAGAGATCTAGGCATCATAGTGGATAATACTTTGAAATCGTCGGCTCAGTGATGCTGCAGCACTTAAAAAAAAAACCAAACAAACAATGTTAGGAATTAAGAAGGGAATGGTTAACAAACGGAAAATGTCATAATGCCTCTGTATCGCTCCATGGCGAGTCTGCACCTTGAATACTGTGTACAATTCTGGTCGCCGCATCTCAAAAAGGATATCGTTGCGATGGAGAAGGTACAGAGAAGGGCGACCAAAATGATAAAGGGGATGGAACAGCTCCCCTATGAGGAAAGGCTGAAGAGGTAACGGCTGTTCAGCTTGGAGAAGAGACGGCTGAGGGGGGATATGGTAGAGGTCTTTAAGATCATGAGAGGTCTTGAACCGGTAAATGTAAATTGGTTATTTACACTTCGCATAACAAAAGGACTAGGGAGCACTCCATGAAGTTAGCAAGAGCACATTTAAGACTAATAGGAGAAAATTCTTTCACTCAATCACCCACTGGGGATTCTCTAGATCCATCCCCTTCAGTATGTGATCGGGAACCAACCACCATGAGAGACTGGTCCTGGCGAGAATCAGGAGGGGCAAAGGCAATGGAACTCCTCTGACTTGGGATCCCAGCGGGAAAGCAATCCCTCTGTTAAACTGTCTCATATGAGCAAACGCCCAGGGAACTACCTCCAGAGTAGACGCCAGAGATTCCGAGAGACTTGTAAATAGTCCCACACCTTGGGCAAAGCGAGAGCCAAAAGTCGGTGCACCTGAGACATCATGCTTGATCATTCTGTCCTGTGGGAGAAAAACCTTGCCCACCGCAATGTCGAAACGGGCTCCCAGGAATTGTAATCTCTGGGAAGGCACCAATTGGCTCTTTGTGAAATTGACTATCCATCCGAGAGAGCGAAGACGATGCAAGACTGTCTGAACTGCCACCTTGCAAAGATCCTCCAACTTCACCCAAATGAGCCAGTCGTCCAAGCATGAGTGAACCAGTATTCCCTCTTGCCGGAGGGCTGCTGCCACTACCACCATTACCTTGGTAAAAACGCAAGGAGCCATCACTAACCCGAACGGGAGTGCCCAAAACTGGTAATGCTTGCCCAATATTATAAACCGCAGAAAACATCTGATGACCTCTCCTGGATTCAGATATGTAGGTAAGCTTCTGTCAGATCCAAAAGAAGCCAAAAATTCGCCTTTGTGGACGGCCGCAATGACGGATCTCAACGTCTCCATGTGAAAACGAGGAACCCGAAGTGCTCTGTTGACCTTCTTTAAATCCAATATTGGACAGAAGGAGAAGTCCTTCTTGGGTACCACGAAGTAAATGGATTATCGTCCGGTTTGAAACGTTTGCTCAGCGGGACCGGGACAATCGCTCCCAGGGACCTTCAAGCGAACCAAGGTCTGGAGTACCAGCTGTTGCTTTGTCTGGGACCTGCAAGGAGACACCAAGAACAGGTCTCGTAGTGGGCGGGCAAAATCCAAAGCGTAACCACGTTCTATGATGTTTAGAACCCACTGATCTGATGAGATCTTGACCCATTCCTCGCGAAACAGAAAGACGTCCATCTCCGGACGGAGGAATGGGCCAGCACACCTTCGTTGGGTAGCCTTGCTTGTAGCGAAACCTTGGGAGTTTCCATCATGCGGAGGTCGTCTGCCGTGAAAGGAATGTGCCCAAGCCTGGGACCACGTGGACGCCTGCCTCGGAGCAAAGGACGGAACCCTACCCGTCCGAAACACTATGTTGACCCCGAAAACGCCCTCTAAATGACCCAAAGGGCCAAGAAGAGCAAGGCTTGTCCTCCGGGAGCTGTATACTTTATTATCCCCCAAGTCTTTGATAAGTTTGCTCCAGTTCATCACCGAACAACAACTTTCCTTTAAATGGGAAGGAACCCAGCTGCCGACTTTGACGAGATGTCAGCTGACCAGCTGCAGAGCCAAAGAAGCCTCCTAGCAGAAACCGCCGAAGGCCATCGTGGGCGAGGGAGGTACGAAGGAGATCATGTAAGGCATCAGCAGTATAAGCCCACGGCAGACTCCAGACGATTCGCCTGATCAGCCTCCTCAGGGGGAGCTCCTGAGTTGTGAGCAACTGTTGCACCCACCTAAGAGTAGCCCTCTGCATTAGACTACTACAGACGGCCACCCTGACGCCAAGAGCCAAAACCTCAAAAATTCTTTTGAGAAAAAGCTCCAGCTTCCTATCCTGGAGGTCCTTGAGAGCTGCGCCTCCTGTCATGGGAATGGTCGTGCGCTTAGCGATCGCCGTGACGGCCGCATCCACTTTAGGAACCTTAAGCAAATCCAAGGACTATTGGAAGCGGATAATGTTTTTCCATGGCTCTACTAACTTTCAGGCTAGCCTCCGGAGCATCCGATTCCCGAGTCAGTAGCTGCAAAAGCTTCGGGTGAAAGAGGAAGGTTGTAGGTGGGGCTCTCAAACCTGACAGAACAGGGTTCCCCGAGGAAGGTTCTCCACTGGCTGCGGAGCCTGAATATCAAGCTCTTTTAGAACATGATGAATTAGAGGATCCAGCTCCTCCCTGCGAAATAACCGAAGCACCTGTGGGTCATCCCCCTTCTACTGGAGCGGATTAGTCATCATTATCGCCCGTGCCCGCCGTGGAAGGGTCTAGAGGCGCGGGGGGACTAGGGGGAACAGCTGCTGGTACCACTGTGACCGGGGCTGGATGAGGTATAGGAGCTGTAGGAACTTGCCCGTCTGCAGGTCTAGGAACCTTTGCCTGTGGGAATTGCTGCTAATCCAAATCTGCCTCTGCTTCCATATAGGCTTTATGCAGCAGCAAAACAAATTGAGGAAAAAGGATGCTGCCTCTTAAGACCCCTCCCCGGAGGCATGGCAGGAGGAGGGGGAATAGGAGGATCTTCAAAATCTACATCCAGAGGTCTTACGGGGCTTAAATCGGGAGGAGACAGTGGGAGTGGAAGATCCCCTCCCCCAGAGCTGCATTGGAGCCCGAAGCACCTAAAATGGCCGCCGTTCCCACGCTTATTGGGGACAGGGCAGGTCGCTGAAGAGAAGCCGGCTGCCTTCTACCAGAGCCGCGCGAACGCGGTGAAGACATTCTTTTGCCTGAAACAGGGCAATTGTGAAGGCCCTTCGCCAGCGGGGAGGCAGCGGTGACAGAGGCCCTCACGGGAGAGCCGCACTACCAGCTCTCCAGAAGCAGGACACTTCGATCCCCTCGGCATGGCTGCACAAAACAGCTGAGCAATCAAGTATGTGCCTCCAGAGCCCCGGGCACTTAAGACAGGCTTTTTTTTTTTTTTTTACAATGGAGCTGATTAAACCAGGGAAATGCACCTCCCTGGACAGCAACAGTATACAGCTCCCTTCAGAGGAATGTAACGTCTCTGGAATCGTAGGGGGGAGGGACTGGCCCACCGGTAAATCCCCCCATACCCGGGTATCACTTAGGTCCTCCGGGTACCGCGGCTGGTGGGCACCAAGCCCTGCCTGCTAACAAGAGGGGAGAAGGATCTGTACTCTCTTTATTGCTTTTTTTTTTTTTTTAAACCACAGCAGGTGGCACACTGGGTTATCAGGGGGGTGCCTTCAGCTTTTTTCTCTGACTCCATCTGCTGGAAGGGAGGCATAACCCAGCAGTCTGGACTGATCCTGGTACGGACAGGGAAAGGGTATTTTAAGAGTTGTAGACGTTAGGGGAGATGTCTTTGAAAGATCTCTCCCCTATAGACTTGAAGGGAGGCTTGCACAAGGCTTTCAAAATCAAACTGATGTTCCATGGGGGGGGATCAGATGCTGTACTCCCCTCATCTGGATGCAAGGTTCTAGAAGACCCGAGCGCCTTCCCTCTGTAGCAGGACAATGCAGCCACCTGCCCTTCAGAGAGTTCAAGGCAAACCCCTTTGCTAAAAGGCTGGAATCTTTAGAATCGAAGTACAAGTGGAGAGTGCCCTGACTGCAGACACCAGGACTCAAAAACCTTTCCAGACTGTTATATAAGCCAAAGAAGAGGTCACCGTCCTAGTCTGCCACAATGCTGTAATAACCTTAGAGCCAACCTTCACTTTCAACCATCTCCTTTCAAGAGCTAAGCCGCAAGACAAGCGATCCACCTGATTCAAGATTGAACCTGCCGCAGAAGACCGGGAACATGACTGAGTCGCAAGGGCCCCTTCCATCTCGAGGCTCACTACATCTACAAACCATGACGCATTCAGAATCACCAGGCCTCAAAGCCTCTCCACATGCCTCACTACCTAAAGGGAGAAACATGTACAGGAGACTCTGAGGCTAGGACAAAGCTTCTAGGTCTTCCAATCCCAACTCCTCTCTGCCACTGAAGAATCTTTGTGCCCTGGCATTTTTAAACCTTGTCATCATCGGATTTAGCTGGGGACTTCAAACTGGCCTTGAGGAGGGAACATGCTTCTTCTGCCACTCACTCACTCTCTAGGGTCTAAATTTGTACTTAGTCAAGAAATCTGCCTGCATATTCTCTATCCTGGTGACATAAGAGCAGAGCTCACAGGAGCCCCTCTGCCCAGCGTGGATCAACAGCCCCACCTCCAAAGAAACAGATTGATTCTTGGATCCTTCCTGCCTATAGACATATGCTACCGGCACATCATTCTCAGACAATGCCCGTGCTGCCTTGCCTCAAAATCCAGCTCTGGAAGAACTTTAAAGGCCTCCTATATTGCCCTTGGCCCCCACCATATTATGGATCAGGTGGCCCTGAGCTGTCTGACCCTGGCAAATGGCACCCCAGTGACAGACTGGCATCCATGTTCACTAGCACTCAATCCCCTTGGACAAATCGTCACGTGAAAGTCACCACGAAAGACTCAATCTGGCCTCCCCTTTAAGGGGTAGCCTGAACTTAGGAATCCTCCATCACAGGATTACAAGGAAGAACAGAGTCCTCTGCAACGGACTCTCATGAACTGCTGCCCTAGAAACTAGATCCAACATGAAAGTCATGGGACACAGCACTTTAAGATAATCCCATACTCTGGGCACCTCAATCCTCAATAACTGCTGCACCAGGCTCTGCAGCTTCAAACACCTTTCCATGGAAACCACCACCTTGCCTATCTGTGTCTCAAATGAGCTCCCACGTACTCTAGACTGAGTCGGAACCAGTTGCTCTTTGCAGTATTAACCACCTAACCAAGTTTCTGCAATCCCATTGAACAAGCGACAACAAGCATCCTCCAATTCTCCAAGGATAGATGAACCATGATGCCATCCCAACAAAGCAGCACCACACCATGACTTCAGAAACAGTGTGAAGAGTGGCTGCCAGTCCAAACAGCATTGCAACCCCCAGCACTGCAAACCTAAGAAAGCTCTGATGACACTAGCATGAGGGAGGTCAGGAAAGCCCTTTGCCCAGACCAGAGAGTCTCCAATACGAGAAGTAAGGACTCTCAACAGGTGCACATACTTCCTTTACATCTAAAACAGGCCCTCCTTCTGGCACCACTGAGTAAATTGAATAAGGGCTCAGACTTGCTTCATTCTCCAAAACCAAAACTATCGCAGCCAAGAGAGCTTCACCCTTTATATGGAAAGCCATGAAGGTCTTGACCAGAGGTCATGCAAAATGTAAGGAATAACAGTCTCTTGCCATGATCTAAGGTTATGCTGGGCCACTCATAAAATAGGGAGCAACAATCCCCTATATATACCACTGGAAGTGAACCAGAGGGATACGGACGATGTGAAGGCCATTTCCCTGGTCGCCCGAATATCTGCCTACTAGGGAAGTTTTACCAGCACCCTTACACTTGTCTTCTGGTAACTTGGAGCATTGGCTTTCCCAGCTTCTCCAGATCGTCCCCAAAACAGCAATTTACCCTTGAAGGGAAGGTTACTAACTTATCCACCACCCAAATGCGCAACCAGAGAAGCCGCCTCGCTGATACTGCTGACAACGTTTCTGGCCCTGCATTGTGGAACTAAGTGCCCCATGTATTAAGGAGAAAACCAGATTTACTCAAATTTTGCAAAAGTTTGAAAGCATATTTTTCCAAACAGGCATTTTGCATGAGTCAATAACACTAGTCCATTTATAATGAGGTTCTTATTCAGCAAAAGCCAACATTATTGCCTAACAGACTCCACCCTTATTACCATCACAAGGGATTAAAATAGCCAGACCTGGTCGGGGGAAAAGCAAGATGGCCGCCGCATGAAAAGGTCGGCAAGATGCTCTCTCCTCATTTCCTAGAATTTCTTACCTTTATCGAAGAAGAATGCCTCATTTAAAAAGAAAAGCTAAGCTAAGGGAAGTAGCTACCCTCGTCTCCAGTATCCGACAATCAACAAACGAGAATTGAGACTTTCTTTGCCGCCGTAACAGGGACCCAGCCGGAGGAAGCAGCCGCTACAACTGCCGAGGCAGAGCAGGCAGTGGCATTGATGGCTGATGAAATCACTCTGAGCCCTGGCAACCCCATCTCCTATCCAACCCGACACAGTGTCATTAGAGGTGAGTCCCCAAAGATTTGAAATTATGACTATACCTGCCTCTAATTTTGGACCTGAATTACTGAGGGGTGACTCATCTGGATGCAGTGAAGAGAAGGAAATGGAAGCCATCGAGGAGATAGTGCGGGGGAGCACCTCAGGAAGGGAAGTTATGGCAAAAGAAAAAAAAAAAAACCACTCATTGACATACTGACTCCGATGGAGAAACCAAAGGTCATAAACTGGTATACAATAAAGAGCTTGGAAACAGCGGTGTTCAATCTTACAAAAATAACTCGAGTCAAATGTGAGATTTTTGAATATTGAAAAAGAAATGAGTCTTCAAGTGAATAAGATCCAGCAATTAGACACGAGAGTTGAAAAAATACAGACATATTAAGAGTTGGTGATATTTATTTATTTATTTATTTATTTATTTAAATGCTTTTAAAATATACCGACATTCATAGGACATATCATGCCGGTTCACAATCAACATTGTAAAGGAGGAAGAGGAAATTACAAATAACAGGGAGGGGGGAGGTGGAGCAGTGAAGGAAAAAGGAGAGGATGGGGGTCAGGTGACAGTAAGCGCAGAAGTTGCGGGAAGGAGAAAGGTAGTGAAGTGCTAGGGGAGAGAGAAATTGATAGGAACTGTGTTAAAAAAAAAACTGAGAATAAAAAATTAACAAATTTACAAAATCAGGAATTCCCTAGGATGCATCAACGGATTAGAAGGGGTAAGGGAATTGGAAGTGGCAGTGGAGGGGGTTTAGGTCTGATTGGATGAATTTAAAGAGGCTAGAGAACTTGGAAAATCAGACAAAACTCCTGAATTTCAGAGTTCTCAACTTTCCATTTGTGAGAGAAATTTCTGCCTATGAAATGTTTAAGGTTTACTTGATTAAAATGTTAAAGTTCCCAGAAGAAGGATTACCTGTTGTCTCAAGAATCTACTATTTACCATCAAAAGAGAGGAAAAGAAGATGATCAAGAATTGAACATTGATTTAACTCAAATATTAGAAATGTCTGGAGACACAGAAATTACAAATAGAATGACTTTGTTTGTTGCAGACAGAGAGCTGATAACGAAAAGATTCTTCCGCAATTATACAGAACTTTTTCATGGCAGGAAAAACCTGGATATTTCTAGACCCGCACAAGAAAGGTGGAAAACATTTCTATCTATGCGACAAGAAGTGACGGCTTTAGTCTTAGATAACCCAGCAGGTGTATCATAAGATATCAAAATCCCAAATATATATTTTTTCAACCCATACAATTGCAAAGGTTTTTGGGACCATTAACCCCTAAATAGTCAAGATGTGTGAGCAGTGCAAGTTCAGTTTGTCACCTGTTGGTTATAAATGTTGGAAATTATTTGTAATTTAATAACCGCTCAATTATTTTCCCTCATGGATTACTTAGAAATTACAGATTTGAAAATGCTGTTAATGTGAGTCGATGAGAAATTGATATGGTTTGATTTATGATGTATCTGTTATTGGCAAAATATTGAAGATATAGTGCTGAAAATGAGAAATAAAAAATTAAAATAAAATAGCCAGACCTTCCAAACAGAGACTGCAGTTTTATTTTATAGTATTGTTTTTATGCTATTGCATCTTATTGCTATTATGTATGTTACCTGATGCCGCCTAGAAATGTAGATAGGAGCAGCATACATTTTTAAATAAAATATCCTGCAATAAATGCTAAACCAGTCTCCTCCCGAGAAATATTCTTCAGGATTTGCAACCGGAACCTGCAGGACCCACTAGCGTACGAGGGAGCCAGCACCACTGGTTATCAGAATCCTTCTCAGGAAAGCTTACCCTGCCCCACCCCAGGAGCCCTTAATCCTCCAGATGGTCCAACTGCAGGAGGTACAGTGCCTTATGTACTAGTGTACACTCAAGCTTTTGCTCTGTCTCCATCTGCTGGTAGGGAAGGAAAACCCATTCATTTGGGCTGGTCTGCTGGACAATAAAGAACACATTTCTGTATTATTCCACCACACAAACCATACATACACGCAAGCTTGCATGCACATTCCAGCAGCAGACAAATCCCAGCTAAACCTTCCCTCTCCATTGGCTCAAACACAGCTTACCATTAACTATCTGCAACACCATAAATACCACTAAAAGTAACAGTGCAGAGATGTAGGTGTGCAGACATTAAGAGGAAAAGTACAGAAGAGACAAATATGAAAAAAGAATAATGGACACTAGTGTAAAAGAGTTGGTATCAAAATAAGGTAGCCATCCACAAAATACAATTTTACACATAGTAAAATAAATGAGAAATGACTTACTTTTAATACAGTCAGATGAATCCAGAAACAAGTGGGTTATGCACCTCCACCAGCAGATAAGAGAGAGCAAACTGACATCACAGTGTGTAACACCCTGCAGTGACATCTCTTCAAAATCAACTGTGGACAGACTAGCAAAAACCGATTAAAAACAGAGAACCATTTCAGCACTCAGCCAACACTGAGCTCAGACAAGAAGGTAACATTCGTCCAGGAACTGGAGGACCACACTATAAACATTCGGTAGCCAAGGGAGGGAAGCTGGATTCATCTGTCTGTCCTAAAGAAAAGGAAATTGTCAGGTAAGGAGTAATTTCTCATTTCTTAGCATCCAGTCAGATGGATCCAGAACAAGTGGGATGTACCCAAGCTATTCCCGAACAGGGCGGAAGGCTTCCCGCGATCCAGACAAAACCGCACGTGCAAAGGCTGCGTCCTCCTGGGCCTGACACATCCGGACAAAGTGCAAGCCCGGGAAAAAGTGTGGTAAAGAGGACCACGTCGCAGCTCTGCAAAATGTCGATGGGAGACTATTTTATTTCAGGCCTGAGCCCTGACCTGACTAGGTAATGGCTTTCCAGCTTCAACGTATGCAGCCGTGACTATGTCCTTAATCCAGCCAGCTATGGTAGCCCATGAGGCCAGCTCTCCCTGCCTAGTACTGCCGTGAAGGACAAACAGGCGATCTGTCTTCTGTAAAGGCTTAGTAACCTGACAATATGTCTCAACATCCAAGGGTTCCAACAGATACTCCTCTACAGTGACCACCTTTGGTAAAGAAGGGACAGTACACAGCTGTACTGCCCCCAGAGTCACCCGGAGAAACAAGCCTTGCAGCTCAGAACAAATTGCCACAAGAAACACTGTTTTCATAGGTCACTAACCGCAAGGACATGGTACGCATCGACCTAAACGTAGGACCCGCTAAGAGATCAATACCAAATTTAGACTGAGCCACAATCGCAACACCCCACAGGAGCGGCATACACTACTGCGTGACATTGGCCACATGGCCTGGACCATGCACCAGCACACACTCCTACTGCACTTCCTCCAACAGCTCCTCACCTTCGCCAAGAACTACATTCCTGCCTCATGAAACTTTTTTTTTTTTTAAACAACTTTAATATTCCAGGCAAGAGAAAATAAATACCCCCAGGCTTGTAATTACAGAGCTGTCAGCGGGTTCCAAGCTGCTTTGTGAAGGGAGAGGGTCTAGACTACCACAGATGCACTCCACGGAACTCTGAAGCAAGTTAAACCAAAGGGACACCAACCCCCTGCTCGTCTAACTCAAACCAGGGAGGATGGCCCCAAATCTTATCCTTTGCCTCCTTGCTTCTCTCTCCAGACTGCAGATTTTACACCATCTACTGGAGACAGAGAAATACTGAGGGACTGCAGGAGGCACACTGGGTTACGTACGGTGTCAGTGAGACTCTCTGTCTCCATCTGCTGGCAGGGAGGCAAAACCCAGGAGTCTTGTCTGATCTGGGGTATCAACAGGAATTTTTATTTTGTGGATGTTATTTTATTCATACCAGTTTTTTACAGTAGTGTCCATTTATTATTACTCCTTTTCCATATAGGTCTCTGTAGTGTGCCATGCTTCTGTTCTTTTCCTGTTGATTGTGGTCAGTGGCCTGTTTTTTGATCAAGTCTAACTACAAGTCTCAACTCTGCCTAGATAGTGAGTCTCAGAGACAGACTTACCATCCGGTTCATTGCAGTAAGTGGCTGGATCAGACTGCAGACTGTACAAGCGAGCCTAGAACAGAGCACACACAGTTCAACCTGCAACTCTATCCCATTGGCCATTAGGGGAAAAAAGTGTCAAATTCCATGTGTTTGAAAATAGGGTTTCACTCTCAAACACTTGATGTTTCTAGAATTTTTACCGTTTCCTTATTCTGCTTGGCCCATCTTTATTACTTCTTATTATTTTAAGGTTTTAAATTGTTTAGGGTTTTTTTAAACATGGTTTTATGTTTAATTCTAATTGTATGTAATGTGATGACATTGTAAACTGCTTTGACAATATTGCATGGATTAGCAATCAAACCAAATCAAAAAGAAAATTGGTTCTTACCTGCTAATTTTTGTTCCTGTAGTACCACGAATCAGTCCAGACTGCTGGGTTATGCCTCCCTACCAGCAGATGGAGACAGAGAAAAACTTGAAGAGCATCCTCTCTTAACCTTGTGCGCCGCCTGCATCCTTTCAATATATAGAAACATAGAAACATAGAAACGACGGCAGAAGAAGACCAAACGGCCCATCCAGTCTGCCCAGCAAGCTTCACACATTTTTTTCTCTCATTCTTATCATTTTCTCTTAACTCTTGGTTCTATTTCCCTTCCACCCCCACCATTAATGTAGAGAGCGGTGATGGAGCTGCATCCAAGTGAAATATCAAGCTTGATTAGTTAGGGGTAGTAGGGGAAGTAACCGCCGCAATAAGCAAGCTACACCCATGCTTATTTGTTTTACCCAGACTATGTCATACAGCCCCTATTGGTTGTTTTTCTTCTCTCCTGCCGTTGAAGCGGAGAGCCATGCTGGTTATGCATTGAAAGTGAAGTATCAGGCCCTTTTGGTTTAGGGTAGTAACCGCCGTAACAAGCCAGCTACTCCCTGCTTTGTGAGTGCGAATCCTTTTTTTTTTTTTTTTTTTTTTCTTCTCCCCTGCAGTTGAAGCTATTCTGGATATGCGTGAAGCCTCAGCTTTTCTTATTCCCCTGCTGTTGAAGCAGAGAGCTATGCTGGAAATGCTTGATGTATCAGCCTCTCCCATGCCATGAAGCAGAGAGCCATGCTGGATATGCATCGAAAGCGAAGTATCAGGCACATTTGGTTTGGGGTAGTAACCGCCGTAACAAGCCAGCTACTCCCCGCTTTGTGAGTGCGAACCCTCTTTTCTTCTCCCCTGCCGTTGAAGCAGAGAACTATGCTGTATATGCTTGGAAAGTGAAGTATTAGGCTTATTTGGTTTGGGGTAGTAACCGCCGTAACAAGCCAGCTACTCCCCTCTTTGTGATAGCAAATCCTTTTTTTCCACATTTCCTCTTGCCGTTGAAGCTTAGAGCGATGTTGGAGTCACAGTAAGCATCTGTATGTTTATTTAATAAGGGTATTGTCTCCGGGCAGTAGCCATCTTTCTGGTGAGCCACCCACTCTACATTGGCGGTCTCTTGACTTTATGGATCCACAGTGTTTATCCCACGCCCCTTTGAAGTCCCTCACAGTTCTGGTCTTCACCACTTCCTCCGGAAGGGCATTCCAGGCATCCACCACCCTCTCCGTGAAGAAATACTTCCTGACATTGGTTCTGAATCTTCCTCCCTGGAGCTTCAAATCGTGACCCCTGGTTCTGCTGATTTTCTTCCTACGGAAAAGGTTTGTCGTTGTCTTTGAATCATTAAAACCTTTCAAGTATCTGAAAGTCTGTATCATATCACCTCTGCTCCTCCTCTCCTCCAGGGTGTACATATAAAGATTATCCAAGCATAACAACGAAACAAGCAAAAGTGAACATTTAAGAACAATAGAACTTTAAACAGGAAAGCAACCTGTAGTCTTCTTCCTTAGCTTTCTGCAATAAAAACGTAATATGAGCGCTGACTATCGGAGCCTCTTTGGGGGGAGTGTCTGGACTGATCCATGGTACTACAGGAATGAAAATGAACAGGTAAGAACCAATTTTCTTTTCCCTGTACGAACCCGGATTAGTCCAGACAGCTGGGATGTACCAAAGCTTCCCTATTCAGGGTGGGACGATGAAAGTCCCACGCGAAGAACTCCACTGGCAAAATTACTGACATCTGGAGCTTGAACATCCAAGCAGTAGTGACGTGCAAATGTATGAAGTGTTTTCCATGTAGCTGCCCTACAAATTTCCTGTGGTGAAACTAGCTGAGATTCAGCCCAAGAAGCCGCCTGTGACCAAATTGAATGAGCTTTTAGACCCTCAGGAACAGGCCACCCTTTACAATGTAAGCGGGCGAAATAGCATCTTTCAACCATCGCGCAATTGTTGGTTTGGAAGCTTTTTGACCCTTCTTGGCAACGCTCCACAAGACCAATGATCTGAAAGGATGTGCGACCTCCAAGTAACGTAACAGAGATTGCCTGACATCTAACAGACTGAGCTCTCTAGCGCGTGGAGCATTGGCCGATAAAGTTGGAAAAGCCAGGAGCTCAAATGATTGGCTTAAATGAAAAGCAGAGACAACCTTTGGTAAAAAAGGAAGGCACAGTCCAAAGAGAGACTCCCGAATCAGAAATCGTCAAAAAGGTTCCCTACAAGAGAGCCTGCAGCTCAGAGATCCTGTGAGTTGAACAGTCAGCCACCAAAAATACCGTTTTCAACATGAGGTCCTTCACCATGGCTTGTTTAAGGGGCTCAAAAGGCGGATCACACAAAACTCTAAGCACCAAATTAAGGCTCCAGGACGGACATATTGGACGGACAGGGGGATTCAAATGCCTCACTCCTTTGAGGAAATGCACCACAACCGGATAGGACACAACCGAACTGCCCACAAGAGAACCCAACGCCGCCACCTGCACATGGAGGGAATTATAAGACAAGCCTTTTGACAAGCCGCTTTGCAAGAACGCCAAAATATGAACCACAGAAGCCTGTCTGGGAAGGATGTCAAGCTCCCGACACCACGTCTCGAAGACTCTAAAGACCCTGACATATGACAGATGTAGATGTTTTCCTGGCCTGGAGTAGTGTAGTAAGTACTTACTTCCTCCGAATAACCTTTCTTCCTTAACCTTCTCCTTTCAAAAGCCAAGCCGCTAGACAAAAGCGATCTGCCCGGTCAAAAAACAGGGCCTTGATGAAGCAGATTTGGAAGATGGCCGAGCCGTAGGGGGTCAGTCTACCGCCAGATTGATTAAATCTGCAAACTACAGCCATCGGGGCCATTCCGGAGTGACTAGGATCACACTTCCTGGATGAACCTCTATTCTGCGGAGAACCTTGCCCATCGGGGGCCATGGAGGAAACACAAACAGGAGTATTGTGGTTGGCCAAGGAAGCACCAACGCATTGACTCCCTCTGCTCCGTGATCCCTTCTGTGACTGAAGAAACGAGAAGCCTTGGCATTGTCTCGCGTCGCCATCAAGTCAATGTAGAGAGACCCCTACAGTCGAGAAATAAGATCCATCGCTCTGTCAGACAGTTCCCACTCTGGAAATCCGCCTGTACGTTGTCTGTTCCGGCGATCTGAGACGCTGCCAGAAGAGCAAGATGCTGTTCCACTTCTTCAGCTATGGCTTGATTCTTGGTGCCGCCTTGATGGTTGATGTAAGCTACCATTGTCGCATTGCCGGACAGAACTCTGACTACCTGATTGTGTAACAAGGGAAGGAAGTGCCACAGAGCTAATCAAACTACCTTGGTCTCCAGGCGGTTTAGACAAGCTCGATTCCTCTTCTGACCATTGGCCTTGGACTGAGTGGGACTGACAGACCGCCCCCCAGCCAGAGAGACTGGCATCAGTGGTCACCACTATCCAAGACGGGACCTAGAGGTCTATGCCGTGCGACAAATTATGCAGGCAAAGCCACCATCCAAGACTGGATCTTGCGAGATCGGTGAGTGGCAGAGGGAACTGGAACTCCTCAGACTTGGGGACCCAACGGGAAAGCAATGCTCGTTGTAATGGTCTCATATGAGCAAAGGCCCAGGGGACCAACTCCAAGGTGGATGCCATGGATTCGAGGACCTGTAGATACTCCCACTCCCCAAAGTTTGGGACTGACAACAATCACCAAACTTGCTCCGTCAATTTGGTTATGCGGTCCAGTGGAAGAAATACCTTTCTTATTTTGGTATCTAACCAGGCTCCCAGGAAGTCCATCGACTGACGGGATAAGGTTGGTTTTGGGTTGGTTGACCACCCAACCAGCGATTCCAGGAGACTGACTACCTTCCTGATTGCTTCTATGCAAAGGTCCCTCGACTTCGCCCTGATGAGCCAGTCATCCAGTAGGGATGAATGAGAAGACCTTGTCACCGCAGAGCTGCTGCCACCACCACCATAACTTTGATGAACATCGGTGAGCCGTGGCCAGACCGAACGGTAGAACGCAAAACTGAAAATGTCTGCCCAGGATCATGAAGCAAAGAAATTTCTGATGGTCCTTGCTGATAAATATATGTAAGTATGCTTCCATCAAATCCAGGGATGCCAAGAACTCGCCTTTGCATACCGCCACGATAACAGAGCGTAGAGTTTCCATATGGAAAGTGTGGTATCTTGAGAGCCTTGTTTACCTTCTTCAGGTCTAGAATAGGGTGGAAGGAACCCTGCTTTTTTGGGACCACAAAATAGATGGAGTATCATCCCGTATTCCATTCGTCCTGGGGGACAGATGTTATCGCTCCTGGGGACAGCAGGCGATCGATCGTCTGCCAGACGATCTGGGATTTGGCGCAGGACCCGCAAGGGGATACGAGATAAAAATCTTGAAAAGGCCGAGCAAATTCCAAAGCGTAGCCGTGTTCTATAATGCTTAGAACCCACTGGTCGGAGATTATTCTGGCCCATTCCACACCTTGAATACTGTGTACAGTTCTGGTCGCCGCATCTCAAAAAAAGATATACGGTAGTTGCGATGGAGAAGGTACAGAAAAGAGCAACTAAAATGATAAAGGGGATGGAACAGCTCCCCTATGAGGAAAGGCTGAAGAGGTTAGGGCTGTTAAGCTTGGAGAAGAGACGGCTGAGGGGGGATATGATAGAGGTCTTTAAGATCATGAGAGGTCTTGAACGAGTAGATGTGACTCGGTTATTTACACTTTCGAATAATAGAAGGACTAGGGGGCATTCCATGAAGTTAGCAAGTAGCACATTTAAGACCAATCGGAGAAAGTTCTTTTTCACTCAACGCACAATTAAGCTCTGGAATTTGTTGCCAGAGGATGTGGTTAGTACAGTTAGTGTAGCTGGGTTCAAAATAGGTTTGGAGAAGTCCATTAACTGCTATTAATCAAGTTTACTAAGGGAATAGCCACTGCTATTAATTGCATCAGTAGCATGGGATCTTCTTAGTTCTGGATAATTGCCAGGTTCTTGTGGCCCGGTTTGGGCCTCTGTTGGAAACAGGATGCTGGGCTTGATGGACCCTTGGTCTGACCCAGTATGGCAATTTCTTATGTTCTTATAATCATCCCCTCACGTGAGGAATCGAGGGATGGGCCAGCCGTATCTCATTGAGAAGTCTTTGAGCCAACGGCCGGAGCGGTGCTACCATCCCGAGTGGGTCTGCGCCCCTCGAAAGGAGGAAGACAAGACTGCAGCCTAGTCGATGGCTGTCTGTCCTACAGGCTGTGGTCTGCTCTGACAAAATCTCTATAGGCCCCGGAAAAGTGATCGGGTGGAAGGAAAACCCAAGGATTTAATCAATTGCTCCAAGTCGTCAGCAAAGAGAAATTGTCCCTTGAACAGCAACACACCCAACTGAGCTTTGGATGATACATCCGCTGACCAGTTACGCAGCCAGAGGAGCCGCCTTGCCGAAACTGAAGACATGGTGGGAGATGAGGTTCGAAGAAGGTCATATAGAGCATCAGCTACATATGCAATCACTGCTTCCAAACATTCCACCTGCTCAGATTCGCCCAGAGGGAGGTCTCTGGAAGTTAACAATTGTTGGACCCAGCGGAGACTCGCTCGGAGATACTACACACTGCTGCTCGTATGCCCAGAGTGGACACACTGAAGATATGCTTGAGGAGAACTTCCAGCTTCCAATCTTGAAGATCCTTGAGCGCCGCTGCTCCTGCGACAGTGGTCCTTTTAGTGACAGCCGAAACTGAAGCGTCCACCTTAGGGGACCAACAGCTCCAGAGACTCTTCAGTCTAGGGATATAGCTTATCCATAGCTCAACTTACTCTCAAGCCGGCATCCGGAACATCCCACTCCCGGGTCATTAATTGCTGAAGCATGGGAAGAAGAGGAAAAGCTTTGGTGGGAGCCTTTAGCCCCGGGTCCTCGGAATCCTGTGGGAGAGGATGCTGAGGAAGGTCCACTCCAAGCTCAGACAATACTGAGGGAATCAGAGGGTCCAACTCCTGCCTATGAAAGACTGACCTTCGGATCGTCCCCGTCCAAAGGAGCCTGCTTTCCCAGGTCCTCCTCTGACCCCGCGCCGCCTGTGCAGATCCAGGCACAGGTGAAGGACTCCGCAATTTAGCGACCCGCAGAGAAGCTGGTGTGTCCAAATGCTTGGCCATTTTGGGGGGGCGGAAGGACAGCTCAAAAAAGCAGCCGAACCCTGAGAAGACTGGGAAGCCAAAAACGCTTTGTGCATAAAGAGCACAAAAACTAAAGAAAAAGCATTAGAGCCAGCCTCATCCCCCCACCCCGCCCCCCCCCCCAGGGGCTCTGGCACCTCATAAAAATCGTCCTGGTCAGGATCGGAGTGATTCCCAGGACTGGCAGAGACACGGGAGAGATCGGGTGGGAGCTTTACTGTCCCCATTGCTCTGGCTTGAGCCTCTTGAAAGTACTAAAAATGGCCGCCGTTCCCGCCCTGAGGGGAAACTGATCGGCCTGAGGTGCTGGCCTTTTAACTGCATCTCGGGGCTTGAAAGTGCTTCTAGTTCTTCCTCTCCTGAAAGGCACCGTGAGCAGAGGCCTGCACGGGAGAGCCTGGTCGAAGACTCCCTGCAGGCTGTGTATGAAGATGGCCGCGGCATCGTGGAAAAAACGGCGCTGCAGCGAGGGAAGCGGCAGAGAGTCAGAACTCTACAAAACGCGCTGGTGTCGCACTCGAAGCTGAACGGAAAGCAGCCGCTAAAAAAAGGTGACTGCCAGGCTGCTTTCAATTAATTTTTTTTTTCTCTGGCTGATCAGCGAAGGGAGAAGAGGGACCGGACCACTGGTGTCTTACCCCGGCGCCTTACCTGCCTGGAGCCCTGCGGGGTAACCAACTCCAGCTCCTTTACCTACTACCGGGGGGACGGCCCCGCAAGACCTACCTACCCCCTGGGAGGAATCGATGTCTCTGTTTTTTTGTTTATTTTTTGCTTGATTCTTGTTAGAGAAACTTTTTTTTTTTTTTTTTTTTTTTTTTAAAAAAGGTAAATTGCCTTAAACCCAAGAACAGGGCAAGACTGCAGGGTTTGCACTACCTCCATCTGCTGGAGACAGAAGGGATGCAGGAGGCACACCAGGTTAAGAGAGGATGCCCTTCAAGTTTTTCTCTGTCTCCATCTGCTGGAAGGGAGGCATAACCCACAGTCTGGACTGATCCGAGTACGTACAGGGAACAAATAATTATCTCAACTTTAGGTACAGCCTCTGCCATTTTATATAGAAAAAGCCCCTTAAATGACACTAGAAGTTTTATGGTTGTAATGTAAACCGTAGTGATAAGTAACGCTGTTATTTGAACTTCGGTATAGAAAAGTTATAAATAAATAAATAAAAGTGTAATTCATTGTCATATTTTTAACTGCACAGACTAGGATACATCTAGAGAGAAAACACACACAGAACAATACTGAGAGAAGATAGAGTCCTACAATGACAAATATCAAGGCCAATTTTAATGACTGAAGAGCAGTAGCTAACAGCCAACTACCAGCAGACTTGTTCTAGGGCATGCACAGTTCTCTTCTTGAATTTGTAATTGATGTATGGATTAAAACTTGTATCCTTTATACTAATAAGCAAGTAATAGAAGAATGAGATAAGCACACAGTCTAGCATTCTATCTACTTCTCCATTTGGATCAGGATTTTGCCTGCCAGCTTGTCGCTATGCAGAGTTCAAGGTGCAGTGCATAGTTTGCCAGCCAAAAATACTCATTTTACAGCCTTGAAAACTGCACAAGATTCACCTCCTTTCATGTGCTCACAACTGCCCAAAGTCTGGAAATTGCATCCCTAACGCTTTAAAGTAATTAATTGGGTACGCACACACACACTGCAGTGTGATCTAATAAGCCTCTCTTCTAAAATATCACACACACACACAGTGGCACCCTTTCCTGCGTACATAATCCCACTCCCTTAGGGCCTGCCAGATCTAAAAGGTTCAAGCAACTGAGATCAGAAAGTAAATCTATGTCAGGGGGAGGGCTCAGGCATAATCAAGATGAACCATCTGAAAAGGTTTTACACAGTATACATTTGATAAGCTTTCCCCTCCACTCCATTTTCTTAAGAAATTACTTTTCCTGGGAAATATTCAAGGAATATTTGCAATGTATATTGAAAATGCCTAGTCAATCAATACCAGCATTAGCAAAAGTTTATTATATACTTTCAAGACTTGAAAGAGAAAAGCAAGAGGTAATTGATACAGATCTACCCCTTAGAGCCACGCTTCTTGTATCCTGTTTCCAACAGAGAGAGATACAGTTCTCAGTTTATTTCTTAGACATCGTTTGGAGAAATTTCACGGACAACAGGTATGTACATACCCTACCTAGCAAGAACGACCCAAATTAGAAGGAAAGAATTCCTGAGATTAAAATCGGAAGTTCTTGCCAGGGGTACTGGATTTATATTGAAATATCCATGCAGGTGTGAAATAAAATATTTGGAGCATAAATGTGTCTTTTGGGAGGTATCTCAATTACAGGTTTTTCTGGATTCCATCCCCCAAACACGGGAATAGGCTAAGAGCAAATTAATAGGATCCGGCAGTTATCTCTGGATAGAATGAGAGGGGTGATGTATTACTCTTCTCTGTATTGTATTGTTTCTTTTAAATCGCTCATTTATAATTGGTTTACCCTGGTATTGCCTTGAGAGAAAACAGAGAATCTTAAAATAGTGAAGTATGAATTGTATTACCTTTTTCATTTATTGCTTTATCTGTATACAATTACAAATATTTGTTGTAATGACTTTTGAAAATGCAGAAATTAAAAAAATAAATAAATGACTTTTCCTGCAAGGAATTTGCATGTTTCTAGGCAATAGGGAAAATGGAAGCAGCTTACTCATTTGTACCTTTGTACTGTCATAGGGTTCCGTTGTGCCCGATGGCGTGCCCATCAGGGTTATGACATCACAGTCAATTGTTTTATCTGGTGAAGGGGCAAATGTGTCCGAGATGACGCCCAGAAAATCAGACATCCCTTCTTCAACCTTTTCGGTTGTGCCAGCTGTGCCTTCTGTCTTTTCAGACAAGAATTACAAAAACAAAAACACACTAAATTAATACAGAGTGTCCCTTTCAGTGATAATTCGATAGCGGGAAGAGGAAAACAAACATCCAGGACAAAACCAGTCAAAAAGGCAAGACGAAACTGCCTTCTGAGAATGGCTGAATGGGCCCAAGAGGTGACAGATGTTACTGTGGCCCCAAAACGAAGGCTGGGGGAGGGATAAGGAAAGGAAAGGTTGGAGGCAGCAGTGACCCCCACCACCTCATAGGTTCATACTCACTGCCAGTTTCTCCTTGACCACACTTGCTGTAGCAGCAATGGTGCTCGCTGTATCATGTTGAACTACTTGTGAAAATTCTGTAAGATCTCGTTTTATAAACTCCAAGGCTTCTACAGACTATAAAAGAACATCAATAGGTCAGGGTGAAACCCAGGTCAGCATACAAAGGCAAACTTAAATCACCTATCAACTAATCCCATGAGCCTGAACTGATATGGGGAGGGGACACAGAATGCACAAACACCAAGCCTGTCAGAAGAAATTCATATTTAGAACTAGGACGTTATCAAATGAGGTTCCAAGGGAGTGGACTCAGCGTGACATCAGAACATATTTCTTCACAGAAGGCTGATGGCTGCATGAAATGGCTTCTACAGGAAGCAGTGGCATAAAACAGATAGGCACAAATGATCCCTAATTGTGAAGTAGTAAAGGGAAAGCCAGAAATCAACTGAGATCTATGAAATTGAACTAGGAATTAAATCTGGCAGACAAATGGGCCTTACGTCTCTGCCAACTTGTTTTTAGGCTTCTGTCCTGCCATTATAGCAAAACAGGCAGTTGAAACTATAATTATGATCTGTCTGGGTCCTTATACAGGACTGAGACATCAACCAAAACAAAATTTAGGAATCAGATTGAAGCTGAAGTGATCCTGTGTGGATGAACAATGATCTATGAACCAAAACTGTCATTGTTGCTATACTGTGATAGGAATGCTCTAAAATGTAAGAATCTTTTCAGGGTTTACAACCTGGGAAAGAGACTTCTAACTTTAAAGTAATAGACAGTACCAAAAACATGTACCAACATGACCAAAAATATACAGACTAGGACAGACGATGGATCCTGCCAGTTCTACCTTCTCTCGGACGTTCTGGTAGCTTTGCTGCAGCCAGCTCCTCCACCAGCCCCCGTCTTCACTGGAACAAGAGACCAAAAATGAATTACAGATGGGAAAAACTACAGGGACTCAGTCTGACACACTCTACAGACCAGCCCAAAAGGGTGAACCACTGAAGAGAGGACACATGCAGTCCTTGTTGCATCAATCCCTCCTATATGCCAAAAGTCTTAAACCAAGTCAGCTGGGAGTGTGCAGAACACTTTTTGCCACTTACAGAAATACCAAGGACATATTCCATCTAGGCTTCCCAGATGTGATCATCTATTTTAGAATCTCATGTTCCAGAGTTTTAAAAGTGTAGTTTGTTTTTTTTTTTTAATACCATTCATCCAGCATAAGCAACTATTTCTCTGAGAAGAGTTTGTTTTCCAGGTATATAGACAAACAAAAAGTCTTTTTTATTCAACAGAAAGTTTTGATTCTTTTTGCATATACAATGAAATCTGGACAGTAATCCCCCATACTGAAATGTTTCAAAAACCACCAAGATTGCTGGAGCTCGCACATAAACTCTTGAACATCTGTGTAAGAGTTATAAGCTCTAAGAGAAAGGACCATACTTCTATGTGTAACTGGTACAGTGCTGTGTACACCCACCACCTAAGATGCTTTGTTTTCTTTCCCCCTACCTGCCCCTTCCAATTGTACCCCAATTACTGTAGCTATAATTTAAACTATTTTTAGATATATATGTAAATTATCCTGGTCCAAAAAATAGTATCTGCTCTCTCTCGCTATATATACCCATACACAGCCACAAACATTGCACATCATATAAAAGCACAAGTTTAATGTGGCACAAGTCTACTAGTGCTAGAGAAGTGATAAGTAATAATAAGAGCATAGAAAGAAATCTGCTCTTTGGGATTTGCCAAATACTTGTACGGTTGTAAGGCTTGGTCTTTGCTTTGGGATCCTGCCAGCTACATGTAACCTGGATGGCCACCGTCAGAGACAAGATGCTGAGCTTGATGAAAGTTAGGTCTACCCAGGAGGGCATTTCTGATGTTTCATTGGGAAAGTAAGGAAAGTGGTTCCGAGCTTCCTTTCCATGGCACAGAGAATCCAGGCTGGAGAAGCGAGGTGGTACGGTAGTACCTGAATGCAAGGAGCGGAATATAAACCAAATAAACACAGGCGCTGCTCATTTACAGGCCGAGGCCCCCGTGCTTCTCCAGCCTGCTCTGGGACTCTCTGGCGCCTTCCTGTTCCAGGCCTGCGTGCGCAGTGCGGACCCTGCCCCACTATCAGCGGAGACTCCGTGATCTGGGGCAGGGCGAGCCAGGCCCGGGCTTCTCATGCTGCATGCTGGGACTCGTAGTCCCAATTTCTCTTTTTAAATAACGCAGGAACCACAAGTCCCTGCATGCAGCGGGGCAAAAACCAGGCCTGGCTGAGTCCGTGCCTGAAGGCTGGGAGCCGGCCGCAGCCCTCCCAAGGTGTCCGGGCCACCTGCCCCGTGCAGGGCTGAGCCGGGAGCGATCACCACCCTGCCTCGCTCCCGCTCTGCCTCGCTTCAAGCTCTCACACGCACAAACTGCTTTTCTCACCCTTCCGCCATCTTGCCCGCGTGACATCATCAATATTTACTGACCTATAACCTCGCGCTGGGCGGGATTTATCGCTAGATGCATCCGGTTCCGGCTGTGACGTCACCGCGAGGCGGCTGGTGACGATTTGAAAATAAACACCCAACAAAGGATCCGTGACGTCACACTATGACAGATTTAAGGACGTGCAAGGGGCGGAGCAGCGCTGTGCGCTTCCTGCCTGCAGTGTAACCTAACTCCAGTGCTGAGCACCCTGCCCGCAGTGTAACCTAACTCCAGTGCTGAGCTTCCTCCTAGCAGTGACACCCTTTAACCCCAGCGCTGTGAGCTTCCTGCCCGCAGTGTAACCTAACTCCAGTGCTGTGAGCTTCCTCCTAGCAGTGTCACCCTTTAACCCCAGCGCTGTGAGCTTCCTGCCCGCAGTGTAACCTAACTCCAGTGCTGAGCTTCCTCCTAGCAGTGTCACCCCTTAACCCCGGCGTTGTGCGCTTTTCTGGCCGCAGTGTAACCTAACTCCAGTGCTGAGCTTCCTCCTAGCAGTGTCACCCCTTAACCCCGGCGTTGTGCGCTTTCTGGCCGCAGTGTAACCTAACTCCAGTGCTGAGCACCCTGCCCGCAGTGTAACCTAACCCCAGTGCTGAGCTTCCTCCTAGCAGTGACACCCTTTAACCCAGCGCTGTGAGCTTCCTGCCCGCAGTGTAACCTAACTCCAGTGCTGTGAGCTTCCTCCTAGCAGTGTCACCCTTTAACCCCAGCGCTGTGAGCTTCCTGCCCGCAGTGTAACCTAACTCCAGTGCTGAGCTTCCTCCTAGCAGTGTCACCCCTTAACCCCGGCGTTGTGCGCTTTCTGGCCGCAGTGTAACCTAACTCCAGTGCTGAGCTTCCTCCTAGCAGTGTCACCCCTTAACCCCGGCGTTGTGCGCTTTCTGGCCGCAGTGTAACCTAACTCCAGTGCTGAGCTTCCTCCTAGCAGTGTCACCCTTTAACCCCAGCACTGTGAGCTTCCTGCCCGCAGTGTAACCTAACTCCAGTGCTGTGAGCTTCCTCCTAGCAGTGTCACCCTTTAACCCCAGCGCTGTGAACTTCCTGCCCGCAGTGTAACCTAACTCCAGTGCTGTGCGCTTCCTGCCCGCAGTGTAACCTAACTCCAGTGCTGAGCTTCCTCCTAGCAGTGTCACCCTTTAACCCCAGCGCTGTGAGCTTCCTGCCCGCAGTGTAACCTAACTCCAGTGCTGTGTGCGTCCTGCCTGCAATGTAACCTAACTCCGGTGCTGAGCTTCCTGCCCGCAGTGCAACCTAACTCCAGTGCTGAGCTTCCTCCTAGCAGTGTCACCCTTTAACCCCGGCGCTATACACTTCCTGCCCGCAGTGTACCCTAACTCCAGTGCTGTGAGCTTCCAGCAGTGTCACCCTTTAACCCCGGCGTTGTGAGCTTCCTGCCCGCAGTGTAACCTAACTCCAGTGCTGTGAGCTACCTCCTAGCAGTGTCACCCTTTAACCCCGGCGTTGTGAGCTTCCTGCCCGCAGTGTAACCTAACTCCAGTGCTGTGAGCTTCCAGCAGTGCCACCCTTTAACCCCGGTGCTGTGCGCTTCCTGCCCGCAGTGTAACCTAACTCCAGTGCTGTGAGCTTCCTCCTAGCAGTGTCCCCCTTTAACCCCGGCGCTATACGCTTCCTGCCCGCAGTGTAACATAACTACAGTGCTGAGCTTCCTACCCGCAGTGTAACCTAACTCCAGTGCTGTGAGCTTCCTGCCCGCAGTGCAACCTAACTCCAGTGCTGAGCTTCCTGCCTGCAGTGTAACCTAACTCCAGGGCTGTGAGCTTCCTCCTAGCAGTGTCACTCTTTAACCCCAGCGCTATGCGCTTCCTGCCCGCAGTGTAACCTAACTCCAGTGCTGTGAGCTTCCAGCAGTGTTACCTTTTAACCCCGGCGCTATACGCTTCCTGCCCGCAGTGTAACCTAAATTTCAGTGTTGTGAGCTTCCTCCTAACAGTGTCACCCTTTAACCTTGGCACTGTGAGGTTCTCCCTAATAGTGTCAGACTTTAACCCCGGCGCTATGCGCTCCTACCCGCAGTGTAACCTAACTCCAGCGCTGTGAGCTTCCAGCAGTGTCACCCTTTAATCTCAGTTCTGTGAGCCCCCTGCCTGCAGTGTACCTACCTCCAGTGCTGTGAGCTTCCTCCTAGCAGTGTCACCCTTTAAACCTACCCAACGCTGTGAGGTTCCTCCTAACAGTGTCAGCCTTTAACCCCAGCACTCTGCACTTCCACCTGCAGTGTAACCTAACCAGTGTTGTGAGCTTCCTCCTAACAGTGGTCACCCTTTAATCCTGGTGCTATGTCTTTCCTGCCCGCAGTGTAAACCTAACTCCAGTGTTGTGAGTTTCCTCCTGACAGTGTCACCCTTAACCCCAGCGCTATGGCACTTCCTCCCTTCTGTATAACCTCTCCGTGCTGTGAGTTTCCTCCTGACAGTGTCATCCTTTAAACCCCCAGCGCTATGCACTTCCTCCCTTCTGTATAACCTCTCCGGTGCTGTGAGTTTCCTCCTGACAGTGTCATCCTTTAACCCCAGCGCTATGCACTTCCTCCCTTCTGTATAACCTCTCCGGTGCTGTGAGTTTCCTCCTGACAGTGTCATCCTTTAACCCCAGCGCTATGCACTTCCTCCCTTCTGTATAACCTCGCCAGTGCTGTGAGTTTCCTCTTAGCAATGTCGCCCTTTAACCCCAGCACTGTGTGCTTCCTGCCCATGGTGTAACCTAACTTCAGTGCTGTGAGCTTCCAGCAGTGTCAGCCTTTAACCAACTGCTGTGAGCTTCCTCCTAGCAGTGTACTCTAACTCCAGTGCTGTTAGCTTCCTCGCAGCAGGGTCAGCCTTTAATCAAGTACTGTGCATTTCCTCCCAGCAGTGTCACCCTTTAATCCCAGTGCTGTGAGCTTCTTCCTAGCAGTCTCATCTAACTAGTGCTGTGAGCTTCCTCCCAGCAATGTCACGCTTTAACTCTGTGCTGTGAGCTTCCTCCCAGCTTTTATACGGGTTGCAAGCCACCTTGAGATGGGAGGGAAGCATGGGACTATATGTTTTTCACATCTTTAGATTTGCTTTTGTTTGTTTGGGGTTTTTTTTTTAAGAATCAGACATTTTTTTACAGTGCTTTATAAGAACAATATAATCCTTACTTAGAAATATTCTTACTAACATAATTCATTTCAATCAGTTATAAATGTTGTCCTTATACTACTTTTCTTAAAGTCAGATTTGAATTATCCATGCAATAGCCCCTCTTGTCCTGAGGGTGCAGTCCGTGTTCCTGTGTGTGTCCTATCTCGCATAAGCACCACACAAGTAGATCTGAGCACATTTCAGATGAGAGGCGAACAAAATATCAAAGCTATCTGCAACAATTCACATTATTTTATTTAGAAAAAGTAAAAAACACTTTAGCTGCTTTGAGAAAACACAAGATAAGTTAGATTAGAAAAAAATTAAAGTACAGTCTTTTCCTTGCAACACAAAGCAAAAATACATAAACTGATAAAAATGGGTTAGGATGAAAAATAATCCAATAATGCATGAACTTTTCTTTTACAAACCGGTTAATTCAAGAGTCAGAAGAGAAGCACCTTTCTCTCTTTCCTAGGAGTTGGTTTTAAGACATGATGAGAATAAACTATAAAGAATTGTAGACTTGCAACACCCTGATGGACACATGAAAAGACCTCGCAATACTTTGCTTTACTTTACTGAGGAAGACAGGTGGTCGTCTTTGATTGACACATGAAACACAGACACAGCATTCCGGAGGTGGGCCTGTAGGGGCAGCTCAAGGGCACCGCTGGATGCTGCTGTCCATCCAGACACGAGGATCTGAAACCCAGGTGTCCTTCTGCCATGGGCAGAGCTGAAGGGGTGCCCGTCGTAGAGGGCAAGGACTGAGATGTCCTGTGAACTGGAGCCAGGACCTGCCCACAGCTCAGACCTCCATAAACCTCACTCAGCAGTTTCTTCATCTCATCTAAGGAGCTGGACAGCATGAGGATGTAATTGCGGGCCAGCATTAAAGTGGCAATCTTTGAAAGCTTCCGAACAGATGGGCCTGGAGAATAGGGCATAACCTCCCGAAGCCCATCCATGGCTTGATTCAGATCGTGCATACGTTTACGTTCTCGGCTGTTCACTTTTAGCCTTAGTTCTTGCTGGTTCTCTGAACAGTCCTTCCTACCTCTCTGTGAACCCCCAGCTCTGCTGGATTGTGGGGAACTGCCACCCCCGACATCCTCTTTTCTCTCTACCAAAGGCTTCAAACATTTGGTTGGTACCTCTTGCTTCTTCCAAGTATGGGGAAGAACCTCTGCTGGACATGGGTCCTACCTCTAAGTCCGTCCTCGGTGCTGGATCTCCAGTTCGGGCACCCCCAACAATCCCTGGGCTTGCTGTCTTTGGCAGGTTGGAGGAGGAGGTTAAATGTCTGGTATTCCTTAACTGTGGATTGAAATGCAAACCATCCTGGTGCTTCTGCTTTTTTTCCTCACGATTCTCTTTCTGGGTGGATGATTGTAATGAGGCCCCTGCAGGTCTATGGCTACTTATACACTTCTGGTTACAAAAGAAACAATACAGATATACAATGACCTGCTTCAAATGACACCTAATCACAGGGCACTTTCACTGGCGCAGTTAATATTTACCCACATTCCTAGCATGTTCAGCTCTGTACCTTCACTACTGTATGCTTTGTACCACTGTTAATATGCAGATGGTTAATATGCTTACCATAAAGCAAACATCCAGCAACTGCAACTTTCTAATCTTGCCATAAATCCTGAGATGGGACATTTTCAACTCTTCCAGCCAGGGTTTGCAGTAGGAATGGAGGTTGGAGCAGAAGGGAGATGTGAAGACATTATGCCCAGGAAGCATTATTTCAAAGTAAAACAGTTTTACCTGCAAATTACCTACCGTGCATGCAGGTTACGTGACACGTGTTCGCCTACAACCTTCGGAATTTTACCTGCACTGTTTGCAGGTGTTCCTGTGGCTAGGATTAGTTCGGAGAAGGAACAAGGAGTATGTGTTTGCCTGGAAAGTGAACCTACAGAAAACCCAGGTACACGTCTCTGCAGGTACTTTTTCCCAGTGAAGAATCTGGGTGGGTTTGCTTTGATTACTGGTGCAAACTGTGAGGGCAAAAATTAACTGTGAAATTTGCAAAATATTATTAGCCGTCCTGTTAGGAGAAGCTTGTGGAAGTCACATGTCCCCTGGGCCCCTGTGGATATTTTTCCCACTTTGCTTTGTGGTATTCTGTTGTGTCTGTGGGCCTTACCACAAACTTTCCAGTTTGGCTCCCATATTACTTTAAAAAAAACAAAACATGGCTCTTTGAGAAAGCATCATCATCATCACTCTATTTCATGTTTGCAAATCATATGTTATTTCCCCTCCTCTATAATGAATTCTCCCACTACTATTGTATCCATTTACTCTCTACGCTTTATTACAATGTAACCTTTTCTTTTTTAATTTGTTATATATAAACCGATGTGATGACTTATGTTCAATGACGGTATATAAAAAACAAACAAATAAATTGGAAAACATATTTAGTGCCAGTATCTTCTTGAAAACTCGAATTCTTTTGAATGAATTGAAAACAAGGGACTAGAGGAACGCCTGTGGCGTAGTCCAGTTCTGCACCTCACCAGCCACTCTCTGCCTGCAATCCTGCACTGTTCTTATAAAGATTACTGCAATATTTGTTATATTCTGTAGGATAAACAGTTATAGTCACATTTCAAAATCAACACAGTCTACAGAACTAACTCTAATCTTTGTAACCAGATTTATTCCCAAATATATCTGCCTAGGCACTTCCCCATTCTCCTTGGTTCAGAGACCCTCATAAGCCTCAGCTGCCACAAAGAATACTTGGACATTCATCTCTGACTTACAGGTTTCCCTTCCCTCCTCTGTTTGCCAGAGGGTAGTAATGTGGCATCTGCTTTGATTAGGACCAGTTTTCTTCTTTGAGGCTTCATGGTGCGGTGTGAATCAATTTTCTATATAAGATCTTTACAAGAAAGTGAAATGACAGATTGTAACATAATAAACAGCAGAAAAAGAGCAAAATGGCCAAGCAGCAACCTGTTCACCATCGACAGATGCACACAAAAGTTCCCACTCTCTCATATCCTTCACCCGGACTCTCCAGTTGTACCAAAGCCACACGGTGCAGATCACCCCAGTGCTTGTTTTGCTTTTAGTACTTGTGAGCTCAAACTCTGCCAGACTGGCTCCTTCATCTGAATATTCTTATAAAACTTAGAAAAATATTTATTGCAACAGAAGCTAGTATCATCTTACAAAGTAACACAGTAATGACCACAGAAAAGGACCATATGGCCATCCAGTCTGCTCAGCAAGTTTCATATGGTAGTGACTGCTGCTCTGTGCGGGTTACCCCATTGTTTCTGTTAAGGGTAGCAACTGCCGCTCCGTGCAGGTTACCCCCATCTTTCTGTTAAGGGTAGCGACTGCCACTCCATGCAGGTTACTCCCATGTTTCTCTTAAGGGCAGTAACTGCCGCTCCGTGCAGGTTACCCCCATGTTTCTGTTAAGGGCAGTAACTGCCGCTCCGTGCAGGTTACCCCCATGTTTCTGTTAAGGGCAGTAACTGCTGCTCCATGCAGGTTACCCCCATGTTTCTGTTAAGGGTAGCAACTGCTGCTCCATGCAGGTTACCCCCATGTTTCTCTTAAGGGCAGTAACTGCCGCTCCGTGCAGGTTACCCCCATGTTTCTGTTAAGGGCAGTAACTGCCGCTCCGTGCAGGTTACCCCCATGTTTCTCTTAAGGGCAGTAACTGCCGGTCCGTGCAGGTTACCCCCATGTTTCTGTTAAGGGTAGTAACTGCCTCTCCGTGCAGGTTATCCCCATGTTTCTCTTAAGGGCAGTAACTGCCACTCCGTGCAGGTTACCCCCATGTTTCTGTTAAGGGCAGTAACTGCCGCTCTGTGCAGGTTACCCCCATGTTTCTGTTAAGGGCAGTAACTGCCGCTCCGTGCAGGTTACCCCCATGTTTCTCTTAAGGGCAGTAACTGCCGCTCCGTGCAGGTTACCCCCATGTTTCTGTTAAGCGCAGTAACTGCCGCTCCGTGCAGGTTACCCCCATGTTTCTCTTAAGGGCAGTAACTGCCGCTCCGTGCAGGTTACCCCCATGTTTCTGTTAAGGGCAGTAACTGCCGCTCCGTGCAGGTTACCCCCATGTTTCTGTTAAGGGTAGTAACTGCCTCTCCGTGCAGGTTACCCCCATGTTTCTCTTAAGGGCAGTAACTGCCGCTCCGTGCAGGTTACCCCCATGTTTCTGTTAAGGGTAGTAACTGCCTCTCCGTGCAGGTTACCCCCATGTTTCTCTTAAGGGCAGTAACTGCCGCTCCGTGCAGGTTACCCCCATGTTTCTGTTAAGGGTAGTAACTGCCGCTCCGTGCAGGTTACCCCCATGTTTCTGTTAAGGGTAGTAACTGCCTCTCCGTGCAGGTTACCCCCATGTTTCTCTTAAGGGCAGTAACTGCCGCTCCGTGCAGGTTACCCCCATGTTTCTCTTAAGGGCAGTAACTGCCTCTCCGTGCAGGTTACCCCCATGTTTCTCTTAAGGGCAGTAACTGCCGCTCCGTGCAGGTTACCCCCATGTTTCTGTTAAGGGAGTAACTGCCGCTGTACTTGAAGAGGAATCTGTTTCAAAGGGCTGCTGTTGTGGCACTTCAACCACCCTCCCTCTGACCCTGAATTTCCAGTCCTGCACATAGGCAACAACATCTTAAATCTAGCCCTGGATAGATGGGGCTGTGCCCAGTCTGATGACCAATAGAAGAAGGATCTTGTTGTTCACATGTCATTAGAGAAAAAATGCATCATGTTTTTACTTCTAATTTAAAAAAACAAGACCCTTGTAGTTCAGTGAGTATTTATACATGCTAATTAGTGCAGAATATCTGCTCTGTACATTTAGGAGCTGATCAAGGTATTGTCCTAGACATGAGGAAAAAATATAACTTTTAGAGTTACAATACATTTAGCTTTTTAATATTAAAAAGCAGGCTTGTAAAATCCATCTGTATCAATCTGGCCATAACCCCATTCCCTTCCCCAATAAACCCTTCTCTGAACTTTATTCACACCCATTGGAAAGAGGGTTTAATAATTAAAAGGGAGAGTGTGACTGCTGTAAGCAGCCATGAAATTCCCTGCTCCAGCAGGGCCAATAAACTCACTGTGGTGCACAGCTTGTCAAGAGCTTTCTTTTTAGAGCAGCAAAGGGAAGAGAAGGTGTTCAGAATGTTTCTATGGCAAAAAAGTGTTTCTTTATTTTATCATATTTGTTAATCAGCTAAACTGAATGGCTGCAGGTGATGTACAGAAAAAGTGCATAACATGTCCCAGTGGTGCATATCAACTATCACAAAATGAGAATTATCATAAAACTGTAACAATTAATAAAGTAATTCAAACTATATCAAATAAAACCATAAATATATAGTAAATGATACCCCCAAAGCTGAAAGGACACTCCTAGAGTTACAACCAAAGATCTGTAAGAGGAAGGCTTGGCTGAAACAATGAGAGCCTTTTCCAGGCTCCGGGCAGAGGGAGATAATAAGGGTACAAGTTTTAACCCATTGGTGGGAATCAGCCTCTGATCTAAGGGGAGAAGCTGGAACATATCGCCTTAGCTTAATGCTAGGTAATGAGGTCATTTACCATGTGACCTGCCACAGCAGCAGCCCTCTGAAACAGAGATTAGACTGAAGTTAAAATGTGTAACCTATCATTGTAACTGAAGATTGGAAGATGTCCAATGTAACCCTGATATTTAAAAAGGGCTCCAGGGGTGATCCGGGAAGTTATAGACCAGTGAGCCTAACTTCAGTGCCAGGAAAAATAGTGGAAACTATTCTAAAGATCAAAAATCACAGAACATATAGAAAGACATGGTTTAAAGAAAACCAATCAACATGGATTTACCCAAGGGAAGTCTTGCCTAACAAATCTGCTTCATTTTTTTGAAGGGGTTAATAAACATGTGGATAAAGGTGAACCGGTAGATGTAGTATACTTGGATTTTCAGAAGGTGTTTGACAAAGTCCCTCATGAGAGGCTTCTACGAAAACTAAAAAGTCATGGGATAGGAGGCGATGTCCTTTCGTGGATTGCAAACTGGTTAAAAGACAGGAAACAGAGAGTAGGATTAAATGGTCAGTTTTCTCAGTGGAAAAGGGTAAACAGTGGAGTGCCTCAGGGATCTGTACTAGTGCTTTTCAATATATTTATTAATGATCTGGAAAGGAATATGACGAGTGAGATAATCAAATTTGCAGATGATACAAAATTATTCAGAGCAGTTAAATCACAAGCGGATGTGATAAATTGCAGGAGGACCTTGCGAGACTGGAAAATTGGGCATCCAATTGGCAGAAGAAATTTAATGTGGACAAGCGGTAAATGATGCATATAGGGAAAAATAACCTGTGTTGTAGTTACACGATGTTAGGTTTGGTTTTTTTTCAATTGAATGTTTTAATTGTGATGCAATAAAACAGTACAAAGAAAACATAAATTGAGTGGTTCCATTATTGTAGAAATGATAAAGGCATATATTAGGCAACGAACGATGTTAGGTTTTATCTTAGGCGTTACCACCCAGGAAAAAAATCTAGGCATCATAGTGCACTAGCAACTGTACCCGTTCTACGCCTTTTTATTGGCACATCTGCTCTTGTAAGGAAGCGTCAGCTGAAAAGGAAAAACGAAATTGTTTTCACTCAGGGCAAGGGACGTGGAGGCAGATTTGCTAAAGCCAGGGCTGGCGAAGTTTATTTAGCAAGCTGTCTCTCGCACTCCCCCCCCCCCCCACACCCCCTCTCCTCTCTCACCGGCATCCCCCCCCTCATATAGGCTCCCTCTCTCTGAAACCCACACTCAAGCATCCCCCCACCCACCCTCTCTTACCTCCCATGCTCCCTGTCATCCCCCCTCTCTCTCACACACATTCTCTCGCCGGCATCCCCCCTCCCCCATGCTTTCTCTCACACCCTCCTGCTCTTTCACCCTCCCCGACACACATTCTCTCTCACTGGCATGCAGCAGGACCTGCACCGTTCGCGGCAAAGATGAAGGCCCGGCACACGGGAGCCTTCCATTTTCGCCTTGAGCAGAAAATAGCAGCAGAGACCCCGGCATACTGCAAACGGAGCACGGCTCACGGCGAAGATGAAAGCCCGGGTGTGCCGATCGCGGCACACGGGGGGCCTTCCTTTTTCGCCACGAACATCACACCTGGCCTTCGTCTTCACTGCGAATGGAGCATGTGCTACGGGACGAGCTCCGTTCGCGGCATGCCAGGTCTCCTTTGCTATTTTCTGTCTGTCCTGCGATGGCCGCTGTCATTCCGGTTTTGAATAGTCTTCCGGCGAGGGAGGAAATCAGCGAGGTGAGGGAGGAAATCTGCAGGAAGGAGAAATTCTGCGCAAAATCTGCATTCCACAGTAGCGCTGAATTCCCCCAGGAGTACCTCTTGTAGCTGGTGTTGTGACATGGCCACTCTATGGCGTGTTTGAGCCTCTAAGGCGGCCAGGGAGCTGCCTGCACCATCTACCGGCGGGCTGGGAAACATGCGAGAGCGCTGACGGACACACTACCAAGCCTGATATATTATAGTGCCATCTATTGGCGGGCTGGGGTACATGCGCGAGCGCTGACGGACACACTACCAAGCCCGATATATTATAGCGCCATCTACCGGCGGGCTGGGAAACATGCGAGAGCGCTGACAGACACACTACCAAGCCTAATATATTATAGCGCCATCTATCGGCGGGCTGGGAAACATGCGAGAGCGCTGACGGACACACTACCAAGCCTGATATATTATAGCGCCATCTACCGGCGGGCTGGGAAACATGCGAGAGCGCTGACGGACACACTACCAAGCCTAATATATTATAGCGCCATCTATCGGCGGGCTGGGGAACATGCGAGAGCGCTGACGGACACACTACCAAGCCTGATATATTATAGCACCATCTATCGGCGGGCTGCTGAACATGCGCGAGCACTGACGGACACACTACCAAGCCCAATATATTATAGCGCCATCTATCGGCGGGCTGGGGAACATGGGCGAGCACTGACGGACACACTACCAAGCCCGATATATTATAGCGCCATCTATCGGCGGGCTGGGAAACATGCGAGAGCGCTGACGGACACACTACCAAGCCTGATATATTATAGCGCCATCTACCGGCGGGCTGGGAAACATGCGAGAGCGCTGACGGACACACTATCAAGCCTAATATATTATAGCGCCATCTATCGGCGGGCTGGGGAACATGCGAGAGCGCTGACGGACACACTACCAAGCCTGATATATTATAGCGCCATCTATCGGCAGGCTGGGGAACATGCGCGAGTGCTGACGGACACACTACCAAGCCCGATATATTATAGTGCCATCTATCGGCGGGCTGGGAAACATGCGAGAGCGCTGACAGACACACTACCAAGCCTAATATATTATAGCGCCATCTATCGGCGGGCTGGGAAACATGCGAGAGCGCTGACGGACACACTACCAAGCCTGATATATTATAGCGCCATCTACCGGCGGGCTGGGAAACATGCGAGAGCGCTGACGGACACACTATCAAGCCTAATATATTATAGCGCCATCTATCGGCGGGCTGGGGAACATGCGAGAGCGCTGACGGACACACTACCAAGCCTGATATATTATAGCGCCATCTATCGGCGGGCTGCTGAACATGCGCGAGCACTGACGGACACACTACCAAGCCCAATATATTATAGCGCCATCTATCGGCGGGCTGGGGAACATGGGCGAGCACTGACGGACACACTACCAAGCCCGATATATTATAGCGCCATCTATCGGCAGGCTGGGGAACATGGGCGAGCACTGACGGACACACTACCAAGCCCGATATATTATAGCGCCATCTATCGGCAGGCTGGGGAACATGGGCGAGCACTGACGGACACACTACCAAGCCCGATATATTATAGCGCCATCTATCGGCGGGCTGGGAAACATGCGCGAGCACTGACGGACACACTACCAAGCCCGATATATTATAGCGCCATCTATCGGCGGGCTGCTGAACATGCGCGAGCACTGACGGACACACTACCAAGCCCGATATATTATAGCGCCATCTATCGGCGGGCTGGGGAACATGGGCGAGCACTGACGGACACACTACCAAGCCCGATATATTATAGCGCCATCTATCGGCAGGCTGGGGAACATGGGCGAGCACTGACGGACACACTACCAAGCCCGATATATTATAGCGCCATCTATCGGCGGGCTGGGAAACATGCGCGAGCACTGACGGACACACTATCAAGCCCAATATATTATGGATAATACAGTGAAATCGTCGGCTCTGTGTGCTGTGGCAGTCAAAAAAGCAAACAGAATATTGGGAATTATTAGGAATTATTAGGAAGGGAATGGTGAATAAAATGGAAAATATCATAATGCCTCTGTATCGCTCCATGGTGAGACCGCACCTTGAATACTGTGTACAATTCTGGTCGCCGCATCTCAAAAAAGATATAATTGCGATGGAGAAGGTACAGAGAAGGGCAACCAAAATGATAAAGGGAATGGAACAGCTCCCCTATGAGGAAAGACTAAAGAGGTTAGGACTTTTCAGCTTGGAGAAGAGATGGCTGAGGGGGGATATGATAGAGGTCTTTAAGATCATGAGAGGTCTTGAAGGAGTAGATGTGAATCAGAGTTTAGGTAAACTGGGAATTACATAAAACTAGGCTTGGCTAAACTGGGATTATACAGGACAGGGCTCAGCTAAACTGGGATTATACAGGACAGGGCTCAGCTAAACTGGGGATTACACAGGACAGGGCTCAGCTAAACTGGGGATTACATAGGACAGGGTTCTTCTAAACCGGGGTTTACACAAAAGACAGGGCTCTGATAAACTATAGATTACATAGGACAGGGCTCTGCTAAACTCAAGATTACACAGTACAGGGTTCAGCTAAACTGGAGATTTACACAGGACAGGGCTCAGATAATCTGGAGATTACCCAGGACTAGGCTCAGATAAACTGGAAAGTGCACAGGCAGGGTTTGGTTAAACTGAAGTTTAAGGGACTGGTTTGGCTAAACTGGAGATTACAGAAGCAGGGTTTTGCTAATCCAGGATCAAGCTGACAATGATCCATTAAACTGGAAATCACACTGGGCTATTTTCTGATTTAATCTGCTCCATTTAAACTAAATCCAGACATTTTGCTTTCTGGTTCCCTAATAACTCAGGGATACGAGATCATCTCTTGGCTCCCCTCCCACACCAATAAACACAACACAGAATGGCATTATAAAAGGCCGCAGTTTATTATTATTATTATTATTAACCCGAGCCCTTACAATTAACATAACACAACCCCCCCCCCATCGGCCTCAACCACCACGTCCCAATGGTAAGGCATAAGGAATAGGACCCCCCCCCCCCTTTGCGTACCCTGCCTCGTCCCAGCGAGGGTAGGCTTCGGCCTTGAGCTTAGCCCCTCGCTCACCGGCAGCCCCCCAACTACACGGGACTCTTCCTCCCCCCCCCCCCCCCCCCCCGATATCATTTAACAATACATTACGAACATAATCTGGGCTCGGGTTTACAGCCTGCACTGCGACAAACTGCACTCCAGCAATTAACCATCACAAAAACAGATTATAGAGCGGGAGGGAGGGACGCCAAACCCCGCGCACCCTGCTCGCCAAATCCGACTGCCGAGCTCTGTGTCCCGAGAGTCTGAGGAGCCCCCGCCAATGGGTGCACAGAGATTCAAATCGCTGCGCCCCCATTCGCTGCTCTGCTACCTCCCCCCCCACACACGCGACACCCAGCTCTCCCCCCGTCACGTCCGCCGCCGCGCGACTCATCCCTGGTTACCATTGGTGGCGCCAGACTAGCTCGTGCGCCAATCATTTCATTACTTACAGCAGATGTGGATGAAGTGACTTTCCCCTGGAGGCTGTAAATCTTACCTTGAGATCTTCGTTCGCACTGATACTAAGCAGGAGTGGACCGCACACCTTTTCTGTTACTGTAAAGAGATAATATTAGTTCTGCAGGGGTCTAATGGTTTTCTAAGATGGCCTCTGTTTTTTTTATTTCAGACCATACCCACTTTAGTGATCCTTCACTGAGCTTAACGCCTGTGCTGCTGTCATCAGATAAGGGTGGAATGGAGAGGGAGACATGAAGTGCAGTGCTCTGCAGAGTCTCTGCTGTCAGAGAGGCTGCACAGGGACGTTTCAGCTGGGGGTCTCACAGAAGGGAGGGGAACAGCAGAGACATTCAAAGGCCTGGACACATGAGAACTTAACCTTTTTCAGAACAAGGAGTCATGATAGACAGGTGAAGTGTTGAGGATTCATGGAACGACCTCCCAGGGGAGGTGATGGAAGCCGAAACATTCAAAAAATGCAAGAAAACCTGGAACTGGCAGAGAGGATATTTAGAGATCAGGATAAAGTAGAAGAGTGGATGGGATCAGTGGTCTTTCATGGGCATGTCATGATTTCTCTCTGCCTTTTCTGGCAAAGTCCGCTCTTCCCTTTGCTGTCTGACCTGCCCAGTGTGCAGACTCCAGCATTGCTACCGTAGTTTAACATAAGATATGCCAGGCTGGCTCAGACCAAATGTCCATCCAGCCCAGCATCCTCTCTCTGACAGAGACCAATCCACCACTTCTGATGTCTTATCGTGTTCCTCTAGAGCCATTTTAATGTCATTCAAAAGAATTCAAGTCTTCAGAGGAGGTGGTGAAGATGAAAACAGTCAAAGCATTCAAAGGGCATGGGATAAGCACTGTGGCTCTCTAAGGCTGGACAATGGAAATGAGGAAAAGGGTGCAGGGGGGTAACTTGCAGCTGCCCTTAGCAGAAGGTGTTGCGATCCCGGGTCGGCCCCGGGATCGGCGCCTACCCGCTCGCAGTTCCGGCACCAGCCCGCGCTCCTCGGGCCCCCAGGGACCTCCACTTTCGCGGCCCCGACGTCGGCCTATCGCTCCTGGGCCTGCAGACCCCTCTACCGCCGCGTTTCTGCCCCACCGGAGCAGCCGGCGTTCCTCGGCGGCTGGCCCCGCCCCCTAGACGCACGCGCGCGTCTCAGGCCTTAATTTAAAGGGACCAGTGCGGGAAAATGCTGGGTCTGCCTCTGATGACGTCAGACGCTGCAGGGCTATTTAAGCCCTGCAGCTGCTCCTCTTCAGGGCCTTGCAACGAGGTTCCCGGGTTTACCTGTCTCCAGTTGCTGCGTTCCTGTGCCCTCTTGATCTCCTGTGGTTCCTGATCCTGGACTGGCTTACGACGATTCTTGGCTTCTGACCCCGGTGCGGCTTACAGCGATCCTTTGGCTTCTGATCCTGGACTGGCAAGCGACGATTCTCTGGTACACGACTCTGGACTGGTGAGCGACAACCTTGGACTCCATCTGACTCGGCCCCCGCGGGCCCTCCTAAGTCCCAGCGGCTGGGCCCCTACGAGCTCCTCCTGGGGGGACTCCGGCTTCCAGGGCGAAGATCCTCTCACCACTGTGCCAGCTCCTCCGTTTCATCCTTCCTTGCCACAGCCCTTGGTCGCATAGGGCTTCCCAGGATCTTCCTCTGGCCACCCACAACTCCGTCCTTGCCGCCTCCCGGTCGGGACCACCGCAGCCACCTCACTCAGCAGCTCACCCTCTGGTTCCGATCGGCTCAAGGGTCCACGAATCCAACAGAAGGCATGGGGATTACTACCCTTAAACAAGAAGCCTTCATGCTTTTGACACAACTACAATCTTCCTCTCTGCTTCAACAGCGGGGGGGAGGGAATTGGATTCAGAAAACAACCAAAAAGGCCCCAACTTCTACAGTCTTGGCTACTGATAAGCAGATACAAGGGAAAAAGCACAGGACTATTTCTATGGCCAAGGCCAAACCACATCAAGCAGCACTGTCTCAATTTTCAGGAAAGCTCATCACCCAGTAAAAATCTAACCAGCTGACATTTTTATGGGTTATCATAAAGCTTGGGAGAACTGCACAGAATGAAAGTTAGACTCCTTAAGAGAAACATGGGGGCAACCTGCACGGAGCGGCAGTTACTGCCCTTAACAGAAACATGGGGGTAACCTGCACGGAGCGGCAGTTACTGCCCTTAACAGAAACATGGGGATAACCTGCATGGAGCAGCAGTTACTGCCCTTAACAGAAACATGGGGGTAACCTGCACGGATCGGCTGTTACTGCCCTTAACAGAAGGCATGGGGGTAACCTGCATGGAGCGGCAGTTACTGCCCTTAACAGAAACATGGGGGTAACCTGCATGGAGCGGCAGTTACTGATCTTAACAGAAACATGGGGGTAACCTGCACGGAGAGGCAGTTACTGCCCTTACCAGAAACATGGGGATAACCTGCATGGAGCAGCAGTTACTACCCTTAACAGAAACATGGGGATAACCTGCACGGAGCAGCAGTTACTACCCTTAACAGAAACATGGGGGTAACCTGCACGGAGCAGCAGTTACTATCCTTAACAGAAACATGGGGGTAACCTGCACGGAGCGGCAGTTACTGCCCTTAAAAGAAACATGGGGGTAACCTGCACGGAGCAGCAGTTACTATCCTTAACAGAAACATGGGGATAACCTGCATGGAGCAGCAGTTACTACCCTTAACAGAAACATGGGGGTAACCTGCACGGAGCGGCAGTTACTTCCTTAACAGGAACATGGGAGTAACCTGCATGGAGCGGTAGTCACTACCCTTAACAGAAACATGGGGGTAACCTGCATGGAGCGGCAGTTACTACCCTTAACAGAAACATGGGGGTAACCTGCACGGAGCAGCAGTTACTGCCCTTAACAGAAACATGGGGGTAACCTGCACAGAGCGGCAGTTACTGCCCTTAACAGAAACATGGGGATAACCTGCACGGAGCGGCAGTTACTACCCTTAACAGAAACATGGGGGTAACCTGCACGGAGCGGCAGTTACTGCCCTTAACAGAAACATGGGGTAACCTGCACGGAGCGGCAGTTACTGCCCTTAACAGAAACATGGGGGTAACCTGCACGGAGCGGCAGTTACTGCCCTTAACAGAAACATGGGGGTAACCTGCACGGAGCGGCAGTTACTGCCCTTAACAGAAACATGGGGGTAAACTGCACGGAGCGGCAGTTACTGCCCTTAACAGAAACATGGGGGTAACCTGCACGGAGCGGCAGTTACTACCCTTAACAGAAACATGGGGGTAACCTGCACGGAGCGGCAGTTACTACCCTTAACAGAAACATGGGGGTAACCTGCACGGAGCGGCAGTTACTGCCCTTAACAGAAACATGGGGGTGACCTGCACGGAGCCGCAGTTACTGCCCTTAACAGAAACATGGGGGTGACCTGCACGGAGCGGCAGTTACTACCCTTAACAGAAACATGGGGGTGACCTGCACGGAGCGGCAGTTACTACCCTTAACAGAAACATGGGGGTGACCTGCACGGAGCGGCAGTTACTGCCCTTAACAGAAACATGGGGTAACCTGCACGGAGCGGCAGTTACTACCCTTAACAGAAACATGGGGGTAACCTGCACGGAGCGGCAGTTACTGCCCTTAACAGAAACATGGGGTAACCTGCACGGAGCGGCAGTTACTGCCCTTAACAGAAGCATGGGGGTAACGTGCATGGAGCGGCAGTTACTGCCCTTAACAGAAACATGGGGTAACCTGCACGGAGCGGCAGTTACTACCCCTTAACAGAAACATGGGGTAACCTGCACGGAGCGGCAGTTACTACCCTTAACAGAAACATGGGGGTAACCTGCACGGAGCGGCAGTTACTACCCTTAACAGAAACATGGGGGTAACCTGCACGGAGCGGCAGTTACTGCCCTTAACAGAAACATGGGGGTAACCTGCACGGAGCGGCAGTTACTGCCCTTAACAGAATCATAGGGGTAACCTGCATGGAGCGGCAGTTACTGCCCTTAACAGAAACATGGGGGTGACCTGCACGGAGCGGCAGTTACTACCCTTAACAGAAACATGGGGTAACCTGCACAGAGCGGCAGTTACTACCCTTAACAGAAACATGGGGTAACCTGCACGGAGCGGCAGTTACTGCCCTTAACAGAAACATGGGGGTAACCTGCACGGAGCGGCAGTTACTGCTCTTAACAGAAACATGGGGGTAACCTGCATGGAGCGGCAGTTACTGCTCTTAACAGAAACATGGGGGTAACCTGCATGGAGCGGCAGTTACTACCATACTATCTTACTATGTCATTACTATGTCATTACTATGTCATTACTATGTTATTATGAAGATGTATTTCCAGCTGCTCCAAGGCTGTGGTTGCTTAGGTCAGTTAATCATTTATTTAATTGATATTCTGCCTTTTCTAAAGGCATTGAGTGCATCTGGACAAAGCCCTTGCATCCTCCAAATTCCCTTCTTGTTTTTAAAGGGAGAATATTTGGATGGAGGGATGAAGGCTAGCTGCTGGGAACTCTGTTCTCACTCCTTCACAATTTCTTGCACACTGCCTGACACACTCCATCATGTCTTCTCCTTCTACACGCAACCTCAAATCCTTTCAGACCATTAACTCCACTTGCACCTCTGCAGAATAATAAAGTGAGATCCATCTGTGAGTTAAGTATCCCAGTGCTGACATCTGGCCATTGTGTTTGGGTACTGAGTGGTCATCATGCCCTGCTTTAGAGTGACCTAAGGTCGCTGTTATGCAAACAGCAAGTATTGGTCAGAAGGACTATTGTTGAGTAATTAACCCCCAGATTTTGGGAGCAGACACTCTAACAGAGAAAGTGTAGGCAGTTTGTTGGATGCAGATGTAGAAATAACATGAAACACATTCCAAATTATTTCATGAAAAAGTAGAAATAAGCCCTGGATGAGAGACAGAAAACACCATCACACCCATCTCAGGCACATGATTCTACATACAGTGGGTATCCCATTGCATGTACAGATCATATAACCTCCAGGTAATAATTCCGCATGTCTGCAACAAGTGTTTCTCTAAGTGTAAAGCTGCGCTTCCCTTCTCTTTCTGCTCTTCACTTGCCCTGTAATTGGGACAGCGGCCAATCCTGTGGGAGCACTGAGAGGAGAGGATCACCTTGCTGCTGACTGGAAAGAATCAGTAAGTACTGCTTGCAGGCATTTTTTAAATTTAAAAGTATTGGGGAGAAGTAAACTATCGGGGTATATTATTTAGTGTGTTTGTGTGTTTTGTATTAAATAGGTAGTCAGAGGGCAGGCAAAAACCAGGAGTTTGTGTGTTTTGTATTAAATAGGTAAGTCAGAGGGCAGGCAAAAACCAGGAGTTTGTGTGTTTTGTATTAAATAGGTAGTCAGAGGGCAGGCAAAAACCAGGAGCTTTGTGTGTTTTGTATTAAATAGGTAGTCAGAGGGCAGGCAAAAACCAGGAGCTTTGTGTGTTTTGTATTAAATAGGTAGTCAGAGGGCAGGCAAAAACCAGGAGCTTTGTGTGTTTTGTATTAAATAGGTAGTCAGAGGGCAGGCAAAAACCAGGAGTTTGTGTGCCTGTATTTCCCAACCCTCCCACCCACTCCTAGCTCATCCTTTAATTTATAGGCAAGTGACACCTTTACACTAAAAAAAATAAATAATAATAATAAAAAAATGAATGAATCACAAATTCCCCACACCTTATTGAGAGTTTGATCCTTTCCTTGTAGGTCACTACCAGATATATAGTGAATACACTAATACATTTAAAATACCCTAATTGTACATAATCCTACACCCATAGCAACCTAAAACTTAAGTAGGAACTTAACAAATTTAAGATGAAGGAAGTAGTCCAGCAGCAAGAAGGGAGCTTCCCAGTCTTTTGCATTGAGTGTCACATGTATGATTTTTTACCCACCGGTGAGAAGTTGTACATGTGCATGCGATGCAAAGAGCTCCTGTCTCTCAGAGAACGAGTCCGATCTCTGGAGGCTAGAGTGGCAGACCTGGAGGAGCTGAGGCAGACAGAGGTATATAAATGAGATCTTCAGGGACATAGTAGCCAAGTCCCAACTCCAGTCTGGCATCCCTGGTGCTGCCTTGGAGGAAGAAGGTCTCATGATCGGAGAGCATTAACCTGGTGTAGCAGGAAAGGATCCTGTAGCAAGGACCTGCTCTCCATTGTCCTCTCACACCGAGGATGAGTCTCCCAGGGCTACTGCTCTCAAGGGAAGGGTTAGATCGGCCGTCATAGTTGGTGATTCGATTATTAGGAATGTAGATAGCTGGGTGGCTGGTGGGCGTGAGGATCACCTGGTAACTTGCCTACCTGGTGTGAAAGTAGCGGACCTCATGCGTCACCTAGATAGGATTTTAGACAGTGCTGGGGAGGAGCCGGCTGACGTAGTACATGTGGGCACCAACGACATAGGAAAATGTGGGAGGGAGGTTCTGGAAGTCAAATTTAGGCTCTTAGGTACAAAGCTGAAATCCAGAACCTCCAGGGTGGCATTTTTCTTAGTGTTTGGGTACTTGCCAGGTTCTTATGGCTTGAATTGGCCACTGTTGGAAACAGGATGCTGGGCTTGATGGATGCTTGGTCTGACCCAGTCTGGCATTTTCTTATGTTCTTATGTTCTCTGAAATGCTCCCTGTTCCACGCGCAGGTCCCCAGACGCAGGCAGAGCTCCAGAATCTCAATGCATGAATAAGACGATGGTGCAAGGAAGAGGGATTCAGTTTTGTTAGGAACTGGGGAACCTTTTGGGGAAGGGGGAGTCTCTTCCGAAGGGATGGGCTCCACCTTAACCAGGGTGGAACCAGACTGCTGGCGCTAACCTTTAAAAAGGAGATAGAGCAGCTTTTAAACTAGAACAAAGGGGAAAGCCGACAGTCACTCAGCAGTGCATGGTTCGGAGAGAGGTATCTTCAAAGGATACTACCGTGTTTCCCCGAAAGTAAGACAGCGTCTTACTTTCTTTTTACCCCAAAAAGTCCCACTATGTCTTACTTTCAGGGTATGTCTTATATTGGAAAAAACCTGTAAGACATCCCCCGAAAGTAAGACGTAGTGTTAAAAAAAAAATAAAAAATTTTAAATACCTGTCGGAGGGCTGCGTGGGTCCAGGCGGCCGGCGGCGGGAGCCGGGTGGTCGCGTGTTAAATCTAGGCCGCGGGCGGGTGGGCGCTTGTTCCCGGGGGGGGGGGGCGGGGGGACGCGCGTTAGTTTGAGACGGCCGGCGGGTGGTCGCGTGTTACATCTAGGCCGGGTCGCACAGGCGCGCATTCATTCACTGCCGGTGGGGGCTGCCTCGGCAACCCCCGGCAGCCCCCACCGGCAGTGAATGAATGCGCGCACAGGCCCACAGCGCCTGTGCGACCCCTGCGATTCGGCGCTGGGGGCTGCCGGTGGGGGCTGCTTTCGGCGCTCACTGAGCGCCGAAAGCAGCCCCCACCGGCAGCCCCCAGCGCCGAATCGCAGGGGTCGCACAGGCGCTGTGGGCCTGTGCGCGCATTCATTCACTGCCGGTGGGAGCTGCCGGGGGTTGCCGAGGCAGCCCCCACCGGCAGTGAATGAATGCGCGCCTGTGCGACCCGGCCTAGATGTAACACGCGACCACCCGCCGCCCGCCGGCCGTCTCGAACTAATGCGCGTCCACCCGCCCCCCCCCCCCCCGGGAACAAGCGCCCACCCGCCCACGGCCTAGATTTAACACGCGACCACCCGGCTCCCGCCGCCGGCCGCCTGGACCCACGCGGCCCTCCGACAGGTATTTAAAAATTTTTTTTTTTTTTGAACACTACGTCTTACTTTCGGGGGATGTCTTACATTAGCCGACCCCCCTAAAATTCCCACTACGTCTTACTATCAGGGGTGTCTTACTATCGGGGAAACACGGTAATAATGCATTAGAATTAGGGAATCCCGACAGTGAGGTTCCAATAATTAGAAAAGGAGTCCAAGTGCCTGTAACTAAAAACTCACCTGAGCTAAAACATTCTAACTTATCCCTATCAATTAAAAAGCAGAATGAAAATACAAACAAAAAACAAATTTTGAAATGTTTGTATGCTAATGCCAGAAGTCTAAAAAGTAAGATGGGAGAATTAGAATGTATAACAGTGAATGAGGACATAGACTTAATTGGCATCTCAGAGACATGGTGGAAAGAGGATAACCAATGGGACAGTGCTATACCGGGGTACAAATTATATCGCAATGACAGAGAAGAGCATCTGGGAGGCAGGGTGGCGCTTTAAGTCCGGGGTGACATAGGGAGTCATTTTCTATTGCTTATCACGTGCGATAGCTTGCCAGGGGCAGAGTCGGGGCGGAGTTGGAGTGGCGAGGGGAGGAGTCGGGGCGGCGAGGAGGCGGATGCTGCGAAGTCTTTCCTGGCGGCGATAAGGCAAGCACCGATATCTTCGCCAGTAGCGCGCCCAATAGCACCACCTTTCACGATGGCGCTATTGGGTGTGAAAGCCGGCAGCGATAACAACGCGACGGTGCGATGGCTGCTGGCTTTGTTATGATCCGGGAGGTGCACCCTTGGTCCGAGGTAGAGTTGGCACTACTTAAGAGAGTAAACCCTCTCAAGTCCCTACCGTCGGAAGGCAAGGCTGAACTCAGAAGATCCCTTGAAGTTTGGAAAGAGGAATCTGGATGCAGGCGCCTCCCTGCAGGTTGTGTAATCCAGATGTCTGGTGCCTCCAGCTGGTCGAGTGAAGTTCCAAGTCAAGTTCGAGAGTAGTCGAAGCCGGTCCAAGGGTCAAAACCAGAGCAGGGTCAGCAGCCGGTCCACGGGTCAAAGCCAAAGGATAATCCGCAGCCAATCCAGAGGTCAATACCAAAGGATAATCCGCAGCCAGTCCAGGGGTCAATGCCAAATGAGAATCCGCAGCCAGTCCAGGGGTCAATACCAAAAGATAATCCACAGCCAGTCCAGGGGTCAAACTCAAGAATCCAAACAGCGGAAGCGGAACAGGAACGGGACACCAGGAACTCCGAACACCACACCTAAGAGCAAAGAAGCCAAGGCAAGGTCTGAGGTGCAGGCCTTGCCTTAAATAGTCCCCTGAAGGTGGAGCCCACAGGAAGGCGCCAATACCATTTCCTGTTGTGGCTCCTTTAAGAGAATAACTTCTGCCGCGAGCGCGGCTCTAGGAAAGCCCGGCAGGGGAGGAGCCAGACACGAGCAGGAAGACAGCCGACGCCTCGGCCATGTTCGATGGCAGCAGGAACTGCCGCGGGAAGACCGCCCTGCCGACACAGAGTGCAGCCAGCGTCAGCGGGGTGGTCTGCCACGTCGGTGAGTGGCTGGCCCCGGTCGCGGCTTGCCGCGGCTGGCAGCCATAACAGGCTTTCACTGGCCCGCCCCCCGTTTTTGCTAGATTCACCATTCTGCATTAGAATGGTGAATCTAGGCCATAGAGACCAACAGGATAAAGATCCTCCATGAGACTAAATGCACAATTGAATCTTTATGGGTAGAAATCCCTTGTGTGTCGGGGAAGACTATAGTGATAGGGGTATACTACCGACCACCTGGTCAAGATAGTGAGAATGACAGTGAAATGCTAAGAGAAATTAGGGAAGCTAACCAAATTGGTAGTGCGGTAATAATGGGAGACTTCACTTACCCCAATAATGACTGGGTAAATGTATCATCGGGACACGCTAGAGAGATAAAGTTCCTGGATAGAATAAATGATAGCTTTATGGAGCAATTGGTTCAGGAACCGACGAGAGAGGGAGCAATTTTAGATCTAATTCTCAGTGGAGCACAGGACTTGGTGAGAGAGGTAACGGTGGTGGGGCCGCTTGGCAATAGTGATCATAATATGATCAAATTTGATTTAATGACTGGTAAAGGAACAGTGTGCAAATCCAAGGCTCTCGTGCTAAACTTTCAAAAGGGAAACTTTGATAAAATGAGAAAAATTGTAAGAAAAAAACTGAAAGGAGCAGCTACAAGGGTAAAATATGTGCAAGAGGCGTGGACACTGTTGAAAAATACCATCCTTGAAGCTCAGTCTAGATGTATTCTTCGCATTAAGAAAGTTGGAAGAAAGGTCAAGCAATTGCCAGCATGCCTAAAATGTGAAATAAAAGAGGCTATTTTAGCCAAAAGATCTTCATTCAAAAATTGGAAGAAGGATCCAACAGAAGAAAATAGATAATGCATAAACATTGGCAAGTTAAATGTAAGACATCGATAAGACAGGCTAAGAGAGAATTTGAAAAGAAGATTCCTTAGAGGCAAAACTGTCAATAAAAACGTTTTTAAATATATCTGAAGCAGAAAGCCTGTGAGGGAGTCAGTTGGACTGTTAGATGATCCAGGGGTTAAAGGGGCACTTAGAGAAGATAAGGCCATCGCGGAAAGATTAAATGATTTCTTTGCTTCGGTGTTTACTGAAGAGGATGTTGGGGAGGTACCCGTAATGGAGAAGGTTTTCATGGGTAATGATTCAGATGGACTGAATCAAATCACGGTGAACCTAGAAGATGTGGTAGGCCTGATTGACAAACTGAAGAGTAGTAAATCACCTGGACCGGATGGTATACACCCCAGAGTTCTGAAGGAACTAAAAAATGAAATTTCAGACCTTTTAGTAAAAATGTGTAACTTATCATTAAAATCATCCATTGTACCTGAAGACTGGAGGATAGCAAATGTAACCCCAATATTTAAAAAGGGCTCCAGGGGCGATCCGGGAAACTACAGACAGGTTAGCCTGACTTCAGTGCCAGGAAAAATAGTGGAAAGTGTTCTAAACATCAAAATCACAGAACATATAGAAAGACAAGGTTTAATGGAACAAAGTCAACATGGCTTTACCCAAGGGAAGTCTTGCCTCACAAATCTGCTTCACTTTTTTGAAGGGGTTAATAAACATGTGGATAAAGGTGAACCGGTAGATATAGTATACTTGGATTTTCAGAAGGCGTTTGACAAAGTTCCTCATGAGAGGCTTCTAGGAAAAGTAAAAAGTCATGGGATAGATGGCGATGTCCCTTCATGGATTGCAAACTGGCTAAAAGACAGGAAACAGAGAGTAGGATTAAATGGACAATTTTCTCAGTGGAAGGGAGTGGACAGTGGAGTGCCTCAGGGATCTGTATTGGGACCGTTACTTTTCAATATATTTATAAATGATCTGGAAAGAAATACGACGAGTGAGATCATCAAATTTGCAGATGACACAAAATTGTTCAGAGTAGTTAAATCACAAGCAGATTGTGATAAATTGCAGGAAGACCTTGTGAGACTGGAAAATTGGGCATCCAAATGGCAGATGAAATTTAATGTGGATAATGCAAGGTGATGCATATAGGGAAAAATAACCCTTGCTATAATTACACAATGTTGGGTTCCATATTAGGTGCTACAACCCAAGAAAGAGATCTAGGTGTCATAGTGGATAACACATTGAAATCATCGGTGCAGTGTGCTGCGGCAGTCAAAAAAGCAAACAGAATGTTGGGAATTATTAGAAAGGGAATGATGAATAAAACGGAAAATGTCATAATGCCTCTATCGCTCCATGGTGAGACCGCACCTTGAATACTGTGTACAATTCTGGTTGCCGCATCTCAAAAAAAGATATAGTTGCCCTGGAGAAAGTGCAGAGAAGGGCTACCAAAATAAGGGGCATGGAACCGCTGCCATATGAGGAAAAGCTAAAGAGGTTAGGGCTGTTCAGCTTGGAGAAGAGACGGCTGAGGGGGGATATGATAGAGATCTACAAAATCATGAAAAGACTTGCACAGGTTAATGTAAATCGGTTATTTAGTCTCTCAGATAATAGGACCACCAAGGGGCACTCCATGAAGTTAGCAAGTAGCACATTTAAAACAAATTGAAGAAAATTCTTTTTCACTCAGGGCCGGATTTTAAAAGGGGTACGCGTTACCCTTTTAAAACGCCTCTGGTGCGCGCAAAGCCCTGGGACGCATGTAAGTCCCGGGGCTTTCTTGGGGTGGGCGTGTCGGGGGGCGTGACGCGGTCAGCGCGTCATCAGGGGCGTGACGCGGTCGGCGTGTCATCCGGGGGCGGTGCCGCGGGCGTGGTTTCAGCCCCGGGGCGTTCCGGGGGCATGGCTGCGGAACATGGTGTGCAGCAGCTGGCCCGCGTGCGCAAAGTTACGCCTGCCTCGAGCAGGCGTTACTTTTACGACAGAGGTAGGGGGGGTTTAGATAGGGCCGGGGGGTGGGTTAGGTAGGGGAAGTTGGGGGGAGGCGGAGGGAACGGGCAGCATGCGCAGGGCTCGGCGCGCGCAAGTTGCATAAATGTGAATCCCCTTGTGCACGCCGACCCCGGATTTTATAAGATACGCGCGCCTATGCGCTTATCTTATAAAATCCGGCGTACTTTTGTTCGCACCTGATGCGCGCGATACAGTATGCAAATGAGGTGGTGTGGTAGAATCGGGCAAAAGGAGGCGCTAGAAACACTAGCGCGGCACTAACTCATTTAGGGGCAAATTTTTAAAAAGTACGCGCGCGTACTTTTGTTCGCGCAAACAAAAGCCGCGCAGCCTGCCTCAGAGGGAACTTTCTTTCCGGCAGCCCCCACCTTCCCCTAACTAACCCGCCCCCCAGCCCTAACTAATTCCCCCCCCTACCTGCCGGCGCGCCATGTTCCGGTCTGGGAGCTGGTCCAGAGGCCACGCCCCCGGAACACCCCCGATGATGCACCGGCCGCGACACGCCCCCCCAGGAGAGCCCAGGGACTTACGTCTGCACGCGCAGGGGGTGGAAGGGGCAGCTTTTCGGGGGTTACGCGCATAACCCTTTGAAAATCTGCCCCTTATTTCCAGGACAGAGTCCTCGTCATCACATGCATGAGCTTTTCCTCTAGGGTCTTGCCCTAACCTCTTTTAAACCTTTTCCTGCTATTCAGAGAAGTGGCCTATGCCAGCAGCTCATCACTGCCTGCGATACAAATTCCCCCCAGTGTGTTGTATGGTACAAGGGATGCAGGCTCCTCACAGACAGAAGATGAGAAGGTGTCCAGGTGCTCGGGCAGGCTGCCCTGTCTGCTCTGAATACGAGAATGAAGACGGATTGTCACTGCAAAAACAGAGCCGCCATCAACTGGCTCCAGCAATAAAACATTTCACCTCTCCCAGCAGCTCAAGGGCCCAGCCATAAAATTAGCATTTCTCCTTTTCAACCTTCCTCCATCTGTTCTCTGAATCATGGAAAGTTACGATTTTGAATGAATGTAAAATTGAGGGTTCGGAGCCAAGGCAATGTCAAAAATGACAGCGTCTTTCCTATCATGCAAGTGTCCAGTGCAGGTTATTTATTTAAAAAATCTTTTATTCCACAACTTTCTAGTATCTATATTTGCAATAATAATGATACTGATCTACAGCTTTTTATCCCCCGGGATAATAATTTAACAAACTGAATGACTGTTTAATGCAAACTTTCTGAAACTGAAGACTGAGGCTTCTTCTATTTCTCCCACTGCCACCCTCCACCAGAAAATGACAGGAAGGCAACTTCCCTCTCTTAACTTTACTGCTAGGGTTCTTCTTAAGGACATACAAGGGCCACCCAGCCCAGCATCCTGTCTCCCACAGTGGCCAGTCTGGTCACTTGATGCATTGCTTGTGTTTAACTTCCAGGGATAAGCTCTGGTTTTCCCAAGTCTATAGATTTTTCCTTCAGGGACTTGTTCAATTCTCTTAAATCTAGATATGTTAGTTGCCTTGACCACTTGCTCTTGCAATAGATTCCATATCTTGATTGTGCACTGAGTGAAAAAATACTTCCTACAGTTTGTTTTAAATCTGCCGGCTGCTAGTTTGATGGAGTGTCCCCGAGTCCTAGTGTTGATTGAAAGGGTAAATAACCGTTCCCTATTTACCCGTTCCACCCCACTCATGATTACATTCAATACCCTCTCAGTCAACTCTTTTCCAAGCTAAAGAGCCCTAACCTGTTTAGCCCTTCTCCATACGAGAGCTTTTCCATCCCCTTTAAGATTTTTTGTTCCCTTTCTCTGTCTTTTTCCATGTCTGCTACGTCCAACAGAACCGCACACAATACTCAAGGTGCAGTCACATCACAGATCTGCACAAAGCATTATAATATTCTCTATTCCTTTCCAAATTATTCCTAACGTATCTGAGATGAGGTGACCAGAACTGCACACAGTACTCAAGGTGCAGTCACATCACAGATCTGCACAAAGCATTATAATATTCTCTATTCCTTTCCAAATTATTCCTAACGTATCTGAGATGAGGCAATCAGAACTGCACACAGTACTCAAGGTGCAGTCACGCCACAGATCTGCACAAAGCATTATAATATTCTCTATTCCTTTCCAAATTATTCCTAACGTATCTGAGATGAGGCGACCAGAACTGCACACAGTACTCAAGGTGCAGTCACACCACGGATCTGCACAAAGCATTATAATATTCTCTATTCCTTTCCAAATTATTCCTAACGTATCTGAGATGAGGCGACCAGAACTGCACACAGTACTCAAGGTGCAGTCACACCACGGATCTGCACAAAGCATTATAATATTCTCTATTCCTTTCCAAATTATTCCTAACGTATCTGAGATGAGGCGACCAGAACTGCACACAGTACTCAAGGTGCAGTCTCACCACAGATCTGCACAAAGCATTATAATATTCTCTGTTCCTTTCCAAATTATTCCTAACGTATCTGAGATGAGGAGACCAGAACTGCACACAGTACTCAAGGTGCAGTCACACCACAGATCTGCACAAAACATTATAATATTTTCTATTCCTTTCCAAATTATTCCTAACGTATCTGAGATGAGGCGACCAGAACTGCACACAGTACTCAAGGTGCAGTCACACCACGGATCTGCACAAAGCATTATAATATTCTCTATTCCTTTCCAAAATATTCCTAACGTATCTGAGATGAGGCGACCAGAACTGCACACAGTACTCAAGGTGCAGTCACACCACGGATCTGCACAAAGCATTATAATATTCTCTATTCCTTTCCAAATTATTCCTAACGTATCTGAGATGAGGAGACCAGAACTGCACACAGTACTCAAGGTGCAGTCACATCACGGATCTGCACAAAACAATATAATATTCTCTATTCCTTTCCAAATTATTCCTAACGTATCTGAGATGAGGCGACCAGAACTGCACACAGTACTCAAGGTGCAGTCACACCACGGATCTGCACAAAGCATTATAATATTCTCTATTCCTTTCCAAATTATTCCTAACGTATCTGAGATGAGGAGACCAGAACTGCACACAGTACTCAAGGTGCAGTCACATCACGGATCTGCACAAAACATTATAATATTCTCTATTCCTTTCCAAATTATTCCTAACGTATCTGAGATGAGGCGACCAGAACTGCACACAGTACTCAAGGTGCAGTCACACCACAGATCTGCACAAAGCATTATAATATTCTCTATTCCTTTCCAAATTATCCGTAACGTATCTGAGATGAGGCGACCAGAACTGCACACAGTACTCACGGTGCAGTCACACCACAGATCTGCACAAAGCATTATAATATTCTCTATTCCTTTCCAAATTATCCGTAACGTATCTGAGATGAGGCGACCAGAACTGCACACAGTACTCACGGTGCAGTCACACAACAGATCTGCACAAAGCATTATAATATTCTCTATTCTTTTCCAAATTATTCCTAACGTATCTGAGATGAGGCGACCAGAACTGCACACAGTACTCAAGGTGCAGTCACACAACGGATCTGCACAAAGCATTATAATATTCTCTATTCCTTTCCAAATTATTCCTAACGTATCTGAGATGAGGCGACCAGAACTGCACACAGTACTCAAGGTGCAGTCACATCACGGATCTGCACAAAGCATTATAATATTCTCTATTCCTTTCCAAATTATTCCTAACGTATCTGAGATGAGGCGATCAGAACTGCACACAGTACTCAAGGTGCAGTCACGCCACGGATCTGCACAAAGCATTATAATATTCTCTATTCCTTTCCAAATTATTCCTAACGTATCTGAGATGAGGCGACCAGAACTGCACACAGTACTCAAGGTGCAGTCACGCCACAGATCTGCACAAAGCATTATAATATTCTCTATTCCTTTCCAAATTATTCCTAACGTATCTGAGATGAGGCGACCAGAACTGCACACAGTACTCAAGGTGCAGTCACATCACAGATCTGCACAAAGCATTATAATATTCTCTATTTCTTTCCAAAATATTCCTAACGTATCTGAGATGAGGCGACCAGAACTGCACACAGTACTCAAGGTGCAGTCACACCACGGATCTGCACAAAACATTATAATATTCTCTATTCCTTTCCAAATTATTCCTAACGTATCTGAGATGAGGCGACCAGAACTGCACACAGTACTCAAGGTGCAGTCACACCACAGATCTGCACAAAGCATTATAATATTCTCTATTCCTTTCCAAATTATCCCTAACGTATCTGAGATGAGGCGACCAGAACTGCACACAGTACTCACGGTGCAGTCACACAACGGATCTGCACAAAGCATTATAATATTCTCTATTCCTTTCCAAATTATTCCTAACGTATCTGAGATGAGGAGACCAGAACTGCACACAGTACTCAAGGTGCAGTCACACCACGGATCTGCACAAAGCATTATAATATTCTCTATTCCTTTCCAAATTATTCCTAACGTATCTGAGATGAGGCGACCAGAACTGCACACAGTACTCAAGGTGCAGTCACACAACGGATCTGCACAAAGCATTATAATATTCTCTATTCCTTTCCAAATTATTCCTAACGTATCTGAGATGAGGAGACCAGAACTGCACACAGTACTCAAGGTGCAGTCACACCACGGATCTGCACAAAGCATTATAATATTCTCTATTCCTTTCCAAATTATCCCTAACTTATCTGAGATGAGGCGACCAGAACTGCACACAGTACTCAAGGTGCAGTCACACCACGGATCTGCACAAAGCATTATAATATTCTCTGTTCCTTTCCAAATTATTCCTAACTTATCTGAGATGAGGAGACCAGAACTGCACACAGTACTCAAGGTGCAGTCACACCACGGATCTGCACAAAGCATTATAATATTCTCTGTTCCTTTCCAAATTATTCCTAACGTATCTGAGATGAGGCGACCAGAACTGCACACAGTACTCAAGGTGCAGTCACGCCACGGATCTGCACAAAGCATTATAATATTCTCTATTCCTTTCCAAATTATTCTTAACTTATCTGAGATGAGGCGACCAGAACTGCACACAGTACTCAAGGTGCAGTCACACCACGGATCTGCACAAAACATTATAATATTCTCTATTCCTTTCCAAATGATTCCTAACGTATCTGAGATGAGGCGACCAGAACTGCACACAGTACTCAAGGTGCAGTCACGCCACGGATCTGCACAAAGCATTATAATATTCTCTATTCCTTTCCAAATTATTCCTAACGTATCTGAGATGAGGCGACCAGAACTGCACACAGTACTCAAGGTGCAGTCACATCACGGATCTGCACAAAGCATTATAATATTCTCTATTCCTTTCCAAATTATTCCTAACGTATCTGAGATGATGCGACCAGAACTGCACACAGTACTCAAGGTGCAGTCACGCCACGGATCTGCACAAAGCATTATAATATTCTCTATTCCTTTCCAAATTATTCCTAACGTATCTGAGATGAGGCGACCAGAACTGCACACAGTACTCAAGGTGCAGTCACATCACGGATCTGCACAAAGCATTATAATATTCTCTATTCCTTTCCAAATTATTCTTAACTTATCTGAGATGAGGCGACCAGAACTGCACACAGTACTCAAGGTGCAGTCACATCACAGATCTGCACAAAGCATTATAATATTCTCTATTCCTTTCCAAATAATTTCTAACTTTCTATTTGCCTTTTTGAGGTAATCAACTTTAATGAACACCATAGCCTCAGTATAAATGTCTTTCTGTGCCAGTTTCTACTCCTCTTTTGAACAATACTGTTTAAACCTGATCTCTGCCTGTGTAAAGAGTTTATGGAGAATTCTTTTGACCTTGCTTATAGAAAGTAAAATTGTAAGGCTGGAATTTCTTCTTACCTGCTTGAGAGACAAAGAACCCAATAATCTCTATCACTGTGCTAAGGAATGTTGCGTTTCTGGTCGCGACCCTCGTGACCGGACCCTTACCTTCTCCCGGCGAAAGAGACGCTGGCTGGACCGCGGATCCCCCGGGCCTGCTCGGGCCTACATCGCGGCGTCCCCACGAGGAGGACGCCGCCGGACGCCGTGGTAACCCCGCCCCTTAGGCTTGCGCGCGCGCAGAGGGAACCCTTTTAAAGGGCCTCTGGCACGAAGAGCAGAGCCGGCCCCCTCACTGACGTCAGACGCCGAGGGAGATTTAAACTCGGCGTCTGACCCCAGCTCCTCACCTTGCAACGCGGTAGACTCGTCGGAGTGAAGAGTTGCTGTCCTGATCCTGCCTACCTGCCTGATCCTGAGTCTGCCTGCCTACCTGCCTGTTCCAGCGTGCCTGGTCCGCCTTCCCGTTCCAGTCCGTGGTGTGGAACCAATCTGCGGAGTGTCTTCTGGTCTTGATCCTGGTCTGTTCTCTCGTCTACGTCTTCAGCTGCCTGCCTTGATCCTGGTCTGTTCCTTCGTCTACGTCTTCAGCTGCCTGCCCTGAACCCGGTCTGTTTCCACGTTCCCGTCTCTAGCCGCTCTCCTAAGTCCCAGCGGCCCGGGTCCCTACGGGCTCCTCCCGGGGGGACCACGGGCTTCCAGGGCAAAGCCACCTAAGTCCCAGCGGTCCAGGCCTCCACAGGACCCGCCTGGAGGGGTCATGGACTTCCAGGGTGAAGACCATCGGCCTTCAGCAGCGGCCCCACCTTCCGACCTATTCCATCTGCGGAGAACTACTTCTTCCCTTCTTCGCCGGTCGGACCAAGGATCCACTTCCTGACTCACAACAGTTTGCAAGGCCATGGATCCGGCGGACCTCGCGGGTCTCCAGGCCATACCCGGAATAGCGCAGCGTATACAGCAGCAACAACACTGCTTGGACACCTTGGCAGCCACCGTGGAGCGCTTGGCTAATCGGCTGGACGCTGTGCCCCCGGCACCGGCCCGGGAGCAAGTATCACCCCCGGTAGTGACCATTCACAACCCAACCCAGCTACCAGCTCCGTCTCACTTTTCAGGGGAGTCGAAAGCCTGTCGGGGTTTCCTGAACCAATGCTTCGTGCGGTTCTCCTTGCTACCCGCACAGTTCCCCACGGACTCGGTCAAAGTGGCCTACATCTTCTCCCTCTTGGATGGACGGGCGTTGAACTGGGTGTCTCCTATGTGGGAGCGGAACGACGCCATGTTAAATGACCTCTCACTGTTTGTGGAGAACTTCAAATTGGCGTTCGACGAACCTGCACGTGTGGTAGCAGGGCGCATAGATCGGCGCCTCCAACAGAGGGCTAGGGAGGTGCAGCCTCCACATCGGATAGTTCCTCTAGCTCCAGCCTTTTCCAGGCCACTGACACCGGAAATCAAGAGCGCCTCTGCACCTCCGGAGCATCCCACAGAGGAGCCAATGCAACTGGGGCGTACCTCTCTGTTTCCCGAGGAGAAGCGTCGTCGCCGAAACCTGGGATTGTGCCTCTACTGTGGCGGGAAGGGTCACTTCCTGGCCCAGTGTAAGGAACGAGCGGAAAACACCCGAGCCTAGGTGAAACCGGGGAGCTACTCCTAGGCTGTGTCAATGCAGCTCCTCAATGTACTGTACCAATAACCTTAAAATATCCGGGAGGCTCGTTTGAAACTCTAGCCTTCATCGATTCCGGTGCAGGGGGGAATTTTATTCTTCACGATTTGGTGCAACAGCTCCGGATTCCCACACTGTCTCGCAGGCCATCGCTGCTGATCACATCCATCCATGGCACTGTGCTTCCAGGAAGTATTTCGACTGTTACCGCACCACTCACTCTACAAACCGGAGTTTTGCACTCGGAGGAGATCTCCTTTCTGATTCTTGAAAAAGCAGTACATCCGGTGGTCCTCGGACTACCTTGGCTACAACAACATTCCCCGGTAATCCATTGGGACTCTTTGCAGATCGCCCGATGGAGTCCTCGCTGCTTTCAAACCTGTATCTGGACGCCTCTGGTCCAACGAGTAACACTGGCACGGACTGACATGTTACTACCGACTCCCTATGAAGAATTCTTAGACGTATTTTCTAAGGAAAAAGCAGAGATCCTGCCACAACATCGCCCGTTCGACTGCGATAGAGCTCTTACCCAGAACTACACCACCCCGAGGGAGGGTGTATCCCTTATCTCAACCTGAGACCCAGGCAATGTCAGAATATATCACCGAGAACCTTGCCAAGGGGTTCATCCGTCCCTCCAAGTCCCCCGCCGGGGCAGGATTCTTTTTCATAGGGAAAAAGGATGGGTCCCTGCGACCTTGTATCGATTACCGGGGCTTAATTGCCATTACCAAGAAGTACCGCTACCCACTTCCGTTAAACCCCGAACTCCTGGACAAGCTTCAGGGAGCCAGAATTTTCAGCAAATTAGATTTAAGAGGGGCATACAACCTGGTCAGAATCCGTCCCGGGGATGAATGGAAAACAGCCTTTAACACCCGGGACAGGCACTATGAGTACTTGGTAATGCCTTTTGGGTTATGTAACGCACCAGCAGTCTTCCAGCACTTAATGAATGAAGTGCTTCGCGAGTTGTTGCATTCTTCGGTAATCGTGTATTTAGATGATGTTCTGATCTACTCCCGGGACTTAAATTCCCACCATTTGCACGTCAAGCAAGTGCTGCAGATTCTCAGAGACAATCATCTGTATGCAAAGCTGGAGAAGTGCATGTTTGAACGGGACTCGTTGCCGTTTTTGGGATATATCGTCTCTGCAACTGGGTTTCACATGGACCCGGAGAAGGTATCTGCTATCAGGAATTGGCCTCGTCCCACAGGCTTGAAGGCCCTACAACGCTTTTTAAGGTTCGCAAACTTCTACAGACACTTCATACCTCAATATTCCCGATTAGTAGCGCCATTGACTGCCCTGACCAAGAAGGGGGTGGATGCTCGAGTCTGGTCCAACGAGGCTTGCCTGGCCTTTGAAAGACTCAAAGAGGCCTTCCTGCTTGAGACATGCTTACATCACCCCGATCCGCTTCGAACATTCATTGTAGAGGTAGATGTGTCCGATATAGCAGTCGGTGCAGTACTATGCCAAAGCTCTAGCATTGGACAACTACTCCCCTGCTCATACTTCTCCAAGAAGTTTACACCCACAGAATGCAATTACAGTATTGGGAATAAAGAGCTGCTGGCCATTAAGTTGGCATTTGAAGAATGGAGACAGAGGCTGGAGGGAGCCAGTCATCCCATCACAGTGTATACTGATCACAAGAACTTGGAGTTCCTATGCCGAGCTCAACGTTTAAACCCCAGGCAGGCTCGCTGGTCTCTGTTCTTCAATCAATTTGATTTTACACTCAGGTACCGTCCAGCTTCTAAAAATGTCCAAGCAGATGCATTATCCCGTAACACTATTTTAGAAGAGAAAGACGACCCACCACAGTACATCATAGATCCTGCCAAGATCAACCTGTCCAGCACCACGGTAACTGCTCTTGGAAGAGTAGTTGTGTCTCGCAGGGATGGCAAGAGGGTCTTAAGTTGGGCCCATGACTCTCTCACGGGCGGACATGCAGGTAGACCCTCGACCTTCTCAACCGCTATTATTGGTGGCCCAACGTGCGGCAAGATGTTCGGCTTTACGTGGATTCATGTCCTATATGTGCCAGGCAGAAGCCATTAAATGGTCGCCCCTGGGGCCTCTTACAACCCTTGCCGGTGCCTGCAGAGCCCTGGACTCATATTGCCACCGACTTTGTAGTAGACCTGCCATCCTCTGAGGGGAACACTGTAATTTGGGTCACAGTGGACCGCTTTTCTAAAATGGTTCACCTGGTGCCTTTGCCCAAGCTCCCTCGGCACCCGAACTGGCTCTACTATTTTCACAACACATCTTTCGAGCCCACGGTCTCCCGCAAAGCATAGTGTCTGACCGCAGGTCCCAGTTCACTGCCTGCTATTGGCAAGCACTATGCAAAAAGTTTGGAGTGCAGTTGAACCTATTCACGGCCTTCCACCCTCAGAGCAATGGGCAGGCGGAGCGAATGAATCACTCATTGAAGACCTTTCTCCGCAGCTTCGCAACGGAGAGACAGAACAACTGGGCGTCACTACTTCCATGGGCTGAGTTCTCTTATAACAATCACACCACTCTGTTACCGGGAAGTCCCCCTTCCAGATTGTCTTTGGTCGGCAACTCAGGCCCCCAGTCCCAGTGCCAACGCCTGTTCCTTCTCCGGTGGTCCAATCGTCAGCCCTCCAGTTACATAATCTTTGGAGAACCATACAACGAAAACTCTTGACAGCAGCCAAGATAGAACAGAGGGTGGCCGATCGACATCGGCGTCCTGCACCAGTCTTTCTACCTGGTGATAGGGTCTGGTTGAGCGCTAAGAATCTTCATCTGCGTACACCATTCCGGAAGTTGGCACCCAGGTACTGTGGCCAATTTCATGTGGCAGAAAGGATAGGCCTGGTATCCTACAGGCTTCGCCTACCGTCCACAATGCGTGTCCACAACGTTTTCCACGTATCTTTGCTGAAACAGGTGGTGCTCTCTCGGTTCCATCGTCCAATACCTGACTCTGTCTCTTCCCCGATAAAGGACGATGCTACCTATCAAGTGCGTGAAGTGCTGGACGTCTGCTTTTATCATCGTCGTTGGGACTACCTTTTGGCCTGGGAAGGATGTGGTCCCTAGAACAACACCTGGGAGCCCGCGCGAAATATTCTGGATAAATCCCTGCTGCTCCAGTTTCACCGAGATAACCCTGGGAAGCAGGGCCCTCTTTGGAGGGGGCGTAAGGGGGGGGTACTGTTACCTTCTCCCGGCGAAAGAGACCCTGGCTGGACCACGGATCCCCAGGCCTGCATCGCGGCGTCCCCACGAGGAGGATGCCGCCGGACGCCATGGTAACCCTGCCCCTTAGGCGCGCGCAGAGGGAACCCTTTTAAAGGGCCTCTGGCGCGAAGAACAGAGCCGGCCCCCTCACTGACGTCAGACGCCGAGGGAGATTTAAACTCGGCGTCCGACCCCAGCTCCTTGCCTTGCAACGCGGTCGACTTGGAGTGAAAAGTTGCTGTCCTGATCCTGCCTGCCTGATCCTGATCCTGCCTGCCTGATTCTGACCCTGCCTGCCTGATCCTGATCCTGAGTCTGCCTGCCTACCTGCCTGTTCCAGCCTGCTTGGTTTGCCTTCCCGTTCCAGTCCGTGGTGTGGAACCAATCTGCGGAGTGTCTTCTGGTCTTGATCCTGGTCTGTTCTCTCGTCTACGTCTTCAGCTGCCTGCCCTGAACCCGGTCTGTTTCCACGTTCCCATCTCTAGCCGCTCTCCTAAGTCCCAGCGGCCTGGGTCCCTACGGGCTCCTCCCGGGGGGACCACGGGCTTCCAGGGCAAAGCCACCTAAGTCCCAGCGGTCCGGGCCTCCACAGGACCCGCCTGGAGGGGTCACGGACTTCCAGGGTGAAGACCGTCGGCCTTCAGCAGCGGCCACGCCTTCCGACCTATTCCATCAGCGGAGAACTACTTCTTCCCTTCTTCGCCAGTCGGACCAAGGATCCACTTCTTGACTCACAACAGGAATACCTCTGAAACCGAGGCATAGGCAACACAGGCAACTGCCTAGGCCCAAATTTTGAAGGCAGCAAATATCCATGCCAAAGAGGAGCCTGCTTCTGCTTGCTTTAGGGCCATGGGTTAGGTGGTGATGTCCTTTCATGGATTGCAAACTGGCTAAAAGACAAGAAACAGAGAGTAGGATTAAATGGACAATTTTCTCAGTGAAAGAGAGTGGACAGTGGAGTGCCTCAGGGATCTGTATTGGGACCCTTACTTTTCAATATATTTATAAATGATCTGGAAAGAAATACGACGAGTGAGATAATCATATTTGCACATGACACAAAATTGTTCAGAGTAGTTAAATCACAAGCAGATTGTGATAAATTGCAAGAAGACCTTGTGAGACTGGAAAATTGGGCATCCAAATGGCAGATGAAATTTAATGTGGATAAGTGAAGGTGATGCATATAGGGAAAAATAACCCTTGCTATAATTACACAATGTTGGGTTCCATATTAGGTGCTACAACCCAAGAAAGAGATCTAGGCGTCATAGTGGGTAACACATTGAAATCGTCAGCTCAGTGTGCTGCGGCAGTCAAAAAAGCAAACAGAATGTTGGGAATTATTAGAAAGGGAATGGTGAATAAAACAGAAAATGTCATAATGCCTCTGTATCGCTCCATGGTGAGACCGCACCTTGAATACTGTGTACAATTCTGGTCGCCGCATCTCAAAAAAGATATAATTGCGATGGAGAAGGTACAGAGAAGGGCTACCAAAATGATAAGGGGAATGGAACAGCTCCCCTATGAGGAAAGACTAAAGAAGTTAGGACTTTTTAGCTTGGAGAAGAGACGGCTGAGGGGGGATATGATAGAGATGTTTAAAATTATGAGAGGTCTAGAACGTGTAGATGTGAATCGGTTATTTACTCTTTCGGATAGTAGAAAGACTAGGGGGCACTCCATGAAGTTAGCATGGGGCACATTTAAAACTAATCGGAGAAAGTTATTTTTCACTCAATGCACAGTTAAGCTCTGGAATTCATTGCCAGAGGATGTGGTTAGTGCAATTAGTGTAGCTGGTTTTAAAAAAGGTTTGGATAAGTTCCTGGAGAAGTCCATAAACTGCTATTTATTAATAAAGAAAAGTAGCTTGAGATTCAATGTTTGGGATCATGCCAGGTACCTATAGCCTGGATAGGCCACTGTTGGGACACAGGATGCTGGGCTTGATGGACCCTTGGTCTGACCCAGTATGTCATATTTTATATTTTTATGTAAACTATGGTATTTCTTTTCAGGCTCCTCAAACTGTCAACTTATCTTTTTCCTGGCTTTATTGTAGCCTCTTTGGGTATGCTTCTTTTTTCTTTTTGGCCCCAATACAATTCTGTGGATAAGACTGGGAGTTTATATTTTTTAGGAATAAAAGTTGTGTATCTGTTAGAAGCATGTCGCAGGTTTTTATAGTTCTTTCTTTTCTGCTTAATTATTTACATCCATTTATTGGCTAATTGGGCTCGGATGAAGGTCAGGGAAGCAGCACCTGATTTATATTCATAATAATGGGAGTAATTATTAACATAGTAGAGGAGGAAAAAAGGCACTTTTTCCATCCAGTCTGCTCAGTTATTGCCATCCACACTATGTAGAGCATGTTTGGAAAAAAGATGTCCCGAGTCTGCATGTTACTGGCATATTTGAATACATCTCTTCATAAGGTTTCGCAGAGCCTTTGGTTGTCTCTCTTGAATTTGTTTTGGTCTGCTCACTATTATTTTTAATACTAGTGATGGTATACTTAACAATATTTTTTAAAATTTGACAATAATTTACCAAATTTGTTTCCCCATCTGTGTAATTTGTATTTATAAAAATTAATATTCACAGTTGCTCTTTGATTTAATAAATCATTTCAATTTTTTAATTTATCTCCAACATTAGTGTTTTATTTTCTTCTGAGGAGATATAAAAGTTAAAAGAAAATTGTAATTTATGGGTTAACGTAATGCTTTCTGCATTTTTTAACTCCAGAGGTATAGGAAATAATGTCACCTTAAATTTTTTTTGCAGCCTCCCACAAACTAAATTATTTACCTCACCATTATAATTTTCAGAGTCATAGTTTTGCCAAGCTTGTTGGAAATAAATGTGAAATTCTTTTTCATCATATAAAGAAGGTCTACATGTCCAACTAGCTAGTCAAGTACCTTCTGTAAAGGTCAGAGTTATTCTAATTGGTGAATGATCTGATATGGAGGAGGTATGAACTCAGGCCTCCTTCAACTTGGGAAACAATCAAGTAGCAACTAAAATATGATCCAGTCTGGTATAAATGTTATGTTCATTGGAGTAAGAAGTACAATCAGCCTCGCCAGGATGCAGCGTTCTCCAGGAATCCAAACCATGCAACTCCTTCATCCAAAAAAAAAAGACTCCCCTATCTAGATCATCGTTTGTAGGGGTTTTCTGTGGTTTTGCAATCATAGATAGATCCAAATTCCTACATTTGGTAATCAGTAAATGAAAGCAGTTTTACTATCAGATAAGAAGAGAATTGCAGTCCTGTGCCATGGATTTGGGAGGAAGATGACTAGTTCTCTTTTAGAAAGAAGGTTACAGGCTTCTTGTACAGTTCTGGTGTATAAAGCTGCCCTTCTTATTGGGCTAGGTCATTTTTATAATGGAATGCTATTTTTAGGTTTTTGTTCTTGGTCTGTCATGGTCTTGTTTTGTCATTATGTATGTTCTGATTATAATCCATTTTGAACGCTTTATGTGGATTATGCAGGATACAACTTTCTTAAATAAACAGTACCACCCTGCTGCCCTCTAGAAGCCCAGATATAGTAACAATTGCTCCTTATGCATTTTTAAGCTGTGTATGTTCCAGAACAGAAGGTTTCTTATGTATAAGAAATAACACTCCCCATTGCCAATTATTGTAAGAAAAATTAAAACTAGGCACCCAGTGCCTTTATTTTTAGTGTTTTGTGCTCGGTAGTATTTAAGTGAATCCCTGCTGCAGAAATATAGCAATGATCAGCACGTCAGCTTATTGCTGTCCCTTTCTAGTTGCCAGATCTTATCCTTCTAACAGTTTTTTGCGCCCCAGATGCACTAAAGAACAGCTTCCATTCCCTGGACCATTCTTTCAATTTTTTTTCAAAGCTTTCACCATTTTTAATTGGTGCTGTGATCGTTTCATACATTGAGTCTTCACAGACCGAGTCGCTTTCAGCTTTCTCAGCTCTCCCTAATCATTGCAGGGTGAGATTCAGATAACTTTATTGGCAAAATATTGACAATTTGACACGTTCTTTCCTGCTAAGATCAGAGCGAGAGGTATAGGCTTTAAGAAACCATTCTGTCGCTGTGCGGGTCAGGCTGGGCGAGGGGACAGCACTGTGAATCCATTTCCATTATTACGGATTTCCACCATTGAATGGCAGCTCAGTTCACACAGCAGCAGAAATACAAGTCCCAGAGTGCTTTGGGCCTCCAATAAAGAGCAGGGAGTTGCTACTCCGCCTGTTTTACAAGAAGCGACTTATCGAGCACAAAGCTGGGCAGGGGACGGGGGCTCTGGAAAGAGGGTTTGTCGCCAGAAATCTCTTCCAGTAAACTAGCCGTAAAGCCCGAAACAACGGGGCTATATTTAAAAAAAAAAAAAGTTCGGTCCATTTCCTCCCCCCTCCCCCCTTTCAGCTCATTCACAACCGGCAGACGGGGGGGGGGGGGTGTTTGTCGTCGTCGCCGCCGCTACTGCTCCTCCCGCTCCGGCTCCTGCGGACCCAGCGCCATTTTTTTTAGGGTACGCTCCGCTCTGACCGACATGCGCGGTAGAGCTGCTCTCTACTGCGCATTTGCGGGCCCCCGGTCAGAGCCCATTTATAAGGTAGATCCTGAAAGCGAGGTGAGCAGGCGCATTGTGGGAATTGTAGTTTCAGTGGCACCTGGCGAGGTCTAAGTGCGTACTGCGCACGCTCCAACACCAGAGGCGTGCGATTGGTTACTTGTAGCTGCTCGCCAGCAGGCGCGGCTGCGTGTCAAGCTTGGTGGCGCTGCGAGGGGGCTGGTTAAAGGTGAGAGAATGGCGGTTCCTTCTCGTCTTCATTGGGCTTGAGGGGGCGGGAGCGTGCCGCGCTATATTCGGACTCTAGCGGGAGCGTGCGGCAGTATATGTGGGGACGAGAAGGGACGTTGTGGAAGGAGAAAGAAGTATCCGTATATGTTTGAGGGGTAGGGCCTTGGGGGAAGGGGAGGAAAGGTGCTGTCCTTCCCTGGGGGTGAGGGTAGGTGGTAGGAGAGGCACTGCCCCCCCTGGGGGTACAGAGGAGAGGTGTGGTGACTTTCTGGGAGTGCTGAGGATGGGGGAAGGAGGAGAGGTACTGTTCCCTAGGGGGGGCGGAGAGCTGCTGTCCCTTCCTGGGGGAACTGGAGAGCTGCTGTCCCCTCCTGAGGGTGCTGGGGGAGGGAGGAGAGCCGCTGTCCCTTCCTGGGGGAACTGGAGAGCTGCTGTCCCCTCCTGAGGGTGCTGGGGGAGGGAGGAGAGCCGCTGTCCCTTCCTGGGGGAACTGGAGAGCTGCTGTCCCCTCCTGAGGGTGCTGGGGGAGGGAGGAGAGCCGCTGTCCCTTCCTGGGGGAACTGGAGAGCTGCTGTCCCCTCCTGAGGGTGCTGGGGGAGGGAGGAGAGCCGCTGTCTCTTGGGGCTACAGGTGGATGGGGGAAGGAGAGGCACTATCCCCTGAGACTACAGAGGAGGGAGGAGAGGCATTTTCCCTTCATGAGAGTGCTGGGGGGAGGCAGGTACTATCCACGGGGATAAAGGAGGAGGGGGGGGAGGAGAAGCACTATCCCCTGAGGGTACAGAGCAGGAGAGGTGCTGGGGGGAGGAGTGCGCCGTCCCTCCCTGAGTGTGCTGGGGGGAGGCAGGTACTATCCATCGGAGATAAAGGAGGAGGGGGGAGGAGAAGCACTATCCCCTGAGGGTACAGAGCAGGAGGGGTGCTGGGGGGGGGGGAGGAGGAGGAGGGCCGTCGTCCCTCCCTGAGGGTGCTGGGGGGAGGCAGGTACTATCCATCGGAGATAAAGGAGGAGGGGGGGGAGGAGGAGAAGCACTATCCCCTGAGGGTACAGAGGAGGGAGGAGAGGCATTTTCCCTTAATGAGAGTGCTGGGGGGAGGCAGGTACTATCCATCGGAGATAAAGGGGGGGGGGGGGAGGAGGAGAAGCACTATCCCCTGAGGGTACAGAGGAGGGAGGAGAGGCATTTTCCCTTCATGAGAGTGCTGGGGGGAGGCAGGTACTATCCATCGGAGATAAAGGAGGAGGGGGGGAGGAGAAGCACTATCCCCTGAGGCTACAGAGCAGGAGAGGTGCTGGGGGGAGGAGTGCCGTCGTCCCTCCCTGAGGGTGCTGGATTGTACCTGCCAGCACCCTCCCTGAGGGTGCTGGCAGGTACTATCCATTGGAGATAAAGGGGGGGGGGAGGAGAAGCACTATCCCCTGAGGCTACAGAGGAGGGAGGAGAGGCATTTTCCCTTCATGAGAGTGCTGGGGGGAGGCAGGTACTATCCACGGGGATAAAGGGGGATGGGGGGAAGGAGAAGCACTATCCCCTGAGGGTACAGAGCAGGAGAGGTGCTGGGGGGAGGAGTGCCGTCGTCCCTCCCTGAGGGTGCTGGGGGGAGGCAGGTACTATCCAGCACCCTCCCTGAGGGTGCTGGATAGTACCTGCCAGCACCCTCCCTGAGGGTGCTGGCAGGGTACTATCCATTGGAGATAAAGGGGGGGGGGGGGGGGAGGAGAAGCACTATCCCCTGAGGGTACAGAGCAGGAGGGGTGCTGGGGGGGGGGAGGAGGAGGGCCGTCGTCCCTCCCTGAGGGTGCTGGGGGGAGGCAGGTACTATCCATCGGAGATAAAGGAGGAGGGGGGGGGAGGAGAAGCACTATCCCCTGAGGGTACAGAGCAGGAGGGGTGCTGGAGGGAGGAGTGCCGTCGTCCCTCCCTGAGGGTGCTGGATAGTACCTGCCAGCACCCTCCCTGAGGGTGCTGGCAGGTACTATCCATTGGAGATAAAGGGGGGGGGGGGGAGGAGAAGCACTATCCCCTGAGGGTACAGAGCAGGAGGGGTGCTGGGGGGGGGGAGGAGGAGGGCCGTCGTCCCTCCCTGAGGGTGCTGGGGGGAGGCAGGTACTATCCATCGGAGATAAAGGGGGGGGGAGGAGGAAAAGCACTATCCCCTGAGGGTACAGAGCAGGAGAGGTGCTGGGGGGAGGAGTGCGCCGTCCCTCCCTGAGGGTGCTGGGGGGAGGCAGGTACTATCCATCGGAGATAAAGGAGGAGGGGGGGAGGAGAAGCACTATCCCCTGAGGGTACAGAGCAGGAGGGGTGCTGGGGGGGGGAGGAGGAGGGCCGTCGTCCCTCCCTGAGGGTGCTGGGGGGAGCCAGGTACTATCCATCGGAGATAAAGGAGGAGGGGGGGGGGGGGGGGGAGGAGAAGCACTACCCCCTGAGAGTACAGAGCAGGAGAATGCTGTTCTCTTGCAGTAGAGGGGGAGGTGCTGTCATCTGGGGCCATTTGGGATGGAGTTGGGAGAAAACGATCCTTTCCCCTAGGAGGGGGTTCAAGGTGCTCTCCTTTGTGGGGATAGGAAATGCACTGGCCTAACATACACTTATAGCAAAGCCATAGCATCAGCCCTACTACAACATCCTATGATTACCACCAAAATAAATCAGTTCCTCATAAGAACTGAATTGCAGCTTCCCAGTGATTGGGTTTTGCTGTTCGGGTCTACAACAGCATTATGCTTAACAGCCCCTACAACCTGTCCTACTTCTGTATTCTTTAAAGAATTATTCCACATGTTTTTTCAATGACATAAAATGTAATTTATACTCAGGAAAAGAATCACTTTTCTCATGACTTCTCTCTCTACCTATTGGTCACTGGAGCTCTGTCTTTTCTTTGGTAGTCACTAGTTACACTTTTTTTAGCCTAGTTTCCTCTAGGGAAACTGGCTTTATAAGATCATTCTATCTATCTGTCTGTCTCACCCTGATTTTTTTCCACAGAGCACCCAGTGACCCTTGGCTTATACTTTTCATGTTTCTCTGATACTCTGACATGTGGAATCCCTTGTTTTCTGTTGGGAAACAGGTCAACTGGGTTGAAATATGAGAGAGGTCACAGGATGTTAAAGCTGCCCTGTGGGTTGAAGTCTGTCTTTCTATTGATAAAGTGCTGTGGCCACTACCTTTAGTTTGCTGTAGGAAAAAAAGACTCTAATACTTAGGAATGTAGTTATTTCATGGAAATTCACATAATGAATGTCATAGCCATGTTCACATTTCTGCACCAACTCATGAAATGCTCCCATATCTTGTTTGTGTTTATGGTTGGAGTAATTTGCGCAGGTTGCCATCTTAGTAACTAATTTGCTAGAACTGAATCAGGGAGCACTGGACTGCCAGTGCGCTATGCTTTTGATTGTTGATTCCAAGCTTAATTCTTTAGTTGCTGGAATAAAGATGGACCTATCTTATGAAGGGGGAGCACTTTTGTTGGTATTGTCCCCTTTTTTTAAACTTTGATTTTGTTTGATGATGTCATTAGAAGTGAACTGAGGTCACTTTGAGAAGCATCAAGAGACATGGAGATGCCGTCTTACTACACCAAGCTCCTGGGAGAACTGAATGAGCAACGCAAAAGGGACTTTTTTTGTGACTGCAGTATTATTGTGGAAGGAAGGATTTTCAAAGCCCACAGGAATGTTTTGTTTGCCAACAGTGGCTACTTTAGAGCCCTCCTAATTCATTATATTCAGGATAGTGGGCGACACAGCACTGCCTCCTTGGATATTGTTACGTCTGAGGCATTCTCCATCATTCTGGATTTCCTGTATTCAGGGAAATTGGATTTGTGCGGTGAGAACGTTATAGAAGTCATGTCAGCAGCCAGCTACCTGCAGATGACTGATGTGGTAAACTTCTGCAAGGCCTATATCCGATCATCGTTAGATATTTGCAGAAAAATAGAGCGTGAATCTTCATCTAACCAGGCTGACAGTGGTACGTCTAGTACTGCCAGGGAAAGCACCTTCTGTGGTACAAAAAGCCAGTGCTCTGCTTCTCCTTTGCCAAAGGAGGGGAGTACAGACTGCCAGAGGGATCCTCCTTGTGGGGAATGCAGCAGCTGTCACTCGGTTGAGCTTGTTGTAAAAGATCCCCTGAGCAGTGGTTCCACAGATGACATTAATTCTTCTCTGTCCAAAGTAGTAGAACCCAAAATGGAATTTGATTCGGATGAGGTAGATCTGGGTGAGCGGCTTCAGCAGTATCAGATTCCACTGTCCTTGGAGCAGGTGGAGGAGGGCCTGCACACTGGTCAGGCAATGGACCTGGCTTGTAATAATTATCATATGAAGCAATTCCTTGAAGCTCTGCTGCGCAACAGTGCTGCCCAGAGGAAGGATGATGTCCATCACTTTGCTCGAGGCTTTGAAAGGTCTGAAGATGGTGGAGTCGCTATGAGTTCCATGATGGACATGCAAACGGACTGGTATGGCGAGGATGGAGGTGAGCTGAACACTGCGCTTAGATTTATTTCTTCTCAGTATTGTGTATATATATTCTACAGAGAGAGTTGTAAGAGAAGGCCCAAAAGAGAAAAATCTGAAGTAGGGGGGGGGGGGGGGGGGGCAGGGGGCATTAGTCATACTTTTTGATTATTTATGTTACATAAAAACTGCTTCAAGACTCCATGGGGTGTATTTTTTTTTTTTTACCTGGCCGTGCCTCCCATATATTGGGATTACCAGCTCAGTCAGAAACTAGGGCTGAGATCTAGCACCATAAGCCTTGATTTGCAACTACCCAGGGAAAGTTCCCTTAATTATATCCCCTCCAGCTAACTTAGCCCAGTCATTGCAGTAGCAGATCTTCCAGAAACCTGCAAACATAGGCCCTAAATCCAGCCCAGTAAGGTTGCATGGTGACTGGGAGTCCCTCCACCCCACTCCTGCCATCTGGGCTATGAACACTGCTTCAGCAAACCGGGGAGCAAAAGAGCTGGGAATTGAATGCAAGTCCTCTGTGGCACTGGCCTGGCCCACATGTCCTATAAGGTGGAATTCATTTCCAGGTTAAAGCACAAACCTTTATATGTAGCGGTTTCTGTAATACTAAAATCAGATTTGCAGAGTAAAGGCATGCTTCTACTGCATTTAGGTGCCATTTATTTTCCATCTTTTCTTTGTGCTAATGACAAATGCTTAAACTGCATTTTGTAAAGTATACTTCCTTGTACGTACCCAGATCACTCCAGACTCCTAGGTTTTGCCTCCCTTCCAGCAGATGGAGACAGAGAAATTTTCACAGCCACTGGCACGTAACCTAGTGTAGCACCTGCAGTCCCTCAGTATTTCTCTGTCTCCAGCAGATGGAGGAGGTGCAAAACCTGCAGTTCTGAACCTCAAAAAAAAAAAAAAAAGATAATTTTTTCTTCGGAGAGATTTCTTTCCTATGAGGTTGGCAGGTCCTGGTGGGGCCATCCCTTCTAGTTGTAGAGGTGGACAAGCGGGGATTGGACACCCTAAATTGCTCTTGATACCATGCTGGAGGTGAAAGCTGGTGGTCTAGTTCCCTCATCTCCTGGAGTTTGAGGAGAAGCCTTTGCAAAGCTTCAGATAAGACTGTTCTTTTTTTTCTCTTGTCTGTCTTGCTGTTTTGTTTATTCTAAAGTTTAAAAAAAAAAAGTGCAAGGTGTTTAGAGGCACAGATCGTGTTGCCCTATTTCTGTTTTCCCCAGTGCTGGTGGTGCAGGGAGGCAGCTCAGGGGATCGTTATACTTTCTTTTGGCTCCTGGTGATTTTTTTTTCCCGTTTGGGTGTCTGTCATGAGGTCTGATGCTCTGTTTGTGGCCGCAACTCCACAGGCCTGTCACGTGACGATTGATGTTCCTGGTGCCTCTCAGCAGAGAGGGCATGTTGGGAGGGACTGCGGTGGCATCCTGTGTGCAGTGTTGGTCTGGTGGGCCGAAAGCTGCGTGGCATGAGGCTGACAATCCGTCCCGCTGAGTGCGGGAACAGTGGCCGTTTTGGAAACCTTTATAGCTAAGTCGCAGCTTGCAGCGGGGGGGGGGGGGGGGGGGAGAGGATCTCCCATCTGCGCTTTCTCCACCTGATTTAAGTCCCAAGGAGGCCTGGGGGGCCCATGGAGGGCAATCGGAAGAGGACTCAGACCCTCTGGAGGAGGATTCTGAGAGTTTTTCTCCTTTTTTGCCTGAATCTGTGGAATTAGTGCATAAGGCCTTTTTAGCTCGCCAGGCTATGGGGCGGCCCTCTCACAAGCGCAGGGCAGCTGGACTCCCTCCCGGAAAGAGGTCCAAGTTTTCAGGAACCTCAGGAGCCATGAGGATTCAGTGGATCCATGGTCCTCCGGTGTCTGGTGCCACTGAGGAGGCTTCCTCAGAAGATTCGGATCAAGGATAGACTTGGGGGATGATGCTGCAGAAACTGATCCTGATCGGGTTCCGCAGGATCTTGCCAAGTAGCCAGGAAAGGTCCCGACGATGGATGCTGACCATCCCAAGGTGCTTCGCCTTTTTCAGAAAGAGGAGCTGGATCCCCTGATACCGCATGTCCTGGTGGAGTTGGGTATATTGGCTCCTCATGTGGAATCGGACCAGGAGGAGGTGGATCTGGTCATGGTGGGCTTGGGCGGTCCAGCCAAGTCTTTTCCGTTTCATAAGTCTGTGAAACAGTTGGTGGTCAGGGAGTGGAATACTCTGGAGACTGACCTTAAGGAGAGCCGGGCTGTGGATAAGTTGTACCCATTGCCCAATGACACTCTGGAACTCCTGCATGTTCCGAATGTGGATGCCTCCATCTCCACAGTTACGAAGAGAATGACCATCTCAGTGGCAGGGTCTGTGGCTCTGAAGGATGTGCAAGACAAGAAGCTGGAAGTGCATCTTAAGAGATATTCGAGGTGTCAGCACTGGGCATCCAGGCGGCTGTCTGCAGTAGTTTTATGCTTCGAGCGTCACTGCGGTGGGTGCAGCAGTTATAGGAAAACAGAAGTATGTCACCCTCGGAGTCTCAATGAGCGGAGCATCTGGAGGCTGCAGTTGTTTATGACATGGATGCCTCTTATGACCTCATTTGTACCTCTTCCAGAATGATAATGTCTGCAGTTTCAGCCAGGAGACTTCTTTGGTTGCGGAATTGGTCAGCTGATGTCTCCTCAAACTCAGCTTGAAGCATTGCCATTCAAGGGAAAGCTCCTCTTTGGCAAGGGCCTGGAGCAGCTGATAAAACATTTGGGTGAAAATAAGATTCAGAAACTGCCGGAAGTCAAGCCCAAGGGGTCTCTTCCAGTACGCTCTCTGTATCGTGGGCAGAGGCATTTCCGGCAGAACAGAGCTTCGGCTACTGGGCAGAGGAAGGCCTCGGGGAGTCCTTTCAGGCCCATAGAGCAGGCAGGGAGGTCACCAGCCAGGGTTCTGGTTGGCTAAGCCTTCACAATGAAGCGAGGCTGGCCCACTCCTCCATCCCAGTCATAGGAGGTCGTCGCGCTCATTTTTACGGGGCGTGGGCCAAGATCATGTTGACTGGGTTCTAAGCATAATAGAACAAGGTTACACTTTAGAATTTGCTTGGTTGCTCAGGAGTTTCTTTGAGGTCTCCCTGTGTCTTGGCTAAAAAGGAGCTAGTCATAGAAACATAGAAATGACGGCAGAAAAAGACCAATCGGTCCATTCAGTCGGCCCAGCTAGCTCCCACACTTACAAACTCTCGAACGCCTGTGTCTGTGAGGAGCCATAGTTCCCGTTCCTCTGCACAAGCGAGGGAGGGGACGTTATTCCAAATTTTTGTGGTGCCCAAAAAGGACAGGGGTTTCTGCCCAATTCTGGACTTAAAGAAAGTGAATCTAGCTTTTAAAGTTCTGCAGTTCCGGATGGAAACTTTGGGTTACATCATCATGGCGGTACAAAGAGGAGAGTTCCTGGCGTCCTTGGATCTGATGGAGGCGTATCTACACATTGGGATCTGTCCGGATCATAAGAGATTTCTCTGGTTCATGGTCCTAAGAGAGCATTTTCAATTTTGCACTCTTCCGTTCAGTTTAGCGATAGCTCCGTGGACCTTCACCAATGTGATGATAATGATGGCGGTGACCTCAGGAAGGAGGGCGTTCTGGTACACCCGTATCTGGACTATTGGCTGATTCAGGCAAAGTTGCAGGACCTGTGCAGGCAATAGACCGGTGAGCCTGACTTCAGTGCTAGGAAAAATAGTGGAAACTATTCTCAAGATCAAAATCACAGAGCATATAGAAAGACATGGTTTAATGGAACATAGTCAACATGGATTTATCCAAGGGAAGTCTTGACTAACAAATCTGCTTCATTTTTTTTGAAAGGGTTAATAAACATGTGGATAAAGGTGAACTGGTTGATGTAATGTATTTGGATTTTCAGAAGGAGTTTGACAAAGTCCCTCATGAGAGGCTTCTAAGAAAACTAAAAAGTCATGGGATAGGAGGCGATGATGTCCTTTCGTGGATTACAAACTGGTTAAAAGACAGGAAACAGAGTAGGATTAAATGGTCAATTTTCTCAGTGGAAAAGGGTAAACAGTGGAGTGCCTCAGGGATATGTACTTGGATCGGTGCTTTTATATATATATATATATATATATATATATTTGATAATCTCACTCGTATTACTTTCCAGATCATATATATATATATATATGATCTGGAAAGTAATACGAGTGAGATTATCAAATTTGCGGATGATACAAAATTATTCAGAGTAGTTAAATCACAAGGGGATTGTGATACATTACAGGAGGACCTTGCAAGACTGGAAGATTGGGCATCCAAATGGCAGATGAAATTTAATGTGGACAAGTGCAAGGTATTGCATATAGGGAAAAATAACCCTTGCTGTAGTTACATGATATTAGGTTCCATATTAGGTGCTACCACCCAGGAAAAAGATCTAGGTATCATAGTGGATAATACTTTAAAATCTGCTCAGTGTGCTGCAGCAGTCAAAAAATTGTGTACAATTCTGGTCGCCGCATCTCAAAAAAGATATAGTTGCGATGGAGAAGGTACAGAGAAGGGCATCAAAAATGATAAAGGGGATGGAACAGCTCCCCTATGAGGAAAGACTGAAGAGGTTAGGGCTGTTCAGCTTGGAGAAGAGACGGCTGAGGGGGGGATATGATAGAGGTCTTTAAGATCATGAGAGGTCTTGAATGAGTAGATGTGAATCTGTTATTTACACTTTCAAATAATAGAAGGACTAGGGGGCATTCCATGAAGTTAGCAAGTGGCACATTTAAGACTAATTGGAGAAAATTCTTTTTCACTCAAAACACAATTAAGCTCTGGAATTTGTTGCCAGAGGATGTGGTTAGTGCAGTTAGTGTAGCTGGGTTCAAAAAAGGTTTGGATAAGTTCTTGGAGGAGAAGTCCATTAATGGCTATTAATCAAGTTTACTTAGGGAATAGCCACTGCTATTATTTGCATGAGTAGCATGGGATCTTCTTAGTGTTTGAGTAATTTCCAGGTTCTTGTGGCCTGGTTTGGCCTCTGTTGGAAACAGGATGCTGGGCTTGATGGACCCTTGGTCTGACCCAGCATGGCAATTTCTTATGTTCTTATGTAAGTGAGAGGCCCTATGGACGATCAGCTAGTAAGAAGGGTGAGTCACACCTCAAGAGAGGCTTATCCCTAAGATATCTTTTTAGTCGGGGGGCTTCTGTGAGTCCTGCCTAGAGCCATATATCCAATATGCCCTCTGGAAGTGATGGGGTTAGTGGAGCTACAATTACCCCCAATCAGTTGGATTTAACACTAATGGATCATGTTACAGCCGTAAGAGAAGCGGGTGAAAGCAGCACGGCAATGTGTGCAAGTAATCCTCTTCCTGAATTAGGCTTGATAGACCCTTGGTCTGACCCAACATGGCAATTTATTATGTTCTTAGGTGGTGATGCACTGCTTGCAATTGTTGGGTTGCAAAGTGAACCTATCCAAGAGCCGGTTTCTCCCCTCGCAAGTCTTGGATTTTCTGGGGGGCACATTTCGATACCCGAGTGGGAAAGGTTTTTCTCTCGGAGGAGCGTATGCTCAAGTTGCAGTCTTGGGTTTGGAGTCTCTTGCAGGCCCGAGTTCCCAGGGTCTGGAATTACTTGCAGGTCCTCGGATCCATGGCATCTATCTTGGAACACGTTCCCTGGGTGTTTGCTCATATGAGACCACTTTAGCAGGCATTGCTATCCTGCTGGGATTCAGTGTCGGAGCAGTTTCATCTTCCCCTACCACTTAGACTCAGCAAGATCCAGTCTGTCATGGTGGCTTTCATGCTGCCATTTGTGCTATGGAGTGGACTTGGAGGTTACTCAGTGGATGGTGGTGACTAGCGATGCCAGTCTCTCCGATTGGGGAGCAGTGTGCCAGTCCCAGTTACTCCAAAGGCAGTGGTCATCAAAGGAAGCATTGTGGTCCATCATTCGTCTCTAGATGAACGGTGAGGTTTGCCCTTCAGGAGTTTTTACCTCTTTTGCACAACCACCCAGTCAGGATCCTGTCCGACAATGATAGCCTACATCAACCGCCAAGGCGGGACCAAGAGTTGAGTGTTGGCTCGGGAGGCGGAAATGATAATGTCTTGGGCAGAGCAGCATCTGTCTATGATAGCAGCCTCCCACATTGCGGGGGCCGACAATGTGTAGGCCGACTTTCTCAGCCATCAGCGGTTAGATCCCGGAGAATGGGAGCTATCGGAAGAAGCGATGAGTCTCATTGCCCGCAGATGGGGCGTTCCTCATATGGATCTAATGGCAACTCAGCAGAATGCCAAAGCTCCTCGATTCTTAAGTCGCAGGAGAGAACGAGGAGCGGAAGGGGGTTGATGCCCTGGTTCTTCCTTGGCCAAGCAACGTTCTGATATGTTTCCACTGTGGTCTCTGGTGGGCAAGATAGTGAGAATAGAAGTTCACCCGGGAAGAGTAATTCTGGTGGCTCCAGAGTGGCCTCGGAGACCTTGAATTGCGGATCTGGTCAATCTAGCAGTAGACTGCCCGCTGAGGCTGGGACATCTTCCAAACCTGCTGTGTCAGGGTCCCATATTTTTTAATCAGGCTGATCGCCTTTGTCTAGCGACTTGGCTTTTGAGAGGCAGCGTTTAAGGAAGAAGGGATATCCGAAGGATGTATTGCTACTTTGTTGGAAGCTTGTAAATCCTCCACCTCTTAGGCGTATGCTAGGGTGTGGAGGGCTTTTGAGTCTTGGTGTGCTCATCAAGGGATTGTCCCTTAGCAAGCCTCGTCGCAGACTGTAGCCTTTTTGCAGAAAGGACTGACTAAAGGTTTGTCATTCAACTCCTTGAGAGTACAGGTCTTCCCACTGGGATTTTTTTGAGGCAAAGTTCATGGGAGGCCCCTAGCGGTGCATCTGGATGTGGTGCACTTTACAAAGAACTTCCTCAAAGGAGTGTGAAGCATTTACGCCCTCCTACTCGTGCCGTTTGTCCATCTTGGAGCCTTAATTTGGTCCTCAAGGGCTTGTGTGCGGCACAGTTTGAGCCTCTTAGAAGTGCTACCATAAAAGATCTCACTTTGAAGGTTGTGTTCTTGGTGGCTATTTGTTTGCCTAGAAGGGTTTCAGAGATTCAAGCCTTGTCCTGCAAGGGAGCCTTTCTTACAGAGCTTGGATTCAGGGGTCTTGTTGAGGACGGTCCAGTCTTTTCTACCTAAGCCGGTTTTGGCGTTCCACTTGAGTCAATCGGTGGAACTTCTGGCTTTCCAAAATCTGAAGTAGGGTACTCCTCATGCCACAGAGTTAAGGCATTTGGATGTACGGCATGCTTTGTTGTGGTACCTGGAGATGACTAACAGTTTTAGAGTATCGGATCGCCTTTTTGTGCTATGGAGTGGTGTACAGAAGGGTCAAAAGGCCTTAAAAGCTACGATTGCCAATTGGGTGAAAGAGGCCATTGGTTCAGCTTACATTTGTCACAGTCATCTTGTCCCAGAGGGCTTAAGGGCTCATTCAACTCTGTCCCAGGCGGCCTCCTGGGCAGAGTATCAACTAGTGTCCCCACAGGAGATTTGTCGAGCGGCAGCTTGGAAGTTTTTACATACCTTTGCCAGACAGTGTAGATTGGATGTTCATGTGCCGGAAGTTGCTAGTTTTGGAGAGGGCGCCTTCCAACAGGACTCTCGCAGTCCCACACAGGTTAGGGAAGCTTTGGTACATCCCAGGAGTCTGAAGTGATCTGGGTACATACAGGGAAAGGAAAATTGGTTCTTGACTACCACAGGTCAGTCCAGAGTCCCACCCGGGGGGGGGGTGCATTTGGAGAGTCCGCTCAATCTATCTGTTCTCTTTATTGTCTAAAGAATGGCACAGGTTTTTTTGTCTTGCCTTAAAAGTTTGAAATATGGTTTATAGTTCTAAGTTGAGTTTTCTTTCCTCTGCTCGTTTAGGGGTTATTGTTTTCATAATTTGGTTGAAGGTGTTGCTGTATCAGCTTGGGTACATAATACTGAAGGACTGCAGGTGCTATACCAGGTTATGTGCCAGTGGCTGTGAAAGTTTCTTTGTCTCCATCTGCTGGAAGGGAGACAAAACCCAGGAGTTTGAACTGATCTGTGGTATTACAGGAGCAAACATTAGCAGGTAAGAAGCAAACTGAAGCATGGCTCTCCAATCTCTACAGTTACCTTTTTATCTGCTTCTGTTTGAATGGAGTGCAAAATTGTATTTAGAATTGTTGAAATATTAAATAACCAAGCCCAACTAATGACCACTTCTATTAACCAAAGAATACTAAGGATTTTCCTGCTGCCTTTTTCTGACCCTGTTTGTTCCAGAAGACAATCAGTAAAGCACAAATATGCAGTACCCTTTCAGGAGGAGGATTATTGAATGTAAAGGCATGGCTGTACAGGAGATGTCAGAGTCTTACTATTTATTTATTTATTAGGCTTTTTTATACCGATGTTTGGAGCAAGCCGTCACAACGGTTTACAGACAATATAAAATAATACATAGAAATTGAACTGTAAAATAATGACATGATAAAAACATAAGAATCAATTAAAAATACAGGTCTTCAACAATTAATAAAAAAAAACTACTATGAAGAGAACCATTGATATCCAAGTTTGAAATATGCTATCAAAAATAAACAATGCTTAATTCTCAAAATGTTTTTTTTTATATATTTGTGAAGGGGATGTGTTAGTTGTGCCAATCAAGCTGCACAAGTGCCCATTCTGTCCTTACACGGCCAAACAGAAGGGAATCCTGAAGCGTCACATTCGATCGCACACAGGCGAGAGGCCATACCCTTGTGAGACTTGTGGTAAAAGGTTTACCCGGCAGGAGCACCTTCGCAGCCATGCTCTCAGTGTAAGTTTTAAAATTTGCCAGTTTTTATTGTTTAGTGCAGGGGTGATCAACTCCGGTCCTCAAGAGCCGCAAACAGGTTGGATTTTCAGGATATCCACAATGAATATGCAGGAGATAAATTTGCATGTGCTGCTTCCATTGTATGCAAATCTGTCTCATGCATGTTAATTGTGGATATCCTGGAAACCAGGCCTGTTTGTGGCTCTTATCAGAATTGGCCATCCTGGTTTACGGGGTGTCTCATTCATTCAAATACTTCAAAGATTGAAATAGTGCAGAATGATCAAATATTTTCCAGCAGAAAGGAAGTGGTGGAACAAGAGATCATGATATGAGGCTGAAGAGTAATGTAAAGAAAGATTTCTACACAGGAGAGGAGGCTACATGGAATGATGGAGGCAGGCACAGACGATGGTAAGATAGGAGCATGTGAAGGTAAAACTGGAAACTGGGGAAGCTCTGTGCTATAGCAGAAGAAAAGGATATTGGGTGACTAGATCGGTCTTCCAGTCCTTCTTCCATGCTAGCCATCATTATTTGACATGTTTTTATATCAAAGTAAGTTATAATTACTTAAATACATTGGGTACAGTGCATCAGAGTAAGACAATCATAACAATAGTATTAGCTTTATACAAACTCTGAGAAAAGGTAATCCAAAGTGTCCTAGTGTTTGTGGTTTGCTTGGTACATCTTGTGCAGGAAGAGTGAAGCTCTGTCAATCCAAAGTGTTACTGTTTGAGCAAAGGTTATACAGGATCAGGGCAAAAGTGATACAAAATGTTACTGAAAAGTGCCTGAAAAAGCCATTACAGATTGGCTAATTATTATCAGTCAATAAGTCAGGATTATAGAAATCAATTGACACATTGCATTAGGTACAACAGATGCCAATTCTGTATTCCTTGTCTCTCTGCTAGACCAATTTGAACCAATAGGATGATTCTGGACACAGAAGATTCACCTCTTTCTTTTCATTTGTGACCTCATCGGGGTCTATAAGGGGTGGGTTGTCTCAGACATTTGCAAATACAACAGGTCTTGCTTAAATATATTTCTCTCTCTCTCTCGATATAGATAGATAGATAAACTTAGAAGAGATTTCCAGAGCTAAGGTTAGGCCTTAGCCTGGTTGAGATATCTAGGCTCCTGCGGGGTTGACTTTCCCAGTCAAACCGGCCTTCCATGGTATTCCTGGTTGAGGAGCCCTCAGGGTAGATCCCAGGGCCCTATGGCCTGCTTGATCACCCTTGGAGAGGTGTTTGCACCTGCTGATCCCAGCAGCTGTTCATGGCTTTGGTGGGGTTGAGGTTTCTTTTTGGTCTCTGTTCTCTCCCTTTTCTCCTGCTCTGTTTCTCCCCTTTGCAGCTATTAAAGTTGGTTAAAAAAACAAACCACGAAGCAGCAAGGTGGAGGCTTAGCTCCCTTCTAGGAGCAGCAGGCAGCTGAGCTAAACATTGTTTCTCAAGCAGACCTTCCCAGTGGCCTAGTGGTGGTGAGTAAAATTCCAGGGGCACTCCAGGGAAGGGGACCAAGTCAGCACTACCAGAAAGTCAGCCCGCTGTGGGCAGGATGGGAGCATTCATCGTAGTTACAAAAAAAAAATATGCATGGCCATAGGTGTGCTGCATCAAGCGGCTCCCGAGTGCCACAGGCTCCTTTTCCCTAAGTGTGACCAGAATCATGAACTGACCTCACCGCATAGTGTTGGAGCAGGCCCTCTACCTGTGATTTGGGAGCATGCTGAGGGCCCCATGGGATAGCCCCCAGAGGGGGCGGAAGCAGGAGAGGGGCAGCTCCTTGAAGATAGGAGTCCTGGAAAGCCTTTCCCTCAGAGCGGCCACCAGTAGGTGCAGGGCTGAAGGACTGAACCCGGAAGAGAGGGCGATTCGATGCTGACCCCTCCCTCGACATCATCGGGGAGTGACTGCTGTGCTATTTAAATCATTGCACAGCGGCGCGCGCCCCTGGGAGAGAATTTGCTAAAGAGAGTTTTACATTGAACTGATGGGGAAAAAAGAGAAAAATGAAGATCACAGCATCTACACCTGTGGAGAAGTCCATTAACGGCTATTAATCAAGTTTACTTAGGGAATAGCCACTGCTATTAATTGCATCAGTAGCATGGGATCTTCTTAGTGTTTGGGTAATTGCCAGGTTCTTGTGGCCTGGTTTGGCCTCTGTTGGAAACAGGATACTGGGCTTGATGGACCCTTGGTCTGACCCAGTATGGCATGTTCTTATGTAAGTGAGAGGCCCTATGGACGGTCATCTAGTAAGAAGGGTGAGTCACACCTCGAGAGAGGCTATCCCTAAGATATCTTTAGTCGGGGGCTTCTGTGAGTCCTGCCTAGAGCCATATATCCAATATGCCCTCTGGAAGTGATGGGGTTAGTGGAGCTACAACTACCCCCAATCAGTTGGATTTAACACTAATGGATCATGTTACAGCCGTAAGAGAAGTGGGTGCAAGTAATCCTCTTCCTGAATTAGACTGAACCTGAAAATATTACCTTGGTTGATGTGTGGAGAGCTGTAATGAATATGGAAAGGAGGTTGATCCAATCCATGTCTCAATCCACAAACTTTGCTTCTGAAACAAAGATAATACTAGAAAACCATGGAAAGTGACTTGAGCAGTTAGTCATCAAATTCAGCTGTTGCTATGCAAATTATTTCTTTGCAGACAACAGGATCTGTGTTCATAAAGGACACTTTGATTATATATAAACATCTAAAAAGTCTGGAAAATGTTATGAAAAAAAAAGAATTTGCGTATATTGAATTTTCCTCTCACTAGGTTATTGTCCGCACAGGAGTTATTCAAAAAGTACGTGAAAGAAATTGTGTATTTCAGATGAATTGCTTATTTCAAATTTTGTATTATGTTTCAAATTTAAAGAAAACCATTGCTGTAACTGAGGGGGGTATGGATGTTGGGCTCTCAGTTAGTAAAACATCCATACCCCCCTCAGTTACAGCAAAACTAAATTTTTCTGTTCTAGACTAAGCTCCACTATCAAGGTGGATCTAGTCTGAATATTGATAGTGGTGTTTAGTCTAGAACAACAGAAAAATTTAGTTTTGCAAAAGTATTTTAAAATAAGAGCTTTAGCTTTTGTGGTCAACTGGTGCAGATATTCCCAGATGTTTCCAGGAGTACACAGCTAAGGAGAAAACAATTCTTATTATTAAGGCAGACAGTATGACCCTTGGGGCTACTTTTTTTCTCAAATTCCCCTGCAAATGCTTAGTTTCGTGTCAAAAGAATAAATTTGTTTTCACTGACCCTGGGCATCTGGAAACTTTTCTTCAAGATAAAGGTGGATAGAGTTGTTGCAGCTTCCGTGTTGGATAGTAAATGGCAAAAAATAGTATGAATCTCCTAGATTTATTATTGATATTTTCATGTATTTTTTTCTAAAAAGGCCCCCCATAATGTGGACTGAATTGATAATTGGGTTTTTCGTCTAGTGAGTAAATGTGTTAAATGTATTATTACAATGTAATTCACAATAGTCTTATTTTCTTATTTCATTGGAAAATGTGTTAAATTTAATAAACTATAAAAAAGAAAAAAACGAAGAAGATAGGAGTCCTGTCTCCATGCTCCTACTACCCATCCTCTTGTAAAGCAGATCATTAGGCCCCTCCTGCCAGGGAAAGGGGAATAGGAGCAGCTAATGGAAAGTTCTCCAGATTCTCAGCGATTCTTGCCAGATATCTTCCTTTAATGCATTAGGGCTTTTGAACTATGAAGGGCCCTTCTTTCCTCCTTTGTTATAGGACCTAGAGGGCTAGGAGACTAAAGAGAATCAGCAATTGAGCAGCCTCTTTTTGCCATCTCCCCCACAGCAGAGTCTAGAGGAGACTCTTAGGGAACTGAAGATTCTGATCATATTTCCCCCAGCCACACCGAAGATAGATGCCTCTGTGTCGGCAGTTACTAAGAAGATGACCATTCCCGTGGCTGGTTCGACCATATTGAAGGATCTTCAGGACAGGAAGCTGGAGGTGCACCTTAAGAAGATTTTTGAGGTGTCTGCCCTGGGCGTTCGAGCAGCCATGTGCAGCAGTTTTATGTTGATAGCTGGCTTACGCTGGATGCAGCAGTTACAGGCTGACAGGCCCTTAACTGAGTCTAGACAAACCAAGCATCTGGAAGCCGTGGTGGCGTACAGTGCTGATGCTTTATATGATCTCGTCTGGACTTCCTCCAGAACTATGATGTCAACAGTTTTGACTCACAGACTCCTCTGGCTGAGGAACTGGTTCGTCCAAGTCCCAGTTGGTCCCTTGCCTTTTAAAGGAAAATTGCTGTTTGGCAAGGACTTGGAAGAGATGATCAAATTTCTCTGCGAGAATAAGGTCCACAAATTGCTAGAGGACCAGCCGAAGGCAAAAGGCTCCCTGCCTTCCCATTCCTGTTTGAGTCAGTTGGCAGTTTCATCCATCCAGGTCTTCGGGGGGTAGGGGGTTCTCAGAGGCAGTCCTCTGGTAGGCAATCCTCTTAGAATCAGTCATTTCGGGGACCCAGGTTGGACAGGGATATCCCCTCCCTCAGCAGTGGAGGAGCCAAATCCGCACAATGAGGCAAGGCCTGTCCACTCCTCAGTCCCAGTGATCAGCGGCCGGCTGACTCTGTATTACGAGGAGTGGGCCAAGATCACATCAGATCAGTGGGTCCTCAATATAAGTCAAGGCTATGCCTTAGAATTTGCTCGTCCGTTATGAGATCTGTTCCTCGTCTCCCCTCGCTCTTATCAAGAAAAGAGGCTAGCAATGTGGGAAACCGTTGCTTGTCTTCATCAGCTTGGGGCCATCGTGCCTGTATCCCTAGAAGAGCAGGGGTTGGCCGATATTCTATTTATTTCGTAGTCCCCAAGAAGGAAGGCACATTCTGGCCTTTCCTAGATTTAAAGAAGGTGAACGTCGCTCTCAAGGTTTCTCATTTTCGAATGGAAACCTTATGTTCGGTGATCGTCTCAGTGCACAAAGGAGAGTTCCTGGTGTCTCTGGATTTGACCAAAGCATACTTGCATATCAGAAACTGGCCCTAGCATCAGAGAGATCTGAGATTCATGATTGTGGGAGAACATTTTCAGTTTTGTGCTCTACCCTTCACCCTGGCGACGGTGCCCATGATCTTTACCAAGGTGATGGTCATGGTAGTGGTGGCACTTCGGAGGGATGGGGGTCCTGGTCCATCCCTATCTGGATGACTGGTTGATTCCGGCCAAGTTGGAGATCCTTTGTCGGGAGGTGGGTGGAGGTAGTCATCCATTGACTGCACTTTCTGGGTTCTGAGTCATCCTCCCTGGAGTTTCATTTCATGACCCCTAGTTCTACTGATTTCTTTCCAACGGAAAAGGTTTAACAATTGTGCATCATTAAAACCTTTCAGGTATCTGAATGTCTGTATCATATCCCCCCTGCACCTCCTCTGTGGGGGTTGGGTGTTTGGCTTCCCTGACTGATGGCACGCCACCTCAGAAGGTCAACATCTGTCCCATGTCTAAAACCTACTCGTAGCGTAAAGAAACTGTTTTGCTCCGACCGCAGCAAGTTTTAGCAAGCAAACATACTTCCTGTCTATAGCTAACAGGAAGTCTGCAAGGAACATATCTAGGGCAAAAGCTTTGCAGCAAAAGCTTTGCAGCACCAGCTTAGTTTATGACCTACTAGCATTTATGTGGTTTTTCACACCTAGATAGCTCAGTACCATTGCCTCATGACCAGCTAATGACCTCCCCCCTCCCTGCCTGAAGACTGACCGCTTGCACCTACTGCCCACTTGCACCCACGTAGTAAAAGGTCAGCATAAACATTTATGTGGAAATATTGTAGCAGTAAATATGTGACGTATGTAATGATTTTACAATAAAAAAGGGGCTGCCCAAAAAGCTGGGAGCACGCTTCACCCTGAAGACCGTCTGAGATGTTTTCATTGCGACACTCCTCTCCTCCAGGGTATACATATTCCTTCAGCTTCTTCTCTTAAGTCTTCATATATGAAGTTCTACAAACTTCATGTACTTAAGAAACTCAGACCCCTCCTCTACTTTAATGACTTCCACACTGTTCTCCAGGCCCTCATCTTCTCAAAAACCGACTATTGTAACTCCCTCCTGCTAGGCCTCCCCAACTCTTCCATCAAACCACTCCAAATGTTACAGAACACTGCAGCCAGAATCCTCACCAATACACGCAAAATGGACCACATGACTCCCATCCTAAGAGACCTCCACTGGCTCCCCATCTCATTCAGAATCCTCTACAAAAGTCTCACTATCATTCACAAAACCCTGTACAACAGGACCTCAACTGGATGAATGACTCTCTCTTTTTTTCACTTCTCAGACAGACCTACCAGATCTGCCTACAAAGGGACCATACGTACACCTACACCCAAATGCACACACCTCGGCTCCTCAAAAGATCGGGCACTGTCTATTGCAGGAGCCACAATTTGGAACTCAATGCCTCCTAATTTACGTTTGGAACCAAACTCACATATGTTCAAAAAACGATTAAAAACCTGACTCTTCCAACAGGCATTTAACTAGCTTCCTAATTTCCCCCCTTCCCCTCCCCTCAATCAGCTTTTCTCCATATATACTGAATGCCTGCTTTACCTTGTCACATGCCGCTGCCTCATGCTACTTAAAACATTGATATATGACTTGTAGTTTCCCACTGTTATGTTTCTCCCGTTTTATGTCTTTGTATTGTTCTATGATAACTTACTTATGCCTCTATTCCTTTTCATTATACATATTACGTTTGCATCTCCCAGTTTGCTGCTCCCTGTTTTCTGTAACTGATTTCTCTGCTCCCCCTTGTTCAATGTAAACCGGCATGAATGTCCCTGACAATTGTCTGTAAAGAAAAGGAGTGAAGAGAGGGGTTGTTTGGAAGAAACATGTGGAGATTCGCACTTTGTGCTTAATACCTGATGAAAAAGGAACAAAGGCAATAAGAAACGGTATACGGGTAAACGGAGGAAAATTGATATGGGGTGTCCGTATATCTTCGTACTAACAAGAAGAGTATTTTGAGATTGCGGTGACTAGTTTGTAGAGGTTTTAGGTTGCGGACACAGTGACAGCAAGAATCTCTAATCAAGACGGCAAATATAGTGAGATCGGATACAGGACGTGGTCATATATAACAAGATATCGGAATCTTAAAGAAGATCTTTGTTTCTACTATAAGAGGCTACGCTATCTATTGTGAATTCATTCAAGAACAGATCCTTGGTTTGATCGCTATGCATTCCCCTGACGAAGCCGCCAAGGCGAAACACAAGGGCCGGTTGGGATTAATGAATTCTCATAGAAAGGATTGGGATTGATAAGGATCAAAATAAGGGATTACAGTATTAGGTTTAGAGGATTATATGTAGGTTCTATGGGATGATGAAGAATGTTCTAGTAGTGTAAACGAATACCACATAAGATATACTGTGATTTGTGATTTTGAAGACTGTTTTAGAGTGTTTGTGGTTTTATAACTTATTTATGCTTGTTAATGAATGTGTGTGTGATGGGTATGTTTGAGAGTGAATGAAGGCTGATTGCAGTGCTATTATAATTATTGATGCACTTTAATGTTAAATTCATATGAAAGTCTATTGTGTGTTCATTGTACATTTTATGTAAACCTTAATTGAAGAGGATTGTTCACTTCTTGATATGTGTTTAGGAATGTAATAAAAGAAATTTGATTTATATCATTAGTGCTTGTATTTCACTCCAAAGGGAGTGCGTTTGACCTATGTTTTACATTTAACAAGCATTAGGGGTAAGTGCTATATTGCCTATAGTTTGGGTTGCTATATATATATACAAGCCGTTAAGCCCGTAACAACGGGCTACATTAAATCATTTTTTTTCGGTTTGGTTTTCAGAAACGGCACTCTTCCTCATTTCTTCTCCCTCACTCCCCCTTCCCCTCTCTCATTCACCTTGGTCACTCACCCTCCTTCCTCCACTCACCTCCCTTCCCTCCCCTGCTCCCACTCAAACTCCTTTCCCTCAGTCTTATTCACCCTCTTTCTCCCACTGCCTCCCTCCCCTCTCACTGAAACCCCCTTTCCTTCATTCTCACTCCTTCCCCACCCTCACTCTCATCCTCTCCCGTCCCCTCTCAGTCACTACGCTATGTGACTCACTCCTTCCGTTGTGGCACGGCAGTCTGTTACTCTTTGCCCTTATTGGAAACCTTTTGTTTCTAATTTTCTTCCCCTCTGCCACTGATGCAGAGAGCAGTGCTAGAGCTCCATCAAAGTAGAGGCTTCCTTTGCTCTCTTTCTGGGAGACCTGTGCCTTTAAGAAATCTGCTCAGGGACTTGAGAGGGAGGAGGGAGCAGGGCTCTGGCTTTCACTTTTGTTGCTCTGCTTTGTGGGGAGTGGGGGTGGAGGGATGCCCAAGTAAACTCTTCCCCTGGTGGCTGAGACCCCCCCCCCCCCCACGGGTTGATAGCACTGCTCCCCCCTCCCCCCTCCCCCCTGCTGCAGTTGCTGAATGTTTACTTGGCTTCTCCTTATCGGTGGGACTCAGGGGGTGGGCTGACTCAAATTTTCTCCGTTCCATTGTCTTCGCTGTGCTCCTGCTGCTTCTAATCTGTTCAACTGGAGGTAAGGAGCAAGGCCCCTTTGCAGCAGGTGGGTCTGTACTGCATTTGCTGGCGACTCTTCTTTCCTCCTCCTGTCCCTGTTTGTGACGGTCCGGCCATCCCTCCCTACTCCCCCCCCCCCGGAGGAGGGACGGGCTCAGGCTCTTAACATATCGCAGCGGCAGCTCCCTGCCGTTTCCTCCTCCCCTCTGTCGCTCAGAGTTCTCTGTGCCGCACATGCGCAGTAGAGCTGCTCTCTACTGCGCATTTGTGGGCACGTCGGTCAAGCTTCATTTATCTAGTTAGATATTTATCAGGTTTTATATACCGTCATTCAAATTCATCATCATAAATCCATCATAATGGTTTACAAATATGAAGGTTACAATGTTAAGGGATAAACAGAGTTTCAAAAAGGTTCAAACTGTTAAACATAGGGGAATCAAATGTTAGTTATTTACTGTTCTGTTTTACGTTTCACTTCTTAGTTATAGTCTGTAGTTGGGATAAGTTCATTTAATCTTCAGGTTGAAGTGGAGGGTGAAGTTGTTGTGTTGATCACTGGGTGAGTTGGTGTGCTTTGTTGAACAACCATGTTTTTAGCTCTTTTTTGAAGGTTTTTAGGTTTTCTTGAGTTCTAAGTTCAGTTGGGAGGGAGTTCCAGAGTTTTGGGCTCCCTAGGGATATTGCTCTCTTTTGGGTTGAGGTGAGTTGATTGGAATTCGTAGGAGGTGTTTTTAGAAGCCCCTTGTTTGCTGATCTGAGGTTTCTGTTTGGGGTATGTAGTTTTATAGATGAGCTTAGCCAATTTTCTTGTTTTTCATATATAATTTTATGAAGGATGGATAGTACTTTGTATTCAATTCTGAATATCTCTATCTCTATCTATATAAAAAAGAAAAAGGCAAAACACTTAAATACTTTCAAACACTGTGATAACTACATAAGTGTTTTGGCATCAAAAGGATTTAAAGGAGTTGGAAAACACCTGACAGCAGGCAAAAACTGCTGCCTTATTAATGCCCAATGGCATGCATAGGGGCCGATGCAATATGCCAAGCGCACTCTTAATGAGCAGTCAGACGCGGGTAAAATAGGCACTAATCAATCCCCTAATGCAATAAGGGGATTAGCGCTTATTTAATGCACGTCTAACGCGGAGTGAATGAGAGAGCGCTCATCACATGCAAATGCATGTAAATGAGGCTAATGCTCATTCACTTCACATGCAAAAAAAAAAAGTATGCGTCTCAGATGCACATTTATCGCTCAGATATTAACGCCTGCCTGGAGCAGGCGTTAATAGCTGAGTGCATTTTAAAAGAAGGTCTGAAAAGCAAAAAAACTGCTTTTCTGTACTTTTTTAAAAATAAAATAACTCAGCAGACCGCTGAGTTATGAAGACGGACGCCAGTAAACTCTGCCTCGGTTTTCATAACCCCCCTGTCTGCCAGTAATGAAAATGGCTGCTGATAAACTGGGGGGCCATTTTCAGTACTGGCAGGCAGCCGCGGCAGGTTGCACTAGGAAGAAGGCGCCAAGGTCGTACAAGCGACCCTACCGCCTCCTTCCTAGCGCAACCCCCTAATTTAAATATTGCATGGCACCTCCCCCTTTGGGGCACCATGCGCGCGTTGAGAGCGGGCACTAACAGTTCAGCGCCCGCTTTCTACGTGCCTTTATTGCATTGGCCCCATAGGAAGGGTTTTTTTTTATCATTACTGGCCAAACAACCATCTCACTTGCTATAAAGGCCAAAGATCAGTGCTGTGCAAAAAAGTATATATTTTTGTTATAAGTATGGTTAATCCAAACAAAAGTGCTCAACTGTACACTGTGTTCAGCTGTCAGAATTAAAAAAAACAAACCTGTTAGTCAAAGACCCAAAAGGAGATATCTGTTTCACTGAACCCAGCTTCTTCAGGGGTTAGTGTAAAGCATGTGACAATGCTGAACACATGCACCGTTTAAGGACTGCAAGGTCCTATGCCTTTAAGACCTTAGCGGGATGTCTCGTCCCAAGGGCACACAATCTTATTTATTCTTCCTCAGGGCTGCTCCGGCTAGCACTCCTCCTAGGACTTGTATTCTATACCAAAGGTGGATTCTTTTTATAAGGGAGAATCTCTTGCTTATGGCCCAGGTAGTGGAGTCTTATCTTTCCTCTCCGCATGAAAAAAGGGTCTGAAGAAGGACACTTATTCACAATTCTTTAGCACATTAAGACATATAAAATCGCATTCATAGTAAGAAGGTGTGATAATAAATCTTGCCACCAGGGTGAGCTCTTACCCAGTGGAAACTATGGCCAGCATAGCCTGAAGACTTGGGGGTCATTAAAAATAAAAAAAACCTACATTACAACCATTGGGCCCATCTATTCTTTTTTTTTTTTTTTAATTTGTAATTTATGCATGTAAACAAATATCAAATGCATATATATCATAACATACATGTATAGTCAATGCAACAGAGGATAATGAACATGAAGGATTGAACAATAAACATGTAATGAGGAATACATTCTCATGTTGAATGCTTTCGTTTTTTGATTTTCTACCTACCCCTTCCCTCCCCTCACCCTTCCCTACCTCCCCCCCCTTCCAATTACTGTTATCACGAGGCAAGCACGTAGCAAGCACATAGTATGCAGTGCTAGTAGGAAATGACCTATCACCGTTGGTCTTCAGGCTCCAATTAGAACATACATATAAAGGAGAGTACTAGAATTACTAAACTCGCCATGTAAACAATGCACACTCAGGGGAGTGATCCCCCTGACAGTCATAACACATATACATAATCATGCGCAACAGGATGCAACCCTTCCTCCCCCAACTACTCCGCTTGCTGCTGCTTCCACTGTTCAAAACTGTTCCACTGAGCCATATGTCGTTTCAAGGTCTTCTGTTTGATAGCTGTCAACTGGGTTAAATACCACACTTTGGTCAAACGCTGAAGTACCCGTGCCCTCGATGGTGTCTCCTTCTGACGCCATAGCATAGCCAGTTCCGCCCTTCCTGCCTGAGTGATCTGCTGTATCAAATAAGTGTCTCTACCAGCAAACTCAGGCGGAAAGATATTCAGCAAGAATAGTTTAGGTTGTACAGGAATGGATACATGCAATATCTCAGATATTAGCCCACTGATCATGTTCCAGTACCCCTGTATTGAGCCACACTCCCACCAGATATGAATAAACAATCCCTGTTTCCCGCACTCTCTCCAACATTGGTCTGAAACTGCTGGGTAGAATTTATGTAGTTTCATCGGGGTCAAGTACCATCTATATAACATTTTATAATTTTGCTCTATGATAGAAGCAGACACTGACCCCTTCTTTGCAGCCCAGTTGGGCCCATCTATTCTACAATCTGAACAGTAATTAGGTTGAACTCAAGTCAGCACCGACACTGCTGCCAGCACTCTGGAATGAGTTAGAAGCTCTCACCATCCGTGTAACTATAAACATATTACGAAATGCTTAAACCATCCTACATGTTCACCCCTAGGCTCCATTCCTGCAAAATAAGTCATAAAATATTTGCCTATTCACATTTGGGGGTTCCCAAGTGGGAAATACTGAATACATTTAAATACTTTAATATCAGCCGAAAATGTGTCTCCCTTCTTTTTCCCGTCACTTTAACCATACAAGGAACTCTCATTACTCTTGACTGGGACACAGGAATTGATTGTATATGCAGAGTAACATCCTGTAATGAAATAAAGATTAATATCCTATGGGCAGGATCCCACCTGTGAAAGAAATGACTGATTAATCATGAAAATCTTAATAAATAAAACACTTGTTTTTATGAAATGTTCTAAAACTTTATATAACTGTGAAATTGGGATGACATTAGAACATGTGAAACAGCATTATAACTCACTGAGGTAGAACAACCAGGGCAGCCCCTCTATCGAAGGAATTTTTCTTTTAATACTAAAGTTCAGAGTTATTGGAAAGCCTTCTGGGAAGCACATCTTCACATGAGAGGTATCTAGAGCTTCACCCTCCCATGGAGGGCAGGCAGCAGATGGAATACATTCTGAAAAAACACAAACGAATAAAGAGAAAAATGTCCCTTCAGAGGTGCTTGTACAGTCTCTGGTAATTAGATCATCAGTTGGGGGAATCCTCTTTCATGGGCAGTCTCCTGGGTTCATAATGACTGGGGTTGGGTTTTTTCACTGTAACTCCATTGGGGAGGAGACGATGGAATAGGACCTCTAATCCCACTACAGCATGTTCGTACATATTCCTTCCCAACCGCAGATCAGCCACTTTATGGTCCAATGTCCTCCTATAATCATGGTACTCGTGTCTGTATTCAGGAGTGCCTGAACCTTTTGTACTCCACCAGCAAGGCATCCCTACTTTCAAAAGTGTAATATAAAAATCTAAAATAAATAAGTTCATAACATGAACTGGAACATACAGATATTGAAGTCTGAATATAGCTTATACTCTATGCGAGTAGATGCTGACCGTGGGATACTATGTGCAGGTTAGGTCTTTCACCCAGGAGACTCGGAACAGCCCAAGCCTGATCCCTTACCTTGGGGGGAAGGGGGTAGCGGTTTGTCTAGGACATCTTCCCTGCTGAAAACAGTAACATCTGAGAGAGTAGGCCTTTCCCCCAAGAACTGTGATCCGCTGGTAAGCGCTGAACCCACTCCAGATGATACTCCTGAACTGGATGGCAACACAGATTAATTCCATAGCCATCCAGCAGTATTCCTTGAAGATCATGGGGCTTCAGACCATTAGATTTACTGCCACCTGAGCAGTGTAATCGCAATGCTCTAAACCCTCTGATTGCAGTACCGAAAGGTTGATGCAGGTGTCGGGCGGCCTGAAGATCCAGGACTGATCCGTTATCTATCAATTGCGCTCTGCCACAGCCCAGCTGGGGTGCAGGCATTGCTGTGAGTTGTCCTGGAGGTATCTATATTTGGGTCAACCGCCATGAGGTCTCCAGCTTCAGGTTTCACCGCCTTGCCCAGTGATGGAACAATCACAGGCTGACTCCAGTTCTTGTTCTAGGGCTTCCATTTGCTCGGCCCAGGCGAATTGATCAGCATCACTTCTAGCCACCTCCACCACATTGGGACTGTCTCTATACTAGAAGGCCTGACTGTGCCCATTTTCCAGTTTAGCAGTGCCTGCCACTGTGGGACTGACTGGTGCTTTAGGCGATGGAGGTTTTTTGGCTGCCGTTGACTTCTTTCCAGAACTACTGTTGCTTTCCTCTCACTCCACAGGAGAAGATTGTTCACCCCATTGATCGATCGCCATCCGGTAGAAAGCGCTGAAGGGTCTCCCTGCCATCCTGCCATGATGCTTGGGCCCATGCAATAATAGCAGTGGGTAAATACTTGCACGAGTCGCTGGCATGCCCGATAGTCCACACATTCAGTGATGAGGATAGCTCCGATCCCGGCAAAAGAGATCCTTAGTCCTGACCTGTATTGGACAGACTGAACCACTGCCGTCAGTCCGAAAATGTTTCACTTACCCACTGCCTGCTGAGGGTTTGCATGGCATAGGCTTCCTCCATAGGTAATTTGAGAGCGCTGCCCTTACTACAACTGGACAACTTGGGGGTAGATATTTTGGCAATGCTGTCTGAAGAAAACATTGCCGTTTTTTCTTTTCACCGCCTTGCTCATTTATGCAAATAAATAGCAATTTGTTGGTGGTAGTGCTGGATCGCTCGCTTCAGTTGCGGTCTTGTCGTACTAGAGAATCATGACCTCTGCTTGCTGATTGGGCGGCTCACATGCTGTGCACACACCTCTCCTTGTGCTGAAAAGTGCATCACAGATGTGTCGCCATTTTGTAGGGCTTCATTGGTCATACGTTGCATACGCTAAGGTGATGTCAGACACATACATCGCACAGATTTCTTCTCTGGCATGCTTCTTTTCCTGCTGATGCCCAATCACAGGAATGAACGTCAGTTCATTGTAAGTTCACTATTTCATTTTCTACCTTCATAGTACACCGTATATATGCCGAACTTCAAATTTCTCATCTGAAACACACAATCACATTTTTTCCCACTGTCCTCAGGCCCCACATTCTTTGGGCTCCATTTTAGGTAACCCTTAGAGGATGGCTAATCCTAAGAGCACACAAACTTATTTATCTTCTGGGGTTGCTTTGGCTGGTGCTCCTCCCATGGCTTGAACTCTCTAGCCCAGAGAGAGATTCTTTTTATGGGGGGAAGCCCTTGCTTATGGCCTGGGCAGTGGAGTGTTGTTCCCTGTGTGTGTTGATAGCTGCTGCATCCCAAGGGGTGAGATGCTTGGTCAAACTAAGCAGGACAAGCATTGGATATTCAATTATAAGTTTACTGATTTGTTAATTCAAATTTAAAGTCCATTTGTTATGCAGTTACATTTGAATTTAGTACCGAGATGGGTTTTCCCTCTGGGTAGATGTCCTTTATTTCAGAATCTGGGAAAAGCCATAGGAACAAGAACCTGCTATACCAGTCTAACTCACAGTGAGAAGGGGTAGTTAAAAAAACAAAACAAAAAAAAAATACCTCCTCACAACAAAAGGGAAATCTTTCCTTTTTAATCAAAAAAACTTCCATGACTTGTGTTCTGCTGTCACAGGTGCTTGCCACATTCATGGGGTAAATGGGCTCATTGATCTTCAGCTCCTGTCCTTTGTGTCTAGCCCGCAAGGATGACCTTTACCAAAGAAGAAAGGTTTAAACTCAGTCCCTTCTCAAAATTAGATCTTCTGACTGGGCTCACTGGTCTTCAGCCCTGGAATGAGAGTCACACAGAGGTTACAGAAAGTAAGTTTTTCTTACTGCAGCTAAGAACAGAGAGATGTCTGGCAGGGAGTTCATGGAGTAGGTCCTCTTCAAAATGCGAAAGCCTAATGAGGCAGGGAAGCCTCACCAGGAGGGAAAAACCAGACATCTGTACTGCCGAGGGCATCGACACTCTGGTGTTGGCTTGGCCTCGGGAGGTTCTGCTTTGTGTTTCTTCCTTGGCCTCTAGTTGGCAAAGTGTTACGACGGATAGAGAGACATCTGGGCAAAATGGTGTTGGTAGCTCTGGAGTGGCCATGTCAGCCATGGTTCGCTGATCTAGTCAACTTAGCTGCGGATGGAGCGTTACGCTTCAGCCATCTCCGGGCCTTCTTTGGCAGAACCCAATATTTTCAGACCAGGCTGCTCACTTTTGTCTAGCAGCTTGGCTTTTGAGAGTTGGCGATTAAGATGCGGGGGGTACCCAGAAGCAATTATTGCTACTCTCCTTCAGGCTTGACGAATGTCTAATTCTCTATCGTATGTCAGAGTCTGGAAGGTTTTTGAGTCCTATTGTATTGCTAATGGAGTGCAAGCATTACGATCTTTTGTGTCTCAGATCTTGTCTTTTCTTTAGGAGGGTTTGGCTTTCAACTCTTAGGATCCTGGTGGCTGATCTTGCTTGCCTACAAGGTAAAGTAAAGGGTTGCTCTCTGTCTTCTCATCTTGAAGTGGTTTGGTTTCTTCAGGGAGGGCTAAGACTTTGTGCCCGCCGATTAGGAGAGTTTGCCCATCCTGGAATCTTAATCTCGTCCTCAAAGGTTTGTGTGAGACACCTTTTGAACCTCTTTGGAGAGTGATGCTTAAAGATTTGACCCTTAAGGTCATTTTTCTAGTGGTCATTTGTTCATCTAGGAGAATCTCTGAGGTACAGGCTTTGTCTTTCTGTGATCCGTTCCTGCAGATTTCGGATTCAGGGGTGTCCTTGCAGTCAGTACCTTAGTTTTTACCAAAGTTGGTATCTGCATTTCATATGAATCAGACTATGGAGCTTCCAGCTTTTCCTGAGATGGACTCTTCTGCACATCATGCGAGGGAGCTTAAGCCTTTGGACGTATGCAGAGCTTTGAGGTATCTCAAGATAACCTGATATAAGGAGGTCGGATCATCTTTGTTTTGTGGAGTGGTTCGAAGAGAGGTTCTCAGGCTTCCAAAGCTACTATAGCACGGTGGCTCAGAGGCCAGTGGATCGATGTACATAACTAAGGGGCGTTCGGTTCCTGAGGGTTTGAGAGCCCACTATGCGCTCTCAGGTGGCTTCATGGGCAGAGGCTCAGATGGTTTCGCTGGAAGAAATTTGTAGAACAGAGACTTGGAAATTGCTGCATACTTTTGCAAGGCACTATCACTTAGATGTGGGGGATACGGAGTCCCGGTCTTTTGGCGAGAATGTTTTGTGAGCGGAACTTTGGTACATCCCAGGAGTCTGGACTGATCTGGGTATGTAGAGAGAGAGGAAAATTGGTTCTTACCTGCTAATTTTCATTCCTGTAGTACCACAGATCAGTCCAGAATCTGCCCAATCTGTGGATGTGAGAGAGATCTGATTTTTATTGGTATGGAATACAGATTTTCATGGTATGGAATACAGACTTGTTAAAAAGAAAAGTGTGTTTTTTTTTTTGTTAATTTGTTGGTGTTTTTACTGTTTTTATGCTTTGATACAGGTCAATACTGAAGAACTGCAGGTGGCACACGGGATTATGTAGCAGTGTCAGTAAAGTTTTCTCTGTCTCCATCTGCTGGCAGAGATGCAAAACTCAGGAGTCTGGATGATCTGAGGTACTACAAGAATGAAAATTAGGAGGTAAGAACCAATTTTCCTTTTTTCCAAATGAAAATGGATGTTATTAATCTGTAATCTTATATTGTTGTTAATGTCGTCGCTTGATCCAAGCTTTTAGAATGTTTACAGTTGTTAATCATGAACAATCGCTAAAGGTGCCTTTCTGTGCCAGTGCATGTTTGTAGTCGCAGCAAAGGTGTAACTAGATGCCAAAATCAAAATACAAAAGTTAAGCCATGTATAAAGACAAAATAAAAAATAATAGTCTCCCATATATGCTCATACCTCCAGCTCCCATAGGGTCACCTTGCCAGTGAAGAGCTGGAGTCAATGTGAGTCTGCGTAATAATGAACTGCTTCCTAATGAGGTCAGCAGCCAACTCCAGCAATACTGATGGTCCAGTAATGGTGCTGTACAGGTCAGATCATTAATGCAAAATGAGTGCACATTATTTATATCCTTTTTAAAGACCCTGACGTGGAAAACAAAATTAATAAAATGCTTCCCATTCTATAGAATGATTTAATCCACGTAGAGAGCATGTGTCCCACAAAAAAAAACAAAACTGTTCTTCCTGGCAGCACAGCAAAAGTGAAATATCACCCCAGTAGAGGACAAGCTTTTGTAACACACAAAATCTCAATTGATCCAAGAAATGACTTGCTTCTATCCAGAGTAGTTTTGTTCGTTCTAATACAGCTCTTGTGTTGTATGATCCTTGTCTTGATAGGGCCCCTGGTATGTCCAATATACATTCTGTTACATGAGCAAATGATGACAGAAATGACCTGATTACTTTCACAATTGAAGTTCCCTCGCAATGCAAACTGGATAGAGAGTGAGGGATGGTAAAATTCACTCTCAAACTGCACATCTTCCGCATCTGTGATGCCACATAGCGTGCTGTCAGTGAGAGAAGATAACAGCGTATTACATGGATTTATAGGCTTGGATATGTGCAAAAATAGGGAAGCACTTAAATTTTTCCTGTACAGTAAGAACTTTCCAATGCCATAAGACTAAAAGCTGTGCTTCCGGTAAGCAAGGCATCTCTGGAAGCACACAAACCATTTGGTCCTGGAAGCCTGCGATTTAGGAAGAAAGAATAAATCTGTTAACATTCTCGATGACCTTTGTGGGATATCATCTATGATAAAATTTCTGAGACATTACTGTTGCTTGTCTTCCATACTCATTCCTTGATGAGCAGGATGTATCCTGTCCTCCTGGGATGGGGGTGGTTCCTATTTCTGTCAGTACGGAGGTGAACAATGCTCCATCCACTTCATAGATATCCGATATCCTTTTTGGATCTTGTTGTGTTCTTACGTAATGTGAAATACAGGTTACTATCCAGCATGTTTAATCAGATCTGGTCAATATGAAAAAAGTCTCATTGATGAAATGGTCCGGAATGGAGAAGGGCAGATGAATGATTCTTTAAACTGGGATATGTATAAACAAGCCAGAGTGGGGGCCTCGTTTTTTGTTGGGTTTTTTTTTCATATTCATCAATTACATTTTTTTCATATTGACTAGATCTCTTGATTTATTTGACTAGATCTCTGATTAAACACACTGTATAGTAACCTGTGTTTCACATTACATAAGAACACATCACAGATATCCTTTTTGGATCTTGTTATCTATGAAGTGGATGGAGCATTGTCTATATATATATAAACAGTGAGAGAGATATTAAGAACCAGTTAGCAAGAGGTAGCCCAGAAGTGGGCAAGCCCTGTGAAATTTGTAGTCAGGAAGACTTCCAGTAGGCAGCTATTAGACAGAGGATGAGTTTCTGCTGTGGAGTATAGGGGAAGGCCTAGCTAAATACCCAAGCTCTGATTTTTATTTTTTTCCAGTTGGTGAGGTAACAGGTTTCCTTGCTAGCCAGTGGATCTTTTCTGCACTGGGATTTGTCATTCCCTGTAACTGGCAAGTTAGAAAGTATGACCAATAGGATATTTCTCTTGTTCTCCTTTGTCAAAGCTAAAGAAATTCACTTACAAAAAGGAAAAGCAGAGATTATGAAAGCTTAGCCAAGAATAAATTCTACATTTTGTTTCATTTCAGCTCATTGGTTTGTATTGGCATTGTAGGTACATCGGTCCAATCGGCCAATCATCTGCAAGGGCTGCAGAAGAACATTTACTAGCAGCCTATCGCAAGGTTTACGCCGTTTTGGCCTGTGTGACAGCTGCACTTGTGTAACAACTACCCATGATGATGCAATCCCTATAAACCTGAGTCAGATGGAGCCAACGTCAGAAAGTCAGGACAAGGATGAGACAGACAGTGACTGGCCGATCTACGTGGAGTCCGGCGAGGAGAACGATGGCGCCGATGACAAAGAACAGATCCATAGAGGCATGTCCGACAGAGAGGCACTTATTTAGCAATAGGCTCTGCTTTGCTGCGTTCTTTTACTTGTAGCTAAGACCACATAATTACTCTGTGGAACATTTAAGACTGTTTTCTGTCCTTCATAGAGCATGTGGTAAGACTTTAAATTTAGTGCGTTGGAAATGTTGACGTTTCAGTGCTGTGCACTAGAATCAGAGTATTTTGTACTGGTATTTCTTTATGTGATAGCAGAGGCTGTGCTTGGTGGGCTCCTCTTCCTTCCCTAGCTTGTATGTGGAGGCTGAAATGCAATACATTTGTGGCTCCTCATGCTGCACCAGGACTTGTCAATCTTGATAGAGAGAAGAGTAGCAATGACAGAAAATGACCACATGGTCCATCTGGGCATCTCGTTATTTTACATTCTTTACTCCTAATCTTTGAAAAACAGATTTAATGTATTAGCCCTAACTCTTTTAGGATGCTTTTCTTCTTTCCTTCTTACTTTAGAGCCTGTTTAATTAATAAATATTTTAAAATTTGATAAAACCTGTAAAACAGGCATTTAGGACCAGGTGCTTCACCCAGTCTGCCCATTAGTACTGATTCTATTTGAGATTGGGCCCCGCCAGTAATGTCTCTTTGTGTCTATCCAAAGCATGCTTGAATTCTGTTAAGTTTTGTTGCCTTCCATCTTCAATGGCACTCTGCTCCAATGTCCACTACTTCTTAATAAATACATGTTTTCTTTTGAGCCTCCCATCAGCTTTGTTTGGCAACCCCTTGACCTGCTTCCACAAGCTACCTTCTCATATCTCCCTCTTCCAACCTTTAGCTTCTTAAGTCTCTCAATAAGTGCAGGCCAGCTTGAATTGATTTCATCTTCTCAGTTTCCTTTTGTAGATGTGGCAATATCATCAGAGATCTTGACAAGGAGAATATTACCTCCTTCCTAGTTCCCTGAGCTTGTGATTAACCTTCGCCTCTGTTTTGTCGAGCTCATCTGCCTGTTTGGTGACTGCCTTTTCATATAGTATGTGTCCATTGACACTGGATGCAAGTATGACTATTACTCAGTTGTCTTTAAGAAATTATCAGAAGAACATAAGGCTTGCCATCTGGGGTCAGACCCAAGGTCCATCAACCTTGGTATCGTTTCCAATGGTGGCCAGTCCAGGTCACAAGGGGTAGATAAACTCCATGCTGTTTATCCCAGGGATAAGCAGTGCATTTCTGAAACTCCACCTTAATAGTTAATGGACTTTTCCTCCAGGAACTTGTCCAAACCTTTTCTAAAACCAGCTACACTAATAGCTTTCACCACATCCTCTGGCAATGAATTCCAGAACTTAATTATGCGTTGAGTAAAAAATTATTTCCACTTATTAGTTTTAAATGTATTACCTAGCAACTTCACTGTCTGTCCCATAGTCTTTCAAAAGGTAAACAACCATTTACTTGTTCCATTCCACTCATTATCCCAGGAAAAGCAGGATGCTAGTCCTCACATATGGGTGACGTCACCGAACGGAGCCCAGGCGGGAAAGCTTTCTGTCAAAGTTTCTAGAAACTTTTGACTGGCCCTGTGAGGCCACTGAGCATGCCCAGCATGCTATGATATTCTCTGCCACAGGTGTCTCTCTTCAGTCTTCACTTTTCCGCGCTGCCGTTCACACCGCGGACCGATAGCCCTACCGTTGGGAATCTTTTTTGACTGAAAAGTCATTTTTTTTCTAAATATTCTCTGTCACGGGAAGATCTCTGCCTCGCCGGCTGGTGAGTACTGTCTGTTTAACAATTTTCGGCTGAAAATTTTTCACACACACACACACGTTCATTTCATCGACGGCCGTTGATCGAAAATGGCGACCGGTTTTAAAAAATGCCTGGTCTGCAACCGAAATATGTCCATTACTGATCCCCATTCGGAGTGTGTAATGTGCCTCTGAGAAAAACATGATGTAAATTCCTGCGAGAAATGTGCAGAAATGAGTCAAGGGACGAAAGGCCAGGCAAGAGAAAATGGAACACCTTTTTTCTCTTCAGCTAATTCCTTCTCCCTCAAAAGCACTGAGGTCGTCTCCGGCTGGAGCAACAAAGAAAGTTTTCCTTAAAAAACCGCGTCCGAATCGATCAGGAGACCGTTCATCCTCGCCATCTTCTGTACTCTCTACAAAGTCAACAGAACGATCGAAAACTAAACATCGACATCGATCGTCCTCCGAAACGGTGTCCCAGGACGAGTCGATGCCGAAGCGGTCTAAAAACCAAGACACGCCGGTGATTGGGCCTTCGCCGTCACCGACACCGACAACGTCATCGATGATCATTGCACTACCATCGCATACACCATCTGAGCCCTCGTTCACACCACAGCTTGAATTGTCTACAATGATTCGACAAGCTGTTTTCCAAGCTCTACAAGAGCAACAACTTCCGACAGGCCTGTCGATGCCGACACCCTCGATATCGATGCCGATACCCTCAGTATCGATGCCGATGCCTCCAGCATTGATGCCGATGGCTATGCCATCGATGCCGATACCTTCACCGTCAGTATCGATGCCGATGCTTCTGCCTACAACATCGATGCCGGTGATAACACCGATGACAACAACGTCTTTTCCCTCAAGATCCTCGGCAGATACTATAACCACTACACCGAGGCTACTGACTCAATCTACATCGATGATTTTTCAAATTCCATCAACGAATCAAACTACTGCATCCCTGCAGCAACCTATTCCATTGGAGGAGGTGCACGATGAGGCATTTTATCATCGCTTCCTACAAAGATACCAAAAAGTCATCGACAAATTACCACCTATTACAAAAAGGCAGGTATCTGCTGATTTTTTCCTCGATGACCCACAACCTGGATCTTCCGGGCTACAAGCCCCTCCAGTTCCAACAACTCAAACAACTTATAGAGAAGAATCAGAAGACTCCTGGGATGATGAACCCTCTCAATTTTCCTCAGAGGAGTTCATGTCCAATCCTTCTTCTCCTGACCGAAGAAAGAAGTCACCTCCAGAAGATCTTTCCTTCTCATCCTTCATACAAACTATGTCTGATTCCATTCCATTTAAATTGGCTGCTGAGGAGGATACCAGAGCACAAACTCTCGAAGTATTATAGTTTGTGGATCCACCCAAACAGGTACTAGCAATACCTGTACATGAGGTGTTATTGGAACTTCAAAAAAGAATCTGGGAACACCCAGCTTCCATACCTGCAGTGAACAAAAGAGTAGAAACTACTTACATTGTTCAATCAGCTCCTGGGTACCATAAACAACAATTGCCCCATCAATCTGTCGTTGTGGAATCAGCACAGAAGAAATCTAAACGTGTGCGCCCACACTCCTCCATCCCACCAGGCAGGGAGCACAGGTTCCTGGACACATTGGGTAAGAAGATTTACCAGAGTTCCATGCTGAGTACTAAAATCTCTGCATATCAACTCTATATAACTCAACATCAAAGAAATCTCTGGAAAGAGATGGAACAATTCATCACTTCCTTACCAACTCAATTCCAAGAGCCTGCTCAAGCAATTATATCAAAAGGTCTTGAAGCAGGAAAACATGAAGTGAGAGCAGTTTATGATAACTTCGAAACTGCTTCAAGAACAGCAGCAGCAGGAATCACTGCTCGCCGGTGGGCCTGGCTCAAGGCATCTGACCTCAGGCTTGCGGTTCAAGACAAGCTTGTTGACCTTCCCTGTCTTGGTGACAATCTCTTTGGAGATAAAATTCAAGAAGCGGTTCAACAGCTCAAGGATCAAACGGAGACACTAAAACAACTGTCTCAGACCCCACAAGAACCTGTTGGTCAACCTTCTCATCGTCCTCCACGAAGAGATGTAAGACGCTCTTACTACAGGCCACGCAAGTACTACCAACCAACAAATAGGGGTAGATCCACCAGGCCAACTCAGCGTTCTCAAGCCAGACAATCCAGGCCTGCCCGTCCACAACCGCCTGCACAAACAGGGCCTGCAACAGGCTTTTGAGGATTACACCAGAGAACAGATTCAACCTTGCAATCCCAAACCAAACCTTCCAGTTGGTGGCAGAATATCCCTTTTTCACGAAAATTGGCAAAACATAACCTCAGATCAATGGGTTCTCTCAATAGTTGCCCGAGGTTACAAACTAAATTTCACTTCAATTCCTCCAGAATTTCCACCAACATCATTCCAACAACAAAAATCTCAACTTCATCAATTACAAACAGAATTATCCACCCTTCTGAGATCCAAGGCCATTCAACCAGTGCCTCGGACGCAGAAGGGCAGGGGATTTTACTCCAAATATTTCCTCATTCCAAAGAAAACAGGAGGCCTACGTCCCATCCTAGACCTCAGAAATCTCAACAAATTTCTAAAGAAAGAAAAGTTCAGGATGGTTTCTCTAGGCACCATGCTTCCACTTCTTCAGGCAAAGGATTGGCTTTGTTCTCTGGATCTTCAAGATGCTTATGCTCATATTCCAATATACCCTCCTCATCGCAAATACCTGCGCTTCACAGTGGGCCTTCAACATTACCAATACAGAGTTCTCCCATTTGGACTGGCATCTGCTCCCAGAGTCTTCACCAAATGTCTAGCGGTAATAGCAGGACACTTACACAAAGAAGGTCTCCATGTCTTCCCATATCTAGACGACTGGCTCATAAAGAGTCCATCTTAACAAGGAGCAATAACTTCTCTCAACCGAACAATTGCTCTGCTTCACTCCCTGGGATTTCTCATCAATTATCAAAAATCCCATCTCACTCCAACTCATCTGCTTCAATTCATAGGAGCAGATTTGAACACAAATCAAGCAAAGGCCATTCTACCTATGGAACGGGCAGAAACCCTTATTCAGATAGCAAGGTCCTTTTCCTTACGGACACAAACCACAGCTCATCAGTTTCTGATTCTGCTAGGTCACATGGCATCAACAGTTCATGTTACTCCTATGGCAAGGCTAGCCATGAGAGTAACTCAATGGACTCTAAGGTCACAATGGATCCAAGCAATTCAACCATTACACTATCCAATTCAAGTGACCCACCAACTAAAATAATCTCTACTTTGGTGGACCAACATGGACAATCTGTGCAAGGGCCTACCTTTCCAACACCCAGTACCACAGATTACTTTAACTACAGATGCATCCACCTTGGGATGGGGAGCTCATATAGACAATCTCCACACACAAGGGACTTGGACAAAACTCGAAGCAACATATCAAATCAATTTTCTGGAGCTTCGAGCAATACGTTATGCACTACATGCGTTCCAGGACTGCCTTTCACACAAGACTGTTCTCATTCAGACAGACAACATAGTAGCCATGTGGTACATCAACAAACAAGGAGGTACGGGCTCCTATCTCCTTTGTCAAGAAGCAGCACAGATTTGGGGCTGGGCCTTGCATCACTCAGTGTCCCTATGAGCCACTTATCTGGCAGGCATTCACAATGTAGTGGCAGACCGACTCAGCCGTCACTTCCAACCACACAAATGGTCCCTGGATCCTGCAATAGCAACCAGGATATTTCAACGCTGGGGTCAACCAACCATAGACCTCTTTGCATCACCTCTGAATCACAAAGTGGACAACTTCTGTTCTTTACACATACAGAAGAACCAACCAGCCAAGGACGCCTTTGCTCACCCTTGGAACTCAGGCCTGCTATTCGCGTATCCTCCAATACCACTCATAACCAAAACTCTAGTGAAGCTACAACAGGACAGGGGGGCCATGATTCTCATAGCCCCGCATTGGCCTCGACAAGTATGGTTTCCCACACTGCTGGACCTCTCAGTCAGAGATCCAATTCGTCTAGGAGTAGCTCCCACTCTCATTACTCAAGATCAGGGTCGGTTGAGACATCCCAACCTTCAGTCCCTGTCCCTGACAGCATGGATGTTGAAAGCTTGATTTTACAACCACTCAATCTTTCATCTCATATATCTCAAGTGCTTATAGCTTCACGTAAACCTTCCACACGAAAAAACTATTCTTCTAAATGGAAGAGATTCACTTTGTGGTGCTCAGCAAAGGATATAAATCCTTTCACTTGCCCCACAACTTCTCTACTAGACTACTTATACCATCTTTCGGAATCTAGTCTCCAGACTTCATCTGTAAGAGTACATTTAAGTGCAATCTCTGCTTACCATAACAAGATAGCAGATACACCTATATCTACACAACCTCTCATAAGTAGATTTATGAGAGGTTTAACTCACCTTAAACCACCAATTCGAAAACCCGTCCCAAGCTGGGACCTGAATTTGGTACTAACAAGATTCATGCGCTCCCCTTTCGAACCCATCGACTCTTGTAATCTAAAATTTCTCACCTGGAAAACTATCTTCCTCATAGCCATTACTTCAGCTAGAAGGGTTAGTGAGTTACAAGCACTTGTCACATACGAACCTTATACAAAGTTCTTACATGACAGAGTGGTTCTCCGTACACATCCAAAATTCCTTCCCAAAATAGTTACAGAATTCCACTTGAACCAATCCATAAATTTACCCACATTCTTTCCAAGGCCTCGTTCCCATCCAGGGGAGACAGCATTGCACACCCTGGACTGTAAGCGTACACTTGCTTTCTATCTAAACCGTACTGCAGTCCATAGGAAATCCACTCAACTTTTTGTTTCTTATGATCCAAACAAGCCAGGTAAGGCAGTGGGTAAACATACCTTATCGAATTGGATAGCGAATTGCATAGAGTTCTGCTATGAACAAGTAGGCCTTCCTCTTCAAGGGCGAGTAAAGGCACATTCAGTAAGAGCAATGTCAACTTCAGTAGCACATTTTCGTTCAGTGCCAATCTTAGACATATGCAAAGCAGCAACATGGAGTTCTCTTCACACCTTTGCAGCTCACTACTGCTTAGACAAAGAAGGAAGACAAGATTCAGCCTACGGACAATCTGTCTTAAAGAACTTGTTTCCTGTTTAATCCCAACTCCTCCTACATCCAATGTTCTGGGATCTTCGGCTGATTCATTTCATCAACAATACTTCACTGTTGCCTCAATACAACATGACTCAGCCTCTAGCTTGCTATTCACCCATATGTGAGGACTAGCATCCTGCTTGTCCTGGGATAAAGCAAAATTGCTTACCTTGTAATAGGTGTTATCCCAGGACAGCAGGATGTAGTCCTCACAGAACCCACCCGCCACCCCGCGGAGTTGGGTCTCATACCTTTTTATTTTATTTTTTGCTATCGCTTTATGCTATATACCAGACTGAAGAGAGACACCTGTGGCAGAGAATATCATAGCATGCTGGGCATGCTCAGTGGCCTCACAGGGCCAGTCAAAAGTTTCTAGAAACTTTGACAGAAAGCTTTCCCGCCTGGGCTCCGTTCGGTGACGTCACCCATATGTGAGGACTACATCCTGCTGTCCTGGGATAACAGCTATTACAAGGTAAGCAATTTTGCTTTATTTTATAGACCTCTATCATATCTCCCCTCAGCCATCTCTTCTCCAAGCTGAAGAGTCCTAACCTCTTTACTCTTTCCTCATAGGGGAATTGTTCATCCCCTTTTATCATTTTGGTTGCCCTTTTCTGTACTTTTTATAATTCTGTTAATTCTTTTTTGAAATATGTTCAGAAATGCACACAGTGCTCATTGTATGGTTTCTCTATGGAGTGATACAGAGGCTTTAGGATATTCTCTGTTTTATTCTCCATTCCTTCCCTAATAATCCCCAGCATTCTGTTTGTGTATGATATATGAACACAAGATGAGGATGCACCATGGAGTGATACAGAGGCATTATGATATTCTCTGTTTTATTCTCCATTCCTTTCCTAATAATCCCCAGCATTCTGTTTGTGTATGATATATGAACACAAGGTGAGGATGCACCATGGAGTGATACAGAGACATTATGATATTCTCTGTTTTATTCTCCATTCCTTCCCTAATAATCCCCAGCATTCTGTTTGTGTATGATATATGAACACAAGATGAGGATGCACCATGGAGTGATACAGAGGCATTATGATATTCTCTGTTTTATTCTCCATTCCTTTCCTAATAATCCCCAGCATTCTGTTTGTGTATGATATATGAACACAAGATGAGGATGCACCATGGAGTGATACAGAGACATTATGATATTCTCTGTTTTATTCTCCATTCCTTCCCTAATAATCCCCAGCATTCTGTTTGTGTATGATATATGAACACAAGATGAGGATGCACCATGGAGTGATACAGAGGCATTATGAGTTCTCTGTTTTATTCTCCATTCCTTTCCTAATAATCCCCAGCATTCTGTTTGTGTATGATATATGAACATAAGATGAGGTCGCACCATGGAGTGATACAGAGACATTATGATATTCTCTGTTTTATTCTCCATTCCTTTCCTAATAATCCCCAGCATTCTGTGTGTGTATGATATATGAACACAAGATGAGGATGCACCATGGAGTGATACAGAGACATTATGATATTCTCTGTTTTATTCTCCATTCCTTTCCTAATAATCCCCAGCATTCTGTTTGTGTATGATATATGAACACAAGATGAGGATGCACCATGGAGTGATACAGAGACATTAGGATATTCTCTGTTTTATTCTCCATTCCTTTCCTAATAATCCCCAGCATTCTGTGTGTGTATGATATATGAACACAAGATGAGGATGCACCATGGAGTGATACAGAGACATTATGATATTCTCTGTTTTATTCTCCATTCCTTCCCTAATAATCCCCAGCATTCTGTTTGTGTATGATTATATGAACACAAGATGAACACAACGTGCCTCTTAACGTTTAGGAAAAGACTTAAGACATGGCTTTTCAGGCAAGCCTTCCCGAACTCCACCTAACAAGATCCATCAATAATTCCTATGCTAGTAGCTGTATATAGTGGACTCCATATTTATTTTGTTCTCTTGTATATATAGTGGATTCCTTATTTACTTTGTACAATTGTATATAATTATCCTCCTCTATCTCTCTTATTTCTTACTATCCCAGTTCATTAGCCCTTGTTAATTGTAACTGCTTCTCTTCTCCACGTTTATTTATGTTTTTGGTTATATTATTGCACCCCTGTTTTTCTGTAAACCGACATGATGAGAACGAGTTCTTGAATGCCGGTATAAAAAAACCTTAAATAAAATAAATAAATAAATATAAATAAGATGAGGATGCACCATGGAGTGATACAGAGGCATTATGATATTCTCTGTTTTATTCTCCATTCCTTTCCTAATAATCCCCAGCATTCTGTGTGTGTATGATATATGAACACAAGATGAGGATGCACCATGGAGTGATACAGAGGCATTATGATATTCTCTGTTTTATTCTCCATTCCTTTCCTAATAATCCCCAGCATTCTGTTTGTGTATGATATATGAACACAAGATGAGGATGCACCATGGAGTAATACAGAGGCATTATGATATTCTCTGTTTTATTCTCCGTTCCTTTCCTAATAATCCCCAACATTCTGTGTGTGTATGATATATGAACACAAGATGAGGTCACACCATGGAGTGATACAGAGGCATTATGATATTCTCTGTTTTATTCTCCGTTCCTTTCCTAATAATCCCCAGCATTCTGTTTGTGTATGATATATGAACACAAGATGAGGATGCACCATGGAGTGATACAGAGGCATTATGATATTCTCTGTTTTATTCTCCATTCCTTTCCTAATAATCCCCAGCATTCTGTTTGTGTATTATATACGAACACAAGGTGAGGATGCACCATGGAGTGATACAGAGACATTATGATATTCTCTGTTTTATTCTCCGTTCCTTTCCTAATAATCCCCAACATTCTGTGTGTGTATGATATATGAACACAAGATGAGGTCACACCATGGAGTGATACAGAGGCATTATGATATTCTCTGTTTTATTCTCCATTCCTTTCCTAATAATCCCCAGCATTCTGTTTGTGTATGATATATGAACACAAGGTGAGGATGCACCATGGAGTGATACAGAGACATTATGATATTCTCTGTTTTATTCTCCATTCCTTTCCTAATAATCCCCAGCATTCTGTTTGCTTTCTTGGCTGCTGCTGCACACTGAGCAGAGGATTTCAGCGTATTTTCAATGATGATGCCTAGATCTTTTTCCTGGGTGGTGACTCCTAATGTGGAGGCTTGCATGTGTAGCTATAATTTAGGTTACTCTTTCCTAACTGCATCACTTTGTATTTGTCCACATTACATTTCATTTGCATGCCATTCTCCCAGATTTGCAGGGTCCTCTTGCAAATTCTCATAATTCTCTTATGATTTAAAACCTTTGAAAAATGTTGTCATTGGCAAGTTTTATCACCTCACTCATTATTCCCATTTCCAGGTTGTTATAAATGTTAAAAAGCAGTGGTCTAAGGGACACTCTACTGTTCACCTTTCTCCATTGAGAAAATGTACCATTTAGCCATACACTGTTTTCTATCTTTTAACCAGTTCCCAAGTCATAGTAGGACATTGCCCCATCCCATGACTTTTTAATTTCCTAAGAAGTCTCTCATGAGGGACTTTGTGAAATGTTTTCTGGAAATCTAGATACATTATATTAATTGGCTCACTTTTATCCACATGTTTGTCCTCAAATATAGCAGATTGGCTAAATCCATGTTGGTTTTGCCCCATTAAACTATGCCTATCTTTATGTTCAGTGATTTTGTTCTTTATAATAGTTTCTACTGTTGTGCCTGGCACAGATATCAGATTCACTGGTCTGTAGTTTCCTAGATCATCCCTGGATCGCTTTTTAAAAACTGACATTGGCAATCTTCCAGTCTTCAGGTATCCTAGAAAATTTTAATGATAGTTTACAAGTTACCAATAGTAGGGCTGCAATTTCATTTTTCAGTTCTTTCAGCATTCTGGGATGTATACCATCTGGTCCAGGTGATTTACTGCTCTTTAGTTTTTGGCAATTTGCCCTCTAGGTACACTGAGATTTGTTTCAATTCCTCTGACTTGTCACCTTTGAATTTCATTTCTGGCATGGGTATCTCTCTTACATCTTCCTCAGTGAAGAAGCATAGAATTCATTTAATGTCTCTGCTATAAGAATATAAGTTGCCATACTGGGTCAGACTGAGGGTCATTCAAGCCCAGTATACTGTTTCCAACAGTGGCCAATCCAGGCCAGGTACCTGGCAAGTACTCAAACATTAAATAGATCCCATGCTTCTAATGACAGTAATAGCAGTGGCTATTGATTAATAACAGTTTATGGACTTCTCCTAACCTTTTTTAAACCCAGCTACACGAACTGCCCTAACCACATCCTCTGTCAACAAATTCCAGAGCTTAATGGTTCATTGAGTAAGAGAGAAATTTCTCAGATTAGTTTTAAATGTGCCACTTGTTAACTTCATGGCGTGCCCCCCTAGTCTTCCTATTATCTGAAAGAGTAAATAATTCACATTTACCTGTTCTAGTCCTCTCATGATTTTATTGACCTCTCATATCCTTCTCAGCCGTCTCTTCTTCAAGCTGAACAGCCCTAACTTATTTAGCTGACGATTTTAATGAATTATTATCCACTACCATGCCCAGATCTTTTTGCTGGTGGTAGCTCCTAATATGGAACTGAATGTCATGTAGCTACAGCATGGTAACTTTTCCCTAAATGCATCACCTTGCAATTATCCACATTTAAATTTCATCTGCCATTTGGATGCCCAATCTTCCAGTCTCACAAGCTCCTCCTGCCATTTATCACAACCCGCATGTGATTTAACTACTCTGAATAATTGTCATCTGCAAATTTGATCACCTCACTCATATCCATTTTTCCAGATCATTTATAAATATATTAAAAAGCACCGGTCCAAGTACAGATCCCTGAGGCACTCCACTGTTTACCGTTTTCCACTAAGAAAATTGACCATTTAATCCTACTCTCTGTTTCCTTTTAACCAGTTTGTAATCCACGAAAGATCATCGCCTCCTATCCCATGACTTTTTTGTTTTCTTAGCTTTTCATGGAGGGACTTTGTCAAATGCCTTCTGAAAATCCAATTCCCTGTACGTACCCAGATCAGTCCAGACTCCTGGGTTTTGCCTCCCTTCCAGCAGATGGAGCAGAGCAAGTTTCGACAGATCTGCCATATATACCTAGGTGCCACCCACAGTCTGCCAGTATTACTCTGTCTCCAGCAGATGGTAGGGGTGCAACACTCAGTCTGGATTAGTTCTTTAAAAAAAAAAAAAAAGAGAGAGAGAAAGGGGTTAGTGTAGAGAGTTAGTCAGATGTCTGGTTTAAAGTTTTATTTAAAAAAAAAATAAAATAAAAAGTTACAAGAGAAGATCTTCTGAAGCAAGGCAGGCTCCCGGGAGCTGGTTAGGTCCTGAGGGGGCCGTCCCTCCCGGTGTGCACATCGGCTGTGGCTAAGGGTCGAGGGCCATCTCCTGCCACCGGTGCACAAGAGCTTGGGGTAATACCAGGGAACCCGGATCACCCACCCCAAAGGGACTGCCTCAGCGCCAGGGCCTGCGGGATCTGCGACAGGTTAGAAAAAAAAATTATTAAAAAGTTTTCTTCCTGCGGCTTGAAGCAGCTTTTCTTCTTTGTCCTCTGCGGCGTCGGCTTGGGAGCGGGCTGTTCAGTGCTTCTTTGTAGTTGATCGTTTACTCGCACTTTCTTCTCCCGAGGTTCGGCGTTATGCCGCGCAGGGCGGCCTGCAGGGCATGCGGATCCAGTCGCGGGTGGCTGTCTCGGGATGGGCTGTGTTCCGCCTGCATCCCGGGAGGCGAAGGCACCTCCGTTAGCCTGGGCAGGGCGGTCTTATGGGGGTGGACTGTTTCCATGGGGTTCGCAGCCCTGCCTCTCTCTTCTCCTCTGCCATTCCCGCTGAGCGTGGGAAAGGCGCCATTTTGTCTCCTTGTCCTTCGGCGGATCTCATGGCGGAGGGGGAGGGGAATCTCCCGCCGCCATTGTCGCCACAGCAGCTGCCTCCGTGACTTAAATCCCCTGCTCGGCCCAGGCCAGCTGCACAAGGGGACACTCCTGATTCGAATTCTGATGATTCGGAGTCGTCTTTTACGTCAGACTTTGTGTTGATGCACAAAGCCTTTAAGGAAAGAAAGCTTAAGAAACACGGGTCTGACCCCCCCCCCCCCCCCCCAGCCCGAGTGACCAGAGGGGTCTCCCAAATCTAAGTGCCCGGTCCGGGCGATACCTCCGCAGGAGATTAGATACGTCCTCTGAGGAGGAAGATCCGGATGGGCAGGATATCCCAACCCAGCTCCCGAGGGGGATAGAAGGGGAAGGGGACCTTAAGCGGGGTGCTAGCCAAGGTTCCCAGGTAGTTGAGGGGATGACCCAAGGGTAGTACTTCTGTTCCGCAAAGAGGAACTGGGCCCTCTTATTCCCAGCATTTTGACAGAATTAAGGATTGAGGTGCCCCTGACTGAGACATGTTTGGGATCTATGGATCTGGTGGTGTTGGGCCTGCGAGGCCCACCTACTTCCTTCCCCCTTCCACTTTTCAGCTACGGATCTCCTGTTTAGGGAATGGGATACCTCTGATTTGGGACTGAAGGTTACAAAGGCCATGGACAAGCTCTACCCTCTACCGGAGGGAGTGCTAGAAATCCTTCGGGTGCCGAAGGTGGACGCGGCGGTTACTAAGAAGACAACAGTCCTGGTCACGGGGTCCACGGCTCTCAAGGATCTTCAGGATCGAAAGTTGGAGTTACAACTTAAAAAGATCTTTGAGGTCTCGGCCCTTGGGGTCGAGCGGCTATGTGTAGTAATTTTGCTTTGCGCACTGGGCTTCGCTGGGTGCAGCAGCTGCTGGCCAACAAGAGTCTTTCTGAGGAGGAGGCTCGCCAGGCAGGTCGCCTCAAGGCGGTGGTGGCCTATAGTGCAGATGCCCTTTACGATCTTCTTCGGATGTCTGCTCGTTCTATGGTTTCCACAGTTTCGGCTCGTCATTTGTTGTGGTTGCGCAACTGGTCAGCGGACATTTCTTCCAAGGCCCATTTGGGGTCTCTCCCCTTTAAGGGTAAGGAGCTGGAGGATATGATCCAGTCCTTGGGTGAGAATAAGGTCCATAAATTGCCTGAAGATAGACCGCGGTCCAGGGGATCCTTCTCATCCTGGTCCCGGCTTCGGGGGAGTTGCCGGCCACGTGCGGCTCGGACGTCTACTCCATCCTTTCGGCAAAACGCTGTTCGTCCACAAGCCTGGTCCCTGTCCTTTCAGGGCCAGCGGTTCGGTAGACCTGGTGCCTCCCAGTCCACCCCCAGTGGAAAGTCTACCCAATGATGGGCAGCCGGTCCACTTCTCAGTTCCAGTGGTCGGGGATAGGCTGTCTCTGTGTTTCGAGGAGTGGACCAAGATCACTTTGGACCAGTGGGTTCTCTCGGTGATAAGACACAGCTACACTTTAGATTTTGCACACTGCCCGCGCTCCCAGTTTCTAGTATCTCCTTGCGGGTACGCCAACAAGCGGGAGCGGTGAGGCAGACCTTGCAACGCCTCCTCTACCTCTGAGCTGTTGTGCTGGTCTCACGGTCCGCGCAACATCAAGGACTTTACTCCATTTATTTCGTGGTGCCAAAAAAAGAGGGGTCCTTCCGGCCCATCCTCTATGTAAAGCAGGTCAACCGGTGTCTTCGCATCCCACGTTTCCGCATGGAGACGTTGCGGTCCGTGATTGCGTCTGTGCGACCGGGGGAGTTTCTGGCCTCGCTGGATCTCACGTAGGTGTATTTGCATGTCTGGATCCAGGCGGATCACCAGAAGTATCTGCAGTTTGCAGTTTTGGGTCGGCATTACCAGTTTCAGGCTCTGCCCTTCGGCCTTGCCACAGCCCCCAGACATTCACAAAAATCATGGTAGTGGTGGCGGCACAGCTACGCCGGGAGGGGTTGTTGGTACATCCATATTTGGACGATTGGCTGATTTGAGCAAAATCAGAGGTTCTTTGTCGGCAAACGATCCAGCAGGTACTACAGTTATTGGCTTTGCTCGGCTGGGTGGTGAACATGGCCAAGAGTCATCTTTTCCCTTCCCAGTCCTTGGAGTTTTTGGGAGCCTTGTTCGACACCCAGCAGGGGAGAGTTTTCTTGACCTCCGACTGAGTGGGCAAATTGCAAGGGCAAGTGTGAGCGTTTCTGTCCAAACACCCTCCTCCGATTTGGGATTACTTACAGGTGCTCAAGTCCATGGCTTCTACCCTGGAGTTGGTCCCTTGGGCTTTCGCACACCTGCGGCCTTTGCAATCAGCTTTACTCTCCCGTTGGAGTCCGGTTTCCGAACAGTTTCACCTTCAGTTACTGTTGACGGAGTCTGCTCGGTCCAGCCTGGATTGGTGGCTCATATCGGACCATCTGACCAGGGGAGTCCCTTTGGTGGTTCCCGACTGGACAGTGGTCACCATGAATGCCAGCCTGTCAGGTTGGGGAGTGGTCTGCCTACAGAAGTCCATGCAGGATCTGTGGTCCCTGCAGGAGGCGCGATGGTCCATCAATCGTCTGGAGACCAGGGCATTCTGGCTGGCACTACAGGCTTTTCTCCCGCTCATCAAGGGGAAGTCGATCAGGGTGCTGACCGACAATGCCACCACGGTGGCTTAAATCAATTGCCAGGGAGGTACCAGGAGCCATCCGGTGGCAGCGGAGACTCGTCTGTTGATCGAATGGGCGGAGAAGAATCTGCTCGGCATTGCAGCGTCTCACATAGCCGGGGTTGACTACGTACACGCAAATTTTCTAAGTTGGCATCATCTAGATCCCGGGGAGTGGGAGCTGGCGGACGAGGCCTTTCAATGCATCTGCGACAGGTGGGGAACACCTCGCATGGACCTGATGGCGACGTTCAAAAATGCCAAGGCTCCACGCTTCTATGCCCGCCGGAGGGACACGGGAGCAGAAGGAGTGGATGCCCTGGTGCTGCCGTGGCCATCGTCAATACTGCTTTATGTCTTCCCCCCTTGGCCTCTGGTTGGCAAGATGCTCAGGCAAGTAGAGGCTCACCCGACCGAAGTGATCCTGGTGGCTCCCGAATGGCTGCGGTTCGAGGATCTGGTGAACCTGGAGGTGGAGGGTCCTCTGCGGTTCCCGTGTCTGCCGAATCTTCTGCATCAGGGGCCCATCTGTTTCAACCAGGTCGATCACTTTTGTCTAGTGGCTTGGCTTTTGAGAGGTGGTGTTTGAAAGGCAAGGGATATTCGGATGTGGTGGTGGCTACTCTCTTGAGATCGCCTAAGTCTTCCATTTCTCTGTCATATGTCCAGGTCTGGAAGGTCTTTGAGTCCTGGTGTTTAGCCCAGGAGGTGGAACCCACGTGGGCGTCTGTGTCGGATGTCTTAGGTTTTCTTCAGGCGGAGTTGGCTAAAGGTTTATCCTGCAATTCCTTGAAAGTGCAGGTGGCGGCGCTGGGTTGCTTACGCGGTTCTATAGGAGGTCGTCCGTTGGCTGCGCACCCGGATATATCTCGTTTCCTTCGAGGGGCGTCCCATTTGCGTCCTCCAGTGCATTGGCCCTGTCCATCTTGGAATCTAAATCTGGTCCTTTCCGCTTTGTGCACGGCTCCTTTTGATCCTTTGTCTCGGGCCACCCTTAAGGATCTTACATTGAAGGTAGTGTTCTTGGTGGAGATTACCTCGGCTCGTCGAGTATCGGAACTTAAGGCTCATGACAGGACAGAGCCTGTCTTGCGGATTTCAGATTCCGGTGTTTCCCTGCGAACGGTTCCGTCCTTTCTACCAAAAGTAGTTTCCGCCTTTCATTTGAATCAATCGCTAGAGCTTCCAGCTTTTTCGGACCTGGGGAGGTCTGATCCCCTTTCTAAGGATCTGAAAAAGTTGGATGTGCGCAGGGCCTTACTCCGTTATCTTGAAGTAACTAATGCCTTTCGAGTTTCTGACCACCTGTTTGTTCTATGGAGTGGTCCAAAAAGAGGTAATATGGCGTCCAAGACCATGATTGCTCGGTGGCTCAAGGAAGCAATAAATTCTGCGTATTGCGTGGTAAGCCTTTATCCATTGGTCTCAGGGCGCATTCTACACGTTCTCAAGCGGCTTCCTGGGCTGAATGCTCTCACCACAGGAGATTTGTAGAGCTGCTACATAGAAATCCTTACATACGTTTACACGGCATTACCGACTGGATGTTCAGACTCCAGATATGGGAAATTTTGGAGAAGGTGTGCTCAGAGCGAGCCTCTCCGGTTCCCATCCCAGGTAGGTGAAGCTCTGGTACATCCCAGGAGTCTGGACTGATCCGGGTACGTACAGGGAAAAGAAAATTTGGTTCTTACCTGATAATTTTCGTTCCTCTAGTACCACGGATTAGTCCAGAGTCCCACCCGATTGCTGTGGAGAGGTAAAGGAGAGTCTGCTTCTTCTGTATTTGTTGATTCTTCGGGTCTGCAGAATAATTTTTGTTCCCTGGTTGATGAACGTGGTTCGCAGTTGGAGTTAGTGATCCAGTTGTGGTTTATGATTCCTGTATATAGTTAGTTTGGTTTCATACCATGCTGCTTTGACAATATGTAATACTGGCAGACTGTTGGTGGCACCTAGGTATATATGGCAGACTCTGTCGAAACTTGCTCTGACTCCATCAGCTGGAAGGGAGGCAAAACCCAGGGGTCTGGACTGATCCGTGGTACCACAGGAACAAAAATTATCAGGTAAGAACCAATTTTCTTATACATGTCACCTTTATCCACATTAATTAACCCCCTCAAAAACATGTAGCAGATTTTTGAGTCAAGACTTCCCTTGAGTAAATCCATGCTGGCTGTGTCCCATTAAACCATGTCTGTCTATATTTTGTGATTTGGAAGCAAAAGGGGCACTTATTATCTTATCATCCCTAAGTGCCTCTCTTGCGTCTTGATCATCTAATTGTCCAGTTGACTCCCTCGCAGGCTTTTTACTTTGAATGTATCTGAAAACATTTTTATTATGAGATTTTGCTTCCATGGTGAGCTTCTTTTCAAATTCTCTCATTACCTTCCTTATCAATGCTTTGCATTTGACTTGCTGTTTCCTGTTTTCTTCATTCGGATCCCTTTTCCATTTCTTGAAAGATGCTCTTAGCTATTATGGCCTCTCTCACCTCCCCTTCTAACCATGCTGGTAATCATTCAGCCTTTTCTAATGTGTGGAATCCTGTCTGGTTTGGGCTTCCAAAATGGATAAATAGAAAGCTCGCTCTGAGGAGTATAATCCATGAACAGCAGAAGTGTGAGGCATGATGTGGAAAGCAGTTAGCTTTTATTGCATAAAAGATGAGGTTCCAGTTAAATAAATCGGAAGATTCAACAATATTTCAAATTATGTATAACAATATATTTAGACTTTCCTTCCCAGCGTAAAGGTGCAGATGCTTGTAGTGTTCTGTCTGCACTGTTTTCCCTTGGGCATTTATACACATCGTGGACTATCTAAGGTTTTGCCTCACACTTCTGCTGTTCGTGATTTTTAAACAAAGTCCATGCCAGGATGTATATCAACGCTTAACCTTTGCAGCTACTCCTTTCAGTTTTTTAACCATTTATTTATTTTATGTCATCCTTTTGAAAGATAAATGCTGTTCCAGTAGATTTTTTTTGTGCTCCCCTCCAGTTATTAAGCAAATGTGATCATGTTGTAATCACTGTTGCCAAGTGGCTCTAACACTATTACCTCTCGCATCAAATCCTGTGTTCCTGTCTAAATCAGTTTCCCCTCTTGTACCAGCTGCTCCATGAAGCAGGCATTTATTTCCTCTCTAGCATGTCCTGAGCTAACATTCACTCCGTCAGATCTGGAGTAAATGAAATCACCCATTATTGCTGTGCTGCTGATTTTAGGCCTGATTCTTCTTTTCCCATAGGCACAGAAAGGGAAAAAAGCATTGGCCACTGTTAGACAGGATGCTCGGCTTGATGGTCCCTTGGTCTGACCCAGTATGGCATGCTCTTATGTTCTTAGGCTCTTTGTTAGTTTCCCTAATTTCTTTTAGCTTTTCATTGTCTGTCTGTTTTATTCCCCTTTTTCACCTAGAATTTCTCTTCTATAAATATTCAACATTGCATTTTGTTTCCTGCAGAACTTTTATCCTGTTTGACTCAATGCTCTCTCTAACAATTAGTGTCAGCCCTCCACAAATTTGATCCATTCTATCATTTTGATATAATTTGTTCCCCGGTATCACAGTGTCCCATTGGTTGTCCTCCTTCCACCAGCTCTCTGAGATGCCAGTTATATATCTACCTCTACATTCAGTGCTATGCATTCCAACTCTCCCATCTTATTTTTTAGACTTCTAGCATTTGTACACAGCCATTTCAAAGTATGGTTTTTGTTCCTATTAACAACCTGCTAATCAGTTGATGGGGTAATTTGAAATATTTTTGCTCTGTCTGCTCTTTATTTAAAGGCATCCACTTAAGCATTTATTGCAATCTCTTTACTGGGATGCCCTATCATCCCTGTTTTGTTAATATCATTCAAAGATACATCATTCTGAGCCACTGTCTGCTTTCCCCCTTGTTCTAGTTTAAAAGCTGCGCAATCTCCTTCTTAAAAGTTAGCGCCAGCAGTCTGGTTCCACTCTGGTTAAGGTGGAGCCCATCCTTTCAGAAAAGGCTCCCTCTTCCCCAAAATGATGCCCAGTTCCTAACAAACCTAAAACCCTCTTCCCTGCACCATTGTCTCATCCACATATTGAGGCTCTGGAGCTCTGCCTGCCTCTGGTGTCCTGCAAGTGTAATGGGGAGCATTTCCGAGAACACTAACCTGGCATTTCTGCATTTCATCTTTCTACCTAAAATCCTAACTTTGGTTCCAGAACCTCCCCGCTGTACTTTCTTATGTCATTGGTACCCACATGTACTAAGATAGTTGGCTCCTCCCCCAACACCATCTAAAATCTTATCTTGGTAACTTGCTCGCACCAGGCAAGCAAGTTACCAAGCGATCCTCACGTCCACTATCAACCTTCCTAATAATCGAATCAGCAACTGCAACAGCCATTCTAACCCTTCCCTCCTGGGCACATCCTCTGTGCAAGTGGATATTGCATTACCTTGAGGGCAGGTCCTAGCTACAGGATTGCTTCCTGCCTCACCAAGGGGATGCTCTTCTTCCAGGTGATCTTTCTCCTCCAAGGCAACCCAGGACTTGCCAGATTGGAGTTGGGACTTCTCTACTATATCCCTGAAGTTATCGTTTATATACCTCTCTGTCTCCCTTAACTCTTCCGGGTTTGGCACTCTAGTCTCCAAAGATCGGACTCGTTCTCTGAGGGCTAGGAGCAATTTGCACTTAGTGCACACATACAACCTCTCACCAACTGGGAGATAATCACACATGTGGCACTCAATGCAAGAGACTGCTGGACTGTTGTCTGCAACTTAATTTTGTTGCTTTATTATTGAGAAAATTTCTAAGGGAGTAAGGATATAAAGTTAGTCTATTGATTTTTGTATTTGTTAGTCAGTGACCCTCAAAACACTACAATTAATCTACTTATAACTACTTATGTACCCTCGTTATTGACTTGTTTTCACTTAAATTCCTTCTGTATCAAGTCGGTAGTAAATTGAGAGTAAGGAGTTCAGAGGCATGTGTGCACCGCTAGGGGCATGCTTTCCACTCCTCTTCTGGTGGAGACTGAAGCATGGGCCTTAGAATCAAACACGGTTTCCCCAAAGTGCAACAAGGACTATGCCCTGCTCGTTTTGGTCAAGTCATGTGACTAAAGCCTGGCTTAGAAATATTCAGTTACGCTACAATAGAGAAGTTGCTGCTTGTACCACCAGGGGAAAAGGTCTTCATTATAAAACATCAGGGGTTTGAATAGCTAGCGAACAGGAATATAGCTAATAATTTGTGGAATATTGTTTTGAGGATCTGAAATTAAATTCTTCTTGGTTGCAAAATCAGGTTTGTAGTTTAGTCCTATCTAGTTGTTCCATGTTAGTTTGTGCTCATATTTGAAAAGGAAACTGAATTGGCATAGGGAAATGGATTTTATTTTCTGCTTCAGATGAAGACTGCGAGTTCTGTCCACAAAAAAACTGATGCATGTCACGAACATCTGTAAGCTCTGGGGATCTAAGGATTGTGCAGGCATGTGGAGTAAACTGGTAGAAGCTGCAGTTTTCAGTAACCTTGCTTTGCGTAAGAAAAGAGTGTCCTGGAGAACTCTGGGATGACTGGCGGAACAATGACATGAGGGATTGTTTGAAGACATCTGTCTTTAAAACTAGACGAAAGCAGATAAAAGACCACATTAGGCTTTCTAGTCTGCCCATTTGAGATTGTTCCACTTTGGGCAGATGAGCAAATAAATTCTCATATGTGACCCAAAACCAACTTCTCCCTCTCCCCATCTTGTCTTTTACCTGACTTCAACTCTCTTCCCACCACCCCCATCCTTCATATCTATCCCAAGCCTGCCCAAAAACTGCTAAATGTGCTGTCCACCACCTCTAGCAGGACGGTCTTCAGCTTTGATTCTGGATTCAACCCCCCAGCCCCGTTGCTCGTCTTATTGTATCGTAGTGCGGATACTTGAAAAGCCCTTACAGAATCCTGTTTGTTTTTTCCCCATGATCTCAAAGTAAGATTCTTTGACTGAACTGTGATATGTTATGAATGGAAATAAAGGCAGTTCCCCAACAGTCTTATTAAGTCCACCCTAAACACATATATCACTGGGTTTTACAGGAAAGAGATGTGAGAAGTCAGTGGCCAATTTCTGCCTCCACTTATAATGACAATACATTCCTATTTTTAAAAAATGTTATGTATAAAGAATATATTAAAAATGTGATAAAATGCGTTTTGGGTATAGTTTATAAGACGTGGGAAGGCCCTTATTTCCTTTCCGGTACATTTCAGATTGATTGAAGTCTGCTGAGGTCAGATGTTCTTCCTTCCTGACTCCAGCTCGTGAAGGTAAGAGTGGGCTGCCTCTGCATTAGCCAGGGATCTCACGTTATTGTAAAGGAAGGCTCTTTCAGTTGCTAACAGGACTAGGGGTGCATGAATCTGCTGTGGCTATGCTGGAGATGAACAACATGACAAGGGATGTGCACAGTTGTCTTAGGACTCAGTTTCTATGACGCTGAAGAAAAAATGGTTTGTAGCTGGATTATAAACTCTCCCATTTGCCCCAACCCAGGGTCCCACATTTCTCATATTGATGTGTAGGGCCTGATTCCAAACCCTTGATGGTGTGCTTACTAAATAAAGGTGGACTTGCTGTTCTGAGATTGATCACGGGAACAGATTTGCACAGTAGGAGTGGGGGAGAATGTAAGTGATGACCTTATCTGTACTGTACTATGACATTTCTGTCACTGACTGAGCACAGAGAGGTGCTGTTATGTTATAAATATTCTCAAGGTCCCCAGCAGATCTGCTCCTTGCTCCTCAGCCCCTTCTGACTGAACAGCTGCACAGACTCTGGGTTGATTCCCAGCTTCCATGAGATGTTCTCAGTTATTTCTGCTCAGTCAGTCTTGTCTTTACCTTACACTTTGCCTGCATCCATCTGTATCTCCGTCTCGTGCTCTTTATTCCCTTGTGATAAATGCTGCCTTTTGATGTGTGGTTTGCATTTGTGATTAACTGGGTTTTGTCCTTCCAAAATCATTTTTTTCTTCCTTCAACATTGTTGCAGCCTTTGAAGAAGCTTATACATAATTGGTATTTGGGGAGCTGAGCTTTCTACGGATGCGATGATTGCTTTTGGCTCGTCACGGACGGACTCTGTACCTACCCCATAGTGACCTAGTTAATGGAAATGGCTGTGGCCAGTCTCCTTGACATAATCTCTTCTGGTTCCAAACTTGGCAAAAGAGACCACGTCAATCATGATTTCAAATGCTTAAGAGTCATTTTATATCTGGGTTTAGTAATCTAGAATAATATTGGATAAATCTCTGAAAACTGGCTCACCCTCCTCAATATTTCCTGGTGTTGGGCCAGGGGATACTAGAGATGTGCAGGGAATTCACGTAAATGCTTTTCCCATGTGAAATGAAGGTGTGGCCCGGCTTTCAGAACCCTTTCTTTTCTTGGGAGAGGAGGGTGGGTTCAGCCCAAAACTGTCCTGCTGCGGGCTGTGGTGCTACGAAGGGAAGTTTGGGAGAAAATGTGAAAGATAATGTTTGATAAATGTTGAAACTGTACATTAATCTCTGTTTACATAAATCTGTGTTCCTACTTCCTTTTTATTAGCACTGATGAATGTATGGTCCTCTGGAAAAAGAGTGCAGAAAAATCATTACAGGACAAAGATTTGTTGAAAAATCATAGTTTTTCACAGTAGGCAATAATGAAAAAATCATGGACAAAGTGTAGACCTGTTTGAAGCGTAAATTCCGCTTTCCTGGTGCTGGGTAATGTACTTGCTTTCTCTCTAGAGATGGGAGCAGACCTCATCTTTGGCAGTAGATTGTACTGTTCTCTGTATGAGAGTTTGACACTAAACTCTGGCCTTATAAAGCTGGACTCTCACACTGTGCTAAAGAGAGCAACCGTTCAGGATTCAGTGCTTGATTACATTTCAGGAAGGAGTGAGGTCCTGAAAAAAAGAGAGGAACTCTTCTGTGTCTTCAGGAGGTGACTTTTTTAAGCCTTTCTTGCTCCCAGCTCAGCTGAATGCCTGGAGGCGGCAGTCATACCAGCGTAAGAGCTGCCACGGGTGACTTCTCTGAAGGGGGATATAACATAAAGAACTTGTTTCAGGTCGCCTTTTTATTTATTATACAGATGTTCCAGCAAGCCAAATCTGAAAGTTCTGTGATTATTTTGGAGCAAATTCCAGTGTTTCCTGCTTTTTAGCCGCAGGTATCCTGTTTCACTCATTTTGTTTACATAGTGACTTTTTGAGAGCCTGTGCTGTTATTTAAAATGAACCTTAGCTTTTTAAATGAACCTGTAGTGATGTGAGAGAGGGTGGATAGAAGATGGAGAACTGGATTGGCCTTTTCTAGCTTAGATGTGTAGTAATGTGTCTGTGACAGCATGTACGTGTCTTTTGAATCCTAAAATGTGGTTCTAATTTAAAATAATTAAGTCTTAAATTTGGAACAATTTCCACTGGTTCAGAGCTCAAATGACCCAACTTGCATAGTAAATTTCAACTGTCATTGATATCACTTGTTAAAACCCTTAGCCAGGAGGAGGGAAGGCTGCTAGTTTAATCTGCCAAGCTGTCTGTGGTCTGAGAGTACCTGTTACCTACAGCTTGCATCCTCCATGCTGGAGTCCATCTTCCTGCCATTCTCGACCATTCGGCGGGTGCTGCGTTCTTGCACTCCAACCTCATTTATTGGCCTTGGCTGCAAAAATGGTTCTGCTGTCTGCTCCTCTGGTTAAGACCTGAAAACAAAAGAAACCAAAGTTGGAAATTGATGCAGACCAGTAAACAGCATTAATTTGCTCTATCTTGAAGGGTCTGGAAAAATTAATCTTTAAGTGCTTTTATCTAACTATTTTCTACAGTACTGTGTTTATTCCCTGTTGTGTTATATATTGCATATGTGCTATGTATGTTGTATGTAGTCATGTTTTCTTTTATACCTAAGATGCAGAACACAAAAAAGAGATAAAAAGATTAAGCAAATCATTTAGTCTGGCTTGCTGTTTTCTTTAGCTACTTAAAATATTTCCTTATTCAGCTCCGAAGGGAACATGGGGAGAATCGAGAGGCTGCATGTGGCAAATAGATCTGTGAAGACTAAACTAACATAACTTCTGCCTCCTAGTATCAGTTTCATATTCCTTTTATTCTTTCTGGACAATTTCATAAAATCAAGACGCTAACAACCTAGAACTCATCTTCTCTCTTCTTTCTTCAACAATAGAAGGCAAAGCCATCCTAAAGCCTTATGGCCAGATTTTAAAAGTCCTGTGCAAGTAAAATCTGGGGTTTGTGTGGGGCCGGGCCTTGCACGTACCGCACGCATTTTCAAAGAGGTCCGGCCACGCGCACAAGTGCCGGGGCGAGCTGTCCTGAAGACTCGCATGCTGGCAGCCGGGCAGCGTGCACAGCTTGGGATCTGAGGTAAGTTCTAGAACAAAAAAATAAGAGGTAGGGTTTAGGTGGCAGGGAGAAGAGGGGAGGGAGTATAGGTAGGGGGGGTTGGGAACTGGGGAAGACCCAAATGCATTGCTGCATGGAGTTTGCACAAATTCTCCCCCCCCCCCTTGCGCTCGCCGCCCGCACATACGTGCAACCATCGGATTTTATAACATGCATGTGCATGTTATAAAATCGGCGCATCTATGTGTGTACCTTATAAAATGTACCCCTTGGGTAATACTCTATTTTTTTTTTAATTTGTTAATTGGATTGTTTGTTTGGAACACCTCAAAATACTGCAGCAGTACAAAAGGTGGGAGGAAATATCAAGCAGACACATGCAATTGTAATCGTAGCTGTCCTCCAACAGGGCCGTATTCAGCTGCTGTGCTAGTTAGCCAGTTATATTCAGTGATGCAATCATGCCACTGAATATACCCGGCTAGCTTCATAACAGGCTAAGCTTAAGACAGCCCTACGGCCTGACCAGAGTTAGCCACAGAAGGTAACCGGCTGAAACAGAATGTTGGGAATTATTAGGAAGGGAATGGTGAATAAAACGGAAAATGTCATAATGCCTCTGTATCGCTCCATGGTGAGACCGCACCATGAATACTGTGTACAGTTCTGGTCACCGCATCTCAAAAAAGATATAATTGCGATGGAGAAGGTACAGAGAAGGGCAACCAAAATGATAAAGGGAATGGAACAGCTCCCCTATGAGGAAAGGCTGAAGATGTTAGGGCTGTTCAGCTTGGAGAAGAGACGGCTGAGGGGGGATATGATAGATGTCTTTAAGATCATGAGAGGTCTTGAATGAGTAGACGTGAATCGGTTATTTACACTTTTGAATAATAGAAGGACTAGGGGGCATTCTATGAAGTTAGCAAGTAGCACATTTAAGACTAATCGGAGAAAGTTCTTTTTCACTCAATGCACAATTAAACTCTGGAATTTGTTGCCAGAGGATGTGGTTAGTGCAGTTAGTGTAGCTGGGTTTAAAAAAGGATTGGATAAGTTTTTGGAGGAGAAGTCCATTACCTGCTATTAAGTTCACTTAGAGAATAGCCACTGCCATTAGCAATGGTTACATGGAATAGACTTAGTTTTTGGGAACTTGCCAGGTTCTTATGGCCTGGATTGGCCACTGTTGGAAACAGGATGCTGGGCTGCATGGACCCTTGGTCTGACCCAGCATGGCAATTTCTTATGTTCTTAACTCCGAATATTGGAGTTAGCCAGTTAACTTGTGCAGCTTATTCCGCTCCTCCCCACAACACCACCGGCTCAGTATAGCTGGGTAATAGCTGTTATGTTATCCATCTAAATAGCTTTTGCATAAGGACCTCCACATTCGCAATTAACTTAAAAATCTGAAGCAGGATTTTTAATTCCCCCCACATCTATCATTCAATCAGCCAGACATACTCATTCACACCACACCAAGCACAGCTAGGATAATATTTATCTTCAGTACAGGACAAATGTAAGTTATGATCAAAGCACTCAGCTCTTCAAAGGTTCTCAGTTTTCCCCCAAAATTGGAGAGATTGATACTTGAAGACTGACTTTTTTATGATTTTGCTCTTCAATAATTCTCATGTTTCCATCAGAGCAATGTGTGTCATCTGTACTTTCCAAATAATAAACTAGTTTTCTTACCTTGTAAGAGAGCCATTGTCACAAATCTTTTAGCCAACCTCTCATTGGCGTTAACTGTTTGATAATGTGGTCCAATACGTTCAGTAAATGAGCCAAATAATCAAGTATTTTTTTTCCAATAAGAACTGTGTGCGACATCCAATAAAATATGTTCTTGTTTGGTAGTTACATGTTTCACATAAATCTGAATCTCAAAGAGCTCTAGTAACATAATGGAATAATTTTGAACTGTATTTCTCTCATAGTAACAGATGTTAGTTTTATAGATTAATGCATGTATGTCCCCAAGATCCATATTCCACAATTTCTGAAGGGAAACTTTGTCCATATAGGGGTTGATTTTTAAAACCCGCGTGCACATGGTCACGGCTATTTTATAAGATGTGCGCATTGGCGCGTGCATATGCAGGCAGATGACCACCTCTGCACGGGGGGGGGGGGGGATTTTAAAAGCCCACGTCTGGCAATGGAATCAGGCCTCCCCCCGTTCCCTCCCAGTCCACTTCCCTATGCCTAACCCTAGAATAAGCAGTGAATTTCTGCAAGTGTACGTTAATAATTGCTAATGGATTTTTCCTCCAGGAACTTGTCCAAACCCTTTTTTAAATGTACCTATACTACTAGCTTGTACCAAATCCTCTGGCAACAAATTCCAGAGCTTAATTATGTGTAGAGTTAAAAAAATATATATTTTCTCTTATTAGTTTTAAAAGTATTACCCAGTAACTTCATTGTACCCTGGTCTTTGTACTGTTTGAAAGAGTAAACAACTGATTGTTTACTCATTCCATTACATTCATTATTTTAAAGACCTCTATTAAGAAGCATGACCAAAATGGTGAGGGTTCTCCATCAAATGACATGAGAAGAGGCTGAAGAATCTGAATATATATACCCTGGAAAAGAGAAGGTGCAGGGGAGATATGATGCAGATCTTCAGATACCTGAAAAGCTTTAATGATGCACAATTGTCAAATCTTTTCTGCTGGAAAAAAAGCAATAGAACTAGAGGTCATGAAATGAAACTCCAGGAAGGGTGACTCAGAACCAGTATCAGGAAATATTTCTTCAGGGAGAGGATGGTGAATGCCCGGAATGCCCTTCCGGAGGGATTGGTGAAGACAAAAACATTGCAGAAGGGATAGAAGGTAAAATTTGTCTATTTACAGATGACACTAAGATCACGGAGTGGACACGCTGGAAGGAGTAGAGAGAATGAGACAGGATTTAAGGAAGCTTGAACAATGGTTGAAGATTTGGCAGCTGAGATTCAATGCCAAGAAATGCAGAGTCATGCAAATGGGATGTGGAAATCCAAAAGATCTGTAAGTGATGGGGAATGAAGGGCTGTTGTGCACAGAGCAAGAGAGGGACCTTGGGGTGATAGTGTCTAATGATCTGAAGTCGGTGAAACAACGTGACAAGGTGATAGCTAAAGCCAGAAGAATGCGGGGCTGCATAGCGAGAGGTGATGAACACAAAAACAGGGAAAGATTTCAAAGGGGCATGGGCTAAACACTGTGGATCCCTAAAGGCTCGAGGACGGAAATGAAGAAAAGAGCTCATGGGGGTAACTTGCTTGTGTGGCGGTTACTGCCCTTAACCAATAAGCCTTCCTACTGTTGATGCAACTCCAACATTGCTCTCTGCTTCAACAGCAAAAGGTGATGGGGAATTGGTCTCAGACAGCAAGCAACAAGGGCCCTTACTTTTACGGTTTGGGATACTAAGTATGGGGGTGGCCTGTATGGTGTGGCAGATGCTACCATAAGTTGGCTGGGCAGACTGGATGGACTGTTTAGTCAATTTCTGCCGCCATTTTCTGTGTTTCTATCTTGGTTGCCTTTTTCTGTATTGAACACCGTACTCAAGGTGAGGATGCACCATGGAGTGATACAGAGGCATTATGATATTCTCTGTTTTATTCTCCATTCCTTTCCTAATAATCCCCAGCATTCTGTTTCTGTATGATATATGAACACAAGATGAGGTCACACCATGGAGTGATACAGAGACATTATGATATTCTCTGTTTTATTCTCCATTCCTTTCCTAATAATCCCCAGCATTCTGTTTGTGTATGATATATGAACACAAGATGAGGATGCACCATGGAGTGATACAGAGGCATTATGATATTCTCTGTTTTATTCTCCATTCCTTTCCTAATAATCCCCAGCATTCTGTTTGTGTATGATATATGAACACAAGATGAGGATGCACCATGGAGTGATACAGAGGCATTATGATATTCTCTGTTTTATTCTCCATTCCTTCCCTAATAATCCCCAGCATTCTGTTTGTGTATGATATATGAACACAAGATGAGGATGCACCATGGAGTGATACAGAGGCATTATGATATTCTCTGTTTTATTCTCCATTCCTTTCCTAATAATCCCCAGCATTCTGTGTGTGTATGATATATGAACACAAGATGAGGATGCACCATGGAGTGATACAGAGGCATTATGATATTCTCTGTTTTATTCTCCATTCCTTTCCTAATACTCCCCAGCATTCTGTGTGTGTATGATATATGAACACAAGATGAGGTCGCACCATGGTGATACAGAGACATTATGATATTCTCTGTTTTATTCTCCATTCCTTTCCTAATAATCCCCAGCATTCTGTGTGTGTATGATATATGAACACAAGATGAGGATGCACCATGGAGTGATACAGAGGCATTATGATATTCTCTGTTTTATTCTCCATTCCTTTCCTAATAATCCCCAGCATTCTGTTTGTGTATGATATATGAACACAAGATGAGGTCGCACCATGGAGTGATACAGAGGCATTATGATATTCTCTGTTTTATTCTCCATTCCTTTCCTAATACTCCCCAGCATTCTGTTCGTGTATGATATATGAACACAAGATGAGGATGCACCATGGAGTGATACAGAGACATTAGGATATTCTCTGTTTTATTCTCCATTCCTTTCCTAATAATCCCCAGCATTCTGTTTGTGTATGATATATGAACACAAGATGAGGATGCACCATGGAGTGATACAGAGACATTATGATATTCTCTGTTTTATTCTCCATTCCTTTCCTAATAATCCCCAGCATTCTGTGTGTGTATGATATATGAACACAAGATGAGGTCGCACCATGGAGTGATACAGAGACATTATGATATTCTCTGTTTATTCTCCATTCCTTTCCTAATAATCCCCAGCATTCTGTTTGTGTATGATATATGAACACAAGATGAGGATGCACCATGGAGTGATACAGAGACATTATGATATTCTCTGTTTTATTCTCCATTCCTTTCCTAATAATCCCCAGCATTCTGTTTGTGTATGATATATGAACACAAGATGAGGATGCACCATGGAGTGATACAGAGGCATTATGATATTCTCTGTTTTATTCTCCATTCCTTTCCTAATAATCCCGTGCATTCTGTTTGTTTATGATATATGAACACAAGATGAGGATGCACCATGGAGTGATACAGAGGCATTATGATATTCTCTGTTTTATTCTCCATCCCTTTCCTAATAATCCCCAGCATTCTGTTTGTGTATGATATATGAACACAAGATGAGGATGCACCATGGAGTGATACAGAGGCATTATGATATTCTCTGTTTTATTCTCCATTCCTTTCCTAATAATCCCCAGCATTCTGTTTGTGTATGATATATGAACACAAGATGAGGATGCACCATGGAGTGATACAGAGGCATTATGATATTCTCTGTTTTATTCTCCATTCCTTTCCTAATAATCCCCAGCATTCTGTGTGTGTATGATATACGAACACAAGATGAGGATGCACCATGGAGTGATACAGAGACATTATGATATTCTCTGTTTATTCTCCATTCCTTTCCTAATAATCCCCAGCATTCTGTTTGTGTATGATATATGAACACAAGATGAGGTCGCACCATGGAGTGATACAGAGACATTATGATATTCTCTGTTTATTCTCCATTCCTTTCCTAATAATCCCCAGCATTCTGTTTGTGTATGATATATGAACACAAGATGAGGATGCACCATGGAGTGATACAGAGACATTACGATATTCTCTGTTTATTCTCCATTCCTTTCCTAATAATCCCCAGCATTCTGTTTGTGTATGATATATGAACACAAGATGAGGATGCACCATGGAGTGATACAGAGGCATTATGATATTCTCTGTTTTATTCTCCATTCCTTTCCTAATAATCCCCAGCATTCTGTTTGTGTATGATATATGAACACAAGATGAGGATGCACCATGGAGTGATACAGAGACATTATGATATTCTCTGTTTTATTCTCCAGTCCTTCCCTAATAATCCCCAGCATTCTGTTTGTGTATGATATATGAACACAAGATGAGGATGCACCATGGAGTGATACAGAGACATTATGATATTCTCTGTTTTATTCTCCAGTCCTTCCCTAATAATCCCCAGCATTCTGTTTGTGTATGATATATGAACACAAGATGAGGATGCACCATGGAGTGATACAGAGGTATTATGATATTCTCTGTTTTATTCTCCAGTCCTTCCCTAATAATCCCCAGCATTCTGTTTGTGTATGATATATGAACACAAGATGAGGATGCACCATGGAGTGATACAGAGACATTATGATATTCTCTGTTTTATTCTCCAGTCCTTCCCTAATAATCCCCAGCATTCTGTGTGTGTATGATATATGAACACAAGATGAGGATGCACCATGGAGTGATACAGGGACATTATGATATTCTCTGTTTTATTCTCCATTCCTTTCCTAATAATCCCCAGTATTCTGTTTGTGTATGATATATGAACACAAGATGAGGATGCACCATGGAGTGATACAGAGGCATTATGATATTCTCTATTTATTCTCCATTCCTTTCCTAATAATCCCCAGCATTCTGTTTGTGTATGATATATGAACACAAGATGAGGATGCACCATGGAGTGATACAGAGGCATTATGATATTCTCTATTTATTCTCCATTCCTTTCCTAATAATCCCCAGCATTCTGTTTGTGTATGATATATGAACACAAGATGAGGATGCACCATGGAGTGATACAGAGACATTATGATATTCTCTGTTTTATTCTCCATTCCTTTCCTAATAATCCCCAGCATTCTGTTTGTGTATGATATATGAACACAAGATGAGGATGCACCATGGAGTGATACAGAGGCATTATGATATTCTCTGTTTTATTCTCCATTCCTTTCCTAATAATCCCCAGCATTCTGTGTGTGTATGATATATGAACACAAGATGAGGTCGCACCATGGAGTGATACAGAGGCATTATGATATTCTCTGTTTTATTCTCCATTCCTTTCCTAATAATCCCTAGCATTCTGTTTGTGTATGATATATGAACACAAGATGAGGATGCACCATGGAGCGATACAGAGACATTATGATATTCTCTGTTTTATTCTCCATTCCTTTCCTAATAATCCCCAGCATTCTGTGTGTGTATGATATATGAACACAAGGTGAGGATGCACCATGGAGTGATACAGAGGCATTATGATATTCTCTGTTTTATTCTCCATTCCTTTCCTAATAATCCCCAGCATTCTGTCTGTGTATGATATATGAACACAAGATGAGGATGCACCATGGAGTGATACAGAGGCATTATGATATTCTCTGTTTTATTCTCCCTTCCTTTCCTAATAATCCCCAGCATTCTGTTTGTGTATGATATATGAACACAAGATGAGGTCACACCATGGAGTGATACAGAGACATTATGATATTCTCTGTTTTATTCTCCATTCCTTCCCTAATAATCCCCAGCATTCTGTGTGTGTATGATATATGAACACAAGATGAGGATGCACCATGGAGTGATACAGAGGCATTATGATATTCTCTATTTATTCTCCATTCCTTTCCTAATAATCCCCAGCATTCTGTTTGTGTATGATATATGAACACAAGATGAGGATGCACCATGGAGTGATACAGAGACATTATGATATTCTCTGTTTTATTCTCCATTCCTTTCCTAATAATCCCCAGCATTCTGTTTGTGTATGATATATGAACACAAGATGAGGATGCACCATGGAGTGATACAGAGGCATTATGATATTCTCTATTTATTCTCCATTCCTTTCCTAATAATCCCCAGCATTCTGTTTGTGTATGATATATGAACACAAGATGAGGTCACACGATGGAGTGATACAGAGACATTATGATATTCTCTGTTTTATTCTCCATTCCTTTCCTAATAATCCCCAGCACTCTGTTTGTGCATGATATATGAACACACGGTGAGGATGCACCATGGAGTGATACAGAGACATTATGATATTCTCTGTTTTATTCTCCATTCCTTTCCTAATAATCCCCAGCATTCTGTTTGTGTATGATATATGAACACAAGATGAGGATGCACCATGGAGTGATACAGAGACATTATGATATTCTCTGTTTTATTCTCCAGTCCTTTCCTAATAATTCCCCAGCATTCTGTTTGTGTATGATATATGAACACAAGATGAGGATGCACCATGGAGTGATACAGAGGCATTATGATATTCTCTGTTTTATTCTCCATTCCTTTCCTAATAATCCCCAGCATTCTGTGTGTGTATGATATATGAACACAAGATGAGGATGCACCATGGAGTGATACAGAGGCATTATGATATTCTCTGTTTTATTCTCCATTCCTTTCCTAATAATCCCCAGCATTCTGTTTGTGTATGATATATGAACACAAGATGAGGATGCACCATGGAGTGATACAGAGACATTATGATATTCTCTGTTTTATTCTCCATTCCTTTCCTAATAATCCCCAGCATTCTGTTTGTGTATGATATATGAACACAAGATGAGGATGCACCATGGAGTGATACAGAGGCATTATGATATTCTCTGTTTTATTCTCCATTCCTTTCCTAATAATCCCCAGCATTCTGTTTGTGTATGATATATGAACACAAGATGAGGATGCACCATGGAGTGATACAGAGGCATTATGATATTCTCTAGTTTATTCTCCATTCCTTTCCTAATAATCCCCAGCATTCTGTTTGTGTATGATATATGAACACAAGATGAGGTCACACATGGAGTGATACAGAGACATTATGATATTCTCTGTTTTATTCTCCATTCCTTTCCTAATAATCCCCAGCATTCTGTGTGTGTATGATATATGAACACACGGTGAGGATGCACCATGGAGTGATACAGAGACATTATGATATTCTCTGTTTTATTCTCCATTCCTTTCCTAATAATCCCCAGCATTCTGTTGTGTATGATATATGAACACAAGATGAGGATGCACCATGGAGTGATACAGAGACATTATGATATTCTCTGTTTTATTCTCCAGTCCTTTCCTAATAATCCCCAGCATTCTGTTTGTGTATGATATATGAACACAAGATGAGGATGCACCATGGAGTGATACAGAGGCATTATGATATTCTCTGTTTTATTCTCCATTCCTTTCCTAATAATCCCCAGCATTCTGTGTGTGTATGATATATGAACACAAGATGAGGATGCACCATGGAGTGATACAGAGGCATTATGATATTCTCTGTTTTATTCTCCATTCCTTTCCTAATAATCCCCAGCATTCTGTTTGTGTATGATATATGAACACAAGATGAGGATGCACCATGGAGTGATACAGAGACATTATGATATTCTCTGTTTTATTCTCCATTCCTTTCCTAATAATCCCCAGCATTCTGTGTGTGTATGATATATGAACACAAGATGAGGTCGCACCATGGAGTGATACAGAGACATTATGATATTCTCTGTTTTATTCTCCAGTCCTTTCCTAATAATCCCCAGCATTCTGTTTGTGTATGATATATGAACACAAGATGAGGATGCACCATGGAGTGATACAGAGACATTATGATATTCTCTGTTTTATTCTCCATTCCTTTCCTAATAATCCCCAGCATTCTGTGTGTGTATGATATATGAACACAAGATGAGGATGCACCATGGAGTGATACAGAGGCATTATGATATTCTCTGTTTTATTCTCCATTCCTTTCCTAATAATCCCCAGCATTCTGTTTGTGTATGATATATGAACACAAGATGAGGATGCACCATGGAGTGATACAGAGACATTATGATATTCTCTGTTTTATTCTCCATTCCTTTCCTAATAATCCCCAGCATTCTGTTTGTGTATGATATATGAACACAAGGTGAGGATGCACCATGGAGTGATACAGAGGCATTATGATATTCTCTGTTTTATTCTCCATTCCTTTCCTAATAATCCCCAGCATTCTGTTTGTGTATGATATATGAACACAAGATGAGGATGCACCATGGAGTGATACAGAGACATTATGATATTCTCTGTTTTATTCTCCATTCCTTTCCTAATAATCCCCAGCATTCTGTTTGTGTATGATATATGAACACAAGATGAGGTCGCACCATGGAGTGATACAGAGGCATTATGATATTCTCTGTTTTATTCTCCATTCCTTTCCTAATAATCCCCAGCATTCTGTGTGTGTATGATATATGAACACAAGATGAGGATGCACCATGGAGTGATACAGAGACATTATGATATTCTCTGCTTTATTCTCCATTCCTTTCCTAATAATCCCCAGCATTCTGTGTGTGTATGATATATGAACACAAGATGAGGATGCACTATGGAGTGATAGAGGCATTATGATATTCTCTGTTTTATTCTCCATTCCTTTCCTAATAATCCCCAGCATTCTGTGTATGATATATGAACACAAGATGAGGATGCACCATGGAGTGATACAGAGGCATTATGATATTCTCTGTTTTATTCTCCATTCCTTCCCTAATAATCCCCAGCATTCTGTTTGTGTATGATATATGAACATAAGATGAGGTCGCACCATGGAGTGATACAGAGACATTATGATATTCTCTGCTTTATTCTCCATTCCTTTCCTAATAATCCCCAGCATTCTGTGTGTGTATGATATATGAACACAAGATGAGGATGCACCATGGAGTGATACAGAGGCATTATGATATTCTCTGTTTTATTCTCCATTCCTTTCCTAATAATCCCCAGCATTCTGTTTGTGTATGATATATGAACACAAGATGAGGATGCACCATGGAGTGATACAGAGACATTATGATATTCTCTGTTTTATTCTCCATTCCTTCCCTAATAATCCCCAGCATTCTGTGTGTGTATGATATATGAACACAAGATGAGGATGCACCATGGAGCGATACAGAGACATTATGATATTCTCTGTTTTATTCTCCATTCCTTTCCTAATAATCCCCAGCATTCTGTTTGTGTATGATATATGAACACAAGATGAGGATGCACCATGGAGTGATACAGAGGCATTATGATATTCTCTGTTTTATTCTCCATTCCTTTCCTAATAATCCCCAGCATTCTGTTTGTGTATGATATATGAACACAAGATGAGGATGCACCATGGAGTGATACAGAGACATTATGATATTCTCTGTTTTATTCTCCATTCCTTTCCTAATAATCCCCAGCATTCTGTTTGTATGTGATATATGAACACAAGGTGAGGATGCACCATGGAGTGATACAGAGGCATTATGATATTCTCTGTTTTATTCTCCATTCCTTCCCTAATAATCCCCAGCATTCTGTTTGTGTATGATTTATGAACACAAGATGAGGATGCACCATGGAGTGATACAGAGACATTATGAGTTCTCTGTTTTATTCTCCATTCCTTCCCTAATAATCCCCAGCATTCTGTTTGTGTATGATATATGAACACAAGGTGAGGATGCACCATGGAGTGATACAGAGACATTATGATATTCTCTGTTTTATTCTCCATTCCTTTCCTAATAATCCCCAGCATTCTGTTTGTGTATGATATATGAACACAAGATGAGGTCACACCATGGAGTGATACAGAGGCATTATGATATTCTCTGTTTTATTCTCCATTCCTTCCCTAATAATCCCCAGCATTCTGTGTGTGTATGATATATGAACACAAGATGAGGATGCACCATGGAGTGATACAGAGGCATTATGATATTCTCTGTTTTATTCTCCATTCCTTTCCTAATAATCCCCAGCATTCTGTTTGTGTATGATATATGAACACAAGATGAGGATGCACCATGGAGTGATACAGAGACATTATGATATTCTGTGTTTTATTCTCCATTCCTTTCCTAATAATCCCCAGCATTCTGTGTGTGTATGATATATGAACACAAGATGAGGATGCACCATGGAGTGATACAGAGACATTATGATATTCTCTGTTTTATTCTCCATTCCTTCCCTAATAATCCCCAGCATTCTGTTTGTGTATGATATATGAACACAAGATGAGGATGCACCATGGAGTGATACAGAGGCATTATGATATTCTCTGTTTTATTCTCCATTCCTTTCCTAATAATCCCCAGCATTCTGTTTCTGTATGATATATGAACATAAGATGAGGTCGCACCATGGAGTGATACAGAGACATTATGATATTCTCTGTTTTATTCTCCATTCCTTTCCTAATAATCCCCAGCATTCTGTGTGTGTATGATATATGAACACAAGATGAGGATGCACCATGGAGTGATACAGAGACATTATGATATTCTCTGTTTTATTCTCCATTCCTTTCCTAATAATCCCCAGCATTCTGTTTGTGTATGATATATGAACACAAGATGAGGATGCACCATGGAGTGATAGAGACATTAGGATATTCTCTGTTTTATTCTCCATTCCTTTCCTAATAATCCCCAGCATTCTGTGTGTGTATGATATATGAACACAAGATGAGGATGCACCATGGAGTGATACAGAGACATTATGATATTCTCTGTTTTATTCTCCATTCCTTCCCTAATAATCCCCAGCATTCTGTTTGTGTATGATATATGAACACAAGATGAGGTCACACCATGGAGTGATACAGAGACATTATGATATTCTCTGTTTTATTCTCCATTCCTTTCCTAATAATCCCCAGCATTCTGTTTGTGTATGATATATGAACACAAGATGAGGTCACACCATGGAGTGATACAGAGACATTATGAGTTCTCTGTTTTATTCTCCATTCCTTTCCTAATAATCCCCAGCATTCTGTTTGTGTATGATATATGAACACAAGATGAGGTCACACCATGGAGTGATACAGAGACATTATGATATTCTCTGTTTTATTCTCCATTCCTTTCCTAATAATCCCCAGCATTCTGTTTGTGTATGATATATGAACACAAGGTGAGGATGCACCATGGAGTGATACAGAGGCATTATGATATTCTCTGTTTTATTCTCCATTCCTTTCCTAATAATCCCCAGCATTCTGTTTGTGTATGATATATGAACACAAGATGAGGATGCACCATGGAGTGATACAGAGACATTATGATATTCTCTGTTTTATTCTCCATTCCTTTCCTAATAATCCCCAGCATTCTGTTTGTGTATGATATATGAACACAAGGTGAGGATGCACCATGGAGTGATACAGAGACATTATGATATTCTCTGTTTTATTCTCCATTCCTTTCCTAATAATCCCCAGCATTCTGTTTGTGTATGATATATGAACACAAGATGAGGATGCACCATGGAGTGATACAGAGACATTACGATATTCTCTGTTTTATTTTCCATTCCTTTCCTAATAATCCCCAGCATTCTGTTTGTGTATGATATATGAACACAAGATGAGGATGCACCATGGAGTGATACAGAGGCATTATGATATTCTCTGTTTTATTCTCCATTCCTTCCCTAATAATCCCCAGCATTCTGTTTGTGTATGATATATGAACACAAGATGAGGATGCACCATGGAGTGATACAGAGACATTATGATATTCTCTGTTTTATTCTCCATTCCTTTCCTAATAATCCCCAGCATTCTGTGTGTGTATGATATATGAACACAAGATGAGGATGCACCATGGAGTGATACAGAGACATTATGATATTCTCTGTTTTATTCTCCATTCCTTTCCTAATAATCCCCAGCATTCTGTTTGTGTATGATATATGAACACAAGATGAGGATGCACCATGGAGTGATACAGAGGCATTATGATATTCTCTGTTTTATTCTCCATTCCTTTCCTAATAATTCCCAGCATTCTGTTTGTGTATGATATATGAACACAAGGTGAGGATGCACCATGGAGTGATACAGAGGCATTATGATATTCTCTGTTTTATTCTCCATTCCTTTCCTAATAATCCCCAGCATTCTGTTTGTGTATGATATATGAACACAAGATGAGGTCGCACCATGGAGTGATACAGAGACATTATGAGTTCTCTGTTTTATTCTCCATTCCTTTCCTAATAATCCCCAGCATTCTGTTTGTGTATGATATATGAACACAAGATGAGGATGCACCATGGAGTGATACAGGGGCATTATGATATTCTCTGTTTTATTCTCCATTCCTTTCCTAATAATCCCCAGCATTCTGTGTGTGTATGATATATGAACACAAGGTGAGGATGCACCATGGAGTGATACAGAGACATTATGATATTCTCTGTTTTATTCTCCATTCCTTTCCTAATAATCCCCAGCATTCTGTTTGCTTTCTTGGCTGCTGCTGCACACTGAGCAGAAGATTTCAATGTATTTTCAATGATGACGCCTAGATCCTTTGCCTGAGTGGTGACTCCTAATGTGGAACCTCACATTGTGTAGCTATAATTTGGGTTTCTCCTCCGTAAGTGCATCACTTTGCATGTGTCCACATTAAATTTAATTTTCCATTTGCATGCCCGATCTCCCAATTTTGCAAGGTCCTCTTGCAATTTCTCACAATCCTCTTATGATTTGACAACTTTGAATAATTTTGTTCATTGGCAAATTTGATCACTTCACTTGCTGTTCCCATTTCCAGGTCATTTATAAATATATTAAAAAGCATTGGTCCCAGAACATCAAATTTCTTCTAAAAGGGGGTTTCTACAAACTCCACATTCTCAAAAAACTGAAACCTCTCCTCCACGCCCACGATTTCCGCACAGTTCTGCAGACCACCATCCTATCAAAACTCGACTATTGCAACTCCCTCCTCATAAGCCTCCCGGCTTCCACTATCAAACCCCTTCAAATGCTACAAAATGCCATGGCCAGAATTTTAACAAACACAAGAAAAACGGATCATATCACTCCCATCTTAAAAGATCTCCACCGTTCTGTATACAAAACACTCACCATCCTTCATAACACATTATACAAAACCAACTCCCCCTGGCTGGAAGAAATGCCACACTTCCGTCAATCCAACCGCCCCACCAGAACCTCCCTTGCAGGTACCCTTCACACAAAATTGCTCACCTCACAAGCACCAGAGAAAGAGCTTTCTCCATTGCTGGCCCCACTCTCTGGAGCTCCCTTCCCGCTGGGCTCCGTTTACAGCCATCCCTGAGCCATTTCAAAAAAGGAATCAAGACCTGGCTATTTAAACAGGCCTAGCCCAACTCTACTCAATCCCAGACAGTGATTTCCTCTGAACCACACTAGTTCCCTCCCCGCCCCACATCCAGCGCCCTCTCCCCCACCCCCTCCCTTCCAGCCCCCAATTGCCTTTAACTGTACCTAAGTTCTTATGTTTACTTGCTTTTGATTGTCTAAAAGCCAATTAGATCAACCAAGTTTTGTTATGCTCGCTGAACTCCTATACAAATGTACTTTTGTGTTTTTGTCTAGCTAACCGTTTATCATCGTTCATTGTATTTTCCTTTCACAGTTACCTGTAAACCGACATGATGTGTTCTACGAATGCTTTAAATAAGTAAATAAATAGAACAGATCCTTGGGGGCTCCACTATTCACCTTTTTCCATTGGGAAAATTTACCATTTATCCTTACTCTCTGTTTTCTATCTTTAACCAGTTGGCAATTCACAGTAGGAAACTGCCCCCATCCCATGACTTTTTAATTTCCTAAGTCTCTCATGAGGGACTTTGACAAATGCTTTCTGGAAATCGAGATACACTATATCAACTGGATCACCTTTATCCACGTTTATTTACATCCTCAAAAAAGAAATATAGCAGATTTGTGAGGCAAGACTTCACTTGGCTAAATTCATGTTGGCTTTGTCCCATTAAACTGTCTGTTTTATTTGTTCATTTATTTATTTAAAATCTTTTCCATACCGTCGTTAAGCTAGATGCCGTCACAATGGTTTACAATAAGGCACATAAATTAATGTTGCTAAATGTATTAAATTATATCAACTAAACAGGTGCCTTCAAGATACGGTAACATAGTTTCATAATAAATACTAATTGGTGGGTGTGATGAATCATGTCCATTCTTATCCGTATCAGCTGTAAAGATGATTTAATAATTATATCTTATCCTTTGGTGTTGAAACTAAAATATAAAATAAAATACACGTTGACTAAGGTGCTGTGTAGGGTGTTCAACTGACTGCAACCTCCACTGCCCTGGACTCTGCTCTCCTTTCTCTGTGTGGTATGCTTGCTTGAAGAGCCAGGTTTTTAAACTTTTTCTGAATGTTTTGATGTCCCTTTGCAGTCTGATTTCTAAAGGCATGGTGTTCCATACTATAGGCCCTGCTAAGGAGAGAGCCCTTTCCCTTACTTGGGTTAGACTTGCTGTTTTGACTGAAGGAATAGTTAGCAGTGCTTTGCTGATCTCAGGTTCCTATGAGGGACATGTACACGAAGGGCTGTGTCCAGCAGTTTTGTTCTTTATGATAGTTTCTACCATTTTGCCTGCCACAGACGTCAGACTCACTGGTCTGTAATTTCCTGGATCACCCCTTGATCCTTTTTTGAAAATTGGCTGGGTTCAAAAAAGGTTTGGATAAGTTCTTGGAGGAGAAGTCCATTAACTGCTATTAATCAAGTTTACTTAGGGAATAGCCACTGCCATTACTGGCATCAGTAGCATGGGATCTTCTTAGTGTTTGGGTAATTGCCAGGTTCTTGTGGCCTGGTTTTGGCCACTGTTGGAAACAGGATGCTGGGCCACAAGAACCTGGCAAGTACCCAAACACTAAGAAGATCCCATGCTACTGATGCAATTAATAGCAGTGGCTATTCCCTAAGTAAACTTGATCAATAGCAGTTAATGGACTTCTCCTCCAAGAACTTATCCAAACCTTTTTTGAACCCAGCTACACTAACTGCACTAATCACATCCTCTGGCAACAACCACATGCTGTTGCGTCCGTCCCAGCCTCAGTAGCTTCCCCTCGGCTGCTGCTGCTTATATATATTTATCAGGCTGCAACCTGGAGCTCTCTCCATACCTTCGCAGCCCATTACTGCTTAGATACGACTGGCCGGCATGCTCCTTGTTTGGCCAGTCCGTCTACTCTTATTATTTTCGGTTTAACTACCCAACATCCTTCCACCAACCCGTTACGGGTTTCAGGACGCCCTCTGTTCCAAATTCCACCCCCGTCATTTGCCTTTCGTGCGTCTTGGGTGCATTTGGTGCACTCTCGGGCATCCTCAGCCCGGTACTCACCCATCTGTGAGGACTACCATCCTGCTTGTCCTGTGAGAAAGCAAGTGTTGCTTACCTGTAGCAGGTGTTCTCACAAGACAGCAGGATGTTAATCCTCACGAAACCCGCCCACCACCCCGCGGAGTTGGGTCTGTATACGTTTTTACTTTTATTTTAGTTTCGCTTGCGCTTTTAGCTATAAGACGAGACTGAGGCAGACACCTGTGGCTCAGAGGGATAATTGCAGGCTGAGCATGCTCAGTGCACTCAGTGTGCCAGTGTCAGTCAAAGCTTTGTAGAAACTTTGACAGAAAAGTTTTCTGTACAGGGCTCCATCCTGTGATGTCACCCATATGTGAGAACACCTGTTACAGGTAAGCAACACTTGCTTTCTTCCATTTTAGTGGTATCCACATACCTTGCTGACTTTATAGTATATGTGAAAAAATGGATATTATGCACATAATGCATTATTAAAAATACACACAATATCCATTTTTTCGCATTTATTATAAAGTTGGCGAAGTAGGTGCACACCTAGCTAAATGAAAGAAATGAATGCACATCCCTAATAAACATGTCGGTAAGAGGAAACCAGGCAATGGAGTGGATCTGGATTTTAGAGGCCACTTTTCAGAGACTCCTCCAGGAGATGGGAAAGTCATGGGACAGGAAGCAGGGTCTTGTTGGTAACTGGTTAGAAGACAGGAGAGAGACAGTAGTTCAGTTTTCCTAATGGAGAAAGAGCTGTAGCGTGGAGACCCCTGGGCCTGGTGCTGTTTTACATTTTCTGGAAAAGGGAAGGAGGCAGATGATACAATTTGCAATTGATACAAATAATTCAAAGCTCTTAAAGCCTGAATGCATTGTCAAGAATTTCAGAAGGAACTTGTGAGAATGGGGGACTTAAGGTATCTAAAGGGCAGATATATTTAAGGTGGACAAGTGCAGTGTGCTGGACGTAGGGAAACATAATTCTAACTAGAGGTGCACAAGTTGAAATACTCAGCTTAATGTGAGGTGGCAGTCAAACAAGCAAAATGTTAGGAATGATTTGAAAAGGAATGGAGAATAAAATGAAGAATACCATAATGCCTCTGTATTGTTCCATGGTGCGACCTCATCTGGAGTACCATGTGCAGTTCTAAACACCACCTCTCAGAAAAGATAGAGCAGAATTAGAAAAGGTACAGAAAAGGGCGACCAAAAATAGCAGGGATGGAATAGTGCCTGTATGAAGAACGTCTGAACAGATTAGGGCTCTCTAGCCTGGGGAAAAGACATCTGGAAAGGGATATGATCGATATTTATAAAATCACAAGTAGAGTGGAACAGGTTAATAAGGGTCAGTTATTTACCTTATCAAACAGCACTAAGACTAGGGCATGCTCCATGAAACTAACAGCAGATTTAAAAATAAGCAGAGAAAGTATTTTTTTTTTCATTCAATGCACAATCAGTCAATGGAATTTGTTGCCAGAGGCTGTGGTCAAGGCAATGAGCTAATTTTAAAAGAGATTTGGACAAGTTCTTGGAGGGAAGGTCCGTAAACCAGTATTAGCCTGGTAGAGCTGAGAAAGTAACGGCTGATCCCTGGCCGTGAGCAATAAGAATTGGATGTGCTGGGTATGTGTGACCAGAACTGGCCACTGTTAAAGATGGGATGCTGCCTCGATGGACCTTTGGTCTGACTCAGTTTGGCATATTTCATTTTTTAAATTTATATTCTGCCTTACTTGACTGGTCAGTTACTTCATTCGGGTACTGCAGTCCTCAGAGAGCTTTGGATCTAAATTTGCACTCTGATTAGCCACATCGTCTGTTCTTAGATAGGCAGAGGTTGCCAGCCTTTGAAAGCTTCCAGTCTGAGAGCTGCCATCGCTCACTGCTGCCCCCGTGCTCCGGGTGCAGAACCTCCGGTCCCGGGAGTCGCTCCTGCTCCTGCTCGGCTGCACTCGCTCCCTGGCTCTGCTGCTCTTTCAAGGCATCCTGGGAAGCAGAGGCTGCAGCCCCGGAGTGGGCAGGGCGCTGCATTCCGGGTGTAAATCGGGGCCGATCCTTCCGGGATTGCGGAGGAAGCCGCGGCGGCGCCTCCCGCTTCCGCCCAGAAATGCTGCAGTGCCCCTTTAATTCTGTCCCCAGCCCTCGGGCGTTTCTCTGCAACACCCACGTCACCGAAGCCCTTTTGTTTCTCTCCCGTTCAGGGCAGCGGCCGAGGCCCGGTAAGCAGCGTTGCATGCACAGCACGGGTCAGAGCCGGAGCGGGGGTGTGATGGGGTGAGAGGAAGAGAGACCTGAGGGACCATGGGATGGCTTCAGGCACATAGGATGAAAGGGCAGAGACCGATGGAAAGCGGGTGAGGGGTCGTGATGGGGTGTGATGGGGTGAAGGCCAGATTCAGGAGGGGATGGAGAAGAGGGGCAAACTTGAGATGAGGAGGGAGAGACGGGGAGCGATGGGGCACATGCATGGGGCTGGGTTGGGTGAGGAGATGCAATGGGCTCAGTAGATGAGGGCAATCAGATGGTTCTAACTACAGTCTTTGGCTTAGATCTGTAGATAGAGCCAAGGTGCGTTCCAGGTTGCCCCCGTTGGATTCGGAGGGTATTGCAGGCTCTGGATTGGATGGATGGGTAGGTAGATGCTGTGGAGGTGAGGGAGTCAGTGGTTCTGGGGTATGCGCTGAAATATATGCTGCCAAATGGGAGTTGGCCAGTGGTCCCGAAGTTAGGGGAGTGGGTGCTGCAGAATAGGGGCTTGGAAAGTGGTTCTGAGGTCAGTCAGGCTCCAGGGGTGGGTTTGTGCTACAGGGTGAGTAGGTAAGTGGATAGCTGCTGTAGATGTTCAGAGGTGAGAGGGCAGGTAGCCCTGGGAGTGGTGGGTAGGTAGGTGGTGTAGAGTGGGTAAGTGCAGAAAGTTGAAGCGGATGGGAACTCTAGAATGTGAGTAATAGAGGGGGGAAGACTCAGGGCATTGTGAGGAGGTGGTAAGTACATATTTATATGGTGGGTGGAAAGACGCAGAGAGATAGGAGGTTCTAGAACAAGGGTTCATGATATGAGGCTGCCAGGGGGTAGGCTCAGGAGCAATATCAATAAATATTTATGCATGGAAAGGGAGGTGGATATATGGAATGCTCTCCCAGAGGATGCTAGAGGGAGAGGGTGGCTCTGGAGTTGGGAGAGTGCTGGGCAGGTGGTCTTCAGGGCTGAGTGAGAGCTAGGGGAGGGTGCTGGAGGAGTGGCTATGGGGATAGGAGAGTGCTGGGGTGGGTGGCTTCAGAGTTGAGCGAGTGCTGGAGGGAGGGTGCAGGAAGTATAAGGTGGTTCTGGGTTTGGCAGGACACTGGGGCAGGTAGCTCTGTGCTAGGGAGAATAGTGAAGGGGTGAGATTTGTGCTCTGGGGTTGGGCGAGTGCTGGGGGAGGGTGCAAGAAGGGTGAGAAGGTGGCCCTGAGGTTGGGTTGGTGCTGGGGAAAAAGGTGTCCGAGAGGTGAGATGGTGGCTCTGAGGTTGGGAGTGAGCTAGAAGAATGAGATGGTGACTCTGGGACTGGGAGGATGCAGGAGTGGGTGGCATGCTTTGGGAGGGAGGTGGTGGAGGACTGAGAGGTTGGCTCTGCGGTTAGTACTAGGGGAGGGAGTTGGAGGGATCCGAGGGTGGTTCTGGGGTTGGGAGTGAGCTAGAAGAATGAGATGGTGACTCTGGGACTGGGAGGATGCAGGAGGTGGTGGAGGGCTGAGAGGTTGGCTCTGTGGTTAGTACTAGGGGAGGGAGTTGGAGGGATCCGAGGGTGGTTCTGGGGTTGGGAGTGAGCTAGAAGAATGGGATGGTGACTCTGGGACTGGGAGGGTGCAGGAGTAGGTGGCATGCTTTGGGAGGGAGGTGGTGGAGGGCTGAGAGGTTGGCTCTGTGGTTAGTACTAGGGGAGGGAGTTGGAGGGATCCGAGGGTGGTTCTGGGGTTGGGAGTGAGCTAGAAGAATGGGATGGTGACTCTGGGACTGGGAGGATGCAGGAGTGGGTGGCATGCTTTGGGAGGGAGGTGGTGGAGGGCTGAGAGGTTGGCTCTGCAGTTAGTACTAGGGGAGGGTGTTGGAGGGATCCGAGGGTGGTTCTGGGGTTGGGAGTGAGCTAGAAGAATGAGATGGTGACTCTGGGACTGGGAGGGTGCAGGAGTGGGTGGCATGCTTTGGGAGGTGGTGGAGGGCTGAGAGGTTGGCTCTGTGGTTAGTACTAGGGGAGGGTGTTGGAGGGATCCGAGGGTGGTTCTGGGGTTGGGAGTGAGCTAGAAGAATGGGATGGTGACTCTGGGACTGGGAGGATGCAGGAGTGGGTGGCATGCTTTGGGAGGGAGGTGGTGGAGGGCTGAGAGGTTGGCTCTGTGGTTAGTACTAGGGGAGGGAGTTGGAGGGATCCGAGGGTGGTTCTGGGGTTGGGAGTGAGCTAGAAGAATGGGATGGTGACTCTGGGACTGGGAGGATGCAGGAGTGGGTGGCATGCTTTGGGAGGGAGGTGGTGGAGGGCTGAGAGGTTGGCTCTGCAGTTAGTACTAGGGGAGGGTGTTGGAGGGATCCGAGGGTGGTTCTGGGGTTGGGAGTGAGCTAGAAGAATGAGATGGTGACTCTGGGACTGGGAGGGTGCAGGAGTGGGTGGCATGCTTTGGGAGGTGGTGGAGGGCTGAGAGGTTGGCTCTGCGGTTAGTACTAGGGGAGGGTGTTGGAGGGATCCGAGGGTGGTTCTGGGGTTGGGAGTGAGCTAGAAGAATGGGATGGTGACTCTGGGACTGGGAGGGTGCAGGAGTGGGTGGCATGCTTTGGGAGGGAGGTGGTGGAGGGCTGAGAGGTTGGCTCTGTGGTTAGTACTAGGGGAGGGAGTTGGAGGGATCCGAGGGTGGTTCTGGGGTTGGGAGTGAGCTAGAAGAATGGGATGGTGACTCTGGGACTGGGAGGATGCAGGAGTGGGTGGCATGCTTTGGGAGGGAGGTGGTGGGGGGCTGAGAGGTTGGCTCTGTGGTTAGTACTAGGGGAGGGAGTTGGAGGGATCCGAGGGTGGTTCTGGGGTTGGGAGTGAGCTAGAAGAATGGGATGGTGACTCTGGGACTGGGAGGATGCAGGAGTGGGTGGCATGCTTTGGGAGGTGGTGGAGGGCTGAGAGGTTGGCTCTGCGGTTAGTACTAGGGGAGGGTGTTGGAGGGATCCAAGGGTGGTTCTGGGGTTGGGAGTGAGCTAGAAGAATGAGATGGTGACTCTGGGACTGGGAGGGTGCAGGAGTGGGTGGCATGCTTTGGGAGGGAGGTGGTGGAGGGCTGAGAGGTTGGCTCTGTGGTTAGTACTAAGGGAGGGAGTTGGAGGGATCCGAGGGTGGTTCTGGGGTTGGGAGTGAGCTAGAAGAATGAGATGGTGACTCTGGGACTGGGAGGGTGCAGGAGTGGGTGGCATGCTTTGGGAGGGAGGTGGTGGAGGGCTGAGAGGTTGGCTCTGTGGTTAGTACTAGGGGAGGGTGTTGGAGGGATCCGAGGGTGGTTCTGGGGTTGGGAGTGAGCTAGAAGAATGAGATGGTGACTCTGGGACTGGGAGGATGCAGGAGTGGGTGGCATGCTTTGGGAGGGAGGTGGTGGAGGGCTGAGAGGTTGGCTCTGTGGTTAGTACTAGGGGAGGGTGTTGGAGGGATCCGAGGGTGGTTCTGGGGTTGGGAGTGAGCTAGAAGAATGGGATGGTGACTCTGGGACTGGGAGGATGCAGGAGTGGGTGGCATGCTTTGGGAGGGAGGTGGTGGAGGGCTGAGAGGTTGGCTCTGCGGTTAGTACTAGGGGAGGGTGTTGGAGGGATCCGAGGGTGGTTCTGGGGTTGGGAGTGAGCTAGAAGAATGGGATGGTGACTCTGGGACTGGGAGGATGCAGGAGTGGGTGGCATGCTTTGGGAGGTGGTGGAGGGCTGAGAGGTTGGCTCTGCGGTTAGTACTAGGGGAGGGTGTTGGAGGGATCCGAGGGTGGTTCTGGGGTTGGGAGTGAGCTAGAAGAATGGGATGGTGACTCTGGGACTGGGAGGGTGCAGGAGTAGGTGGCATGCTTTGGGAGGGAGGTGGTGGAGGGCTGAGAGGTTGGCTCTGTGGTTAGTACTAAGGGAGGGAGTTGGAGGGATCCGAGGGTGGTTCTGGGGTTGGGAGTGAGCTAGAAGAATGAGATGGTGACTCTGGGACTGAGAGGGTGCAGGAGTGGGTGGCATGCTTTGGGAGGGAGGTGGTGGAGGGCTGAGAGGTTGGCTCTGTGGTTAGTACTAGGGGAGGGAGTTGGAGGGATCCGAGGGTGGTTCTGGGGTTGGGAGTGAGCTAGAAGAATGGGATGGTGACTCTGGGACTGGGAGGATGCAGGAGTGGGTGGCATGCTTTGGGAGGGAGGTGGTGGAGGGCTGAGAGGTTGGCTCTGTGGTTAGTACTAGGGGAGGGAGTTGGAGGGATCCGAGGGTGGTTCTGGGGTTGGGAGTGAGCTAGAAGAATGAGATGGTGACTCTGGGACTGGGAGGGTGCAGGAGTGGGTGGCATGCTTTGGGAGGGAGGTGGTGGAGGGCTGAGAGGTTGGCTCTGTGGTTAGTACTAAGGGAGGGAGTTGGAGGGATCCGAGGGTGGTTCTGGGGTTGGGAGTGAGCTAGAAGAATGAGATGGTGACTCTGGGACTGGGAGGGTGCAGGAGTGGGTGGCATGCTTTGGGAGGGAGGTGGTGGAGGGCTGAGAGGTTGGCTCTGTGGTTAGTACTAGGGGAGGGAGTTGGAGGGATCCGAGGGTGGTTCTGGGGTTGGGAGTGAGCTAGAAGAATGAGATGGTGACTCTGGGACTGGGAGGGTGCAGGAGTGGGTGGCATGCTTTGGGAGGTGGTGGAGGGCTGAGAGGTTGGCTCTGTGGTTAGTACTAAGGGAGGGAGTTGGAGGGATCCGAGGGTGGTTCTGGGGTTGGGAGTGAGCTAGAAGAATGGGATGGTGACTCTGGGACTGGGAGGGTGCAGGAGTGGGTGGCATGCTTTGGGAGGGAGGTGGTGGAGGGCTGAGAGGTTGGCTCTGTGGTTAGTACTAGGGGAGGGAGTTGGAGGGATCCGAGGGTGGTTCTGGGGTTGGGAGTGAGCTAGAAGAATGGGATGGTGACTCTGGGACTGGGAGGATGCAGGAGTGGGTGGCATGCTTTGGGAGGGAGGTGGTGGAGGGCTGAGAGGTTGGCTCTGTGGTTAGTACTAAGGGAGGGAGTTGGAGGGATCCGAGGGTGGTTCTGGGGTTGGGAGTGAGCTAGAAGAATGAGATGGTGACTCTGGGACTGGGAGGGTGCAGGAGTGGGTGGCATGCTTTGGGAGGTGGTGGAGGGCTGAGAGGTTGGCTCTGTGGTTAGTACTAGGGGAGGGTGTCGGAGGGATCCGAGGGTGGTTCTGGGGTTGGGAGTGAGCTAGAAGAATGGGATGGTGACTCTGGGACTGGGAGGGTGCAGGAGTGGGTGGCATGCTTTGGGAGGGGGGTGGTGGAGGGCTGAGAGGTTGGCTCTGTGGTTAGTACTAGGGGAGGGAGTTGGAGGGATCGGAGGGTGGTTCTGGGGTTGGGAGTGAGCTAGAAGAATGGGATGGTGACTCTGGGACTGGGAGGATGCAGGAGTGGGTGGCATGCTTTGGGAGGGAGGTGGTGGAGGGCTGAGAGGTTGGCTCTGTGGTTAGTACTAGGGGAGGGAGTTGGAGGGATCCGAGGGTGGTTCTGGGGTTGGGAGTGAGCTAGAAGAATGGGATGGTGACTCTGGGACTGGGAGGGTGCAGGAGTGGGTGGGATGCTTTGGGAGGTGGTGGAGGGCTGAGAGGTTGGCTCTGTGGTTAGTACTAGGGGAGGGAGTTGGAGGGATCCGAGGGTGGTTCTGGGGTTGGGAGGATGCTGGAAGGTGGTAGAAGGAAGAGAAGTGAATCTGGGGTTGGGAGTGAGCTAGAAGAATGGGATGGTGACTCTGGGACTGGGAGGATGCAGGAGTGGGTGGCATGCTTTGGGAGGGAGGTGGTGGAGGGCTGAGAGGTTGGCTCTGCAGTTAGTACTAGGGGAGGGTGTTGGAGGGATCCGAGGGTGGTTCTGGGGTTGGGAGTGAGCTAGAAGAATGAGATGGTGACTCTGGGACTGGGAGGGTGCAGGAGTGGGTGGCATGCTTTGGGAGGTGGTGGAGGGCTGAGAGGTTGGCTCTGCGGTTAGTACTAGGGGAGGGTGTTGGAGGGATCCGAGGGTGGTTCTGGGGTTGGGAGTGAGCTAGAAGAATGAGATGGTGACTCTGGGACTGGGAGGGTGCAGGAGTGGGTGGCATGCTTTGGGAGGTGGTGGAGGGCTGAGAGGTTGGCTCTGCGGTTAGTACTAGGGGAGGGTGTTGGAGGGATCCGAGGGTGGTTCTGGGGTTGGGAGTGAGCTAGAAGAATGGGATGGTGACTCTGGGACTGGGAGGGTGCAGGAGTGGGTGGGCATGCTTTGGGAGGGAGGTGGTGGAGGGCTGAGAGGTTGGCTCTGTGGTTAGTACTAGGGGAGGGAGTTGGAGGGATCCGAGGGTGGTTCTGGGGTTGGGAGTGAGCTAGAAGAATGGGATGGTGACTCTGGGACTGGGAGGATGCAGGAGTGGGTGGCATGCTTTGGGAGGGAGGTGGTGGAGGGCTGAGAGGTTGGCTCTGTGGTTAGTACTAGGGGAGGGAGTTGGAGGGATCCGAGGGTGGTTCTGGGGTTGGGAGTGAGCTAGAAGAATGGGATGGTGACTCTGGGACTGGGAGGATGCAGGAGTGGGTGGGATGCTTTGGGAGGTGGTGGAGGGCTGAGAGGTTGGCTCTGTGGTTAGTACTAGGGGAGGGAGTTGGAGGGATCCGAGGGTGGTTCTGGGGTTGGGAGGATGCTGGAAGGTGGTAGAAGGAAGAGAAGTGAATCTGGGGTTGGGAGTGAGCTAGAAGAATGGGATGGTGACTCTGGGACTGGGAGGATGCAGGAGTGGGTGGCATGCTTTGGGAGGGAGGTGGTGGAGGGCTGAGAGGTTGGCTCTGTGGTTAGTACTAAGGGAGGGAGTTGGAGGGATCCGAGGGTGGTTCTGGGGTTGGGAGTGAGCTAGAAGAATGAGATGGTGACTCTGGGACTGGGAGGGTGCAGGAGTGGGTGGCATGCTTTGGGAGGGAGGTGGTGGAGGGCTGAGAGGTTGGCTCTGTGGTTAGTACTAGGGGAGGGTGTTGGAGGGATCCGAGGGTGGTTCTGGGGTTGGGAGTGAGCTAGAAGAATGAGATGGTGACTCTGGGACTGGGAGGATGCAGGAGTGGGTGGCATGCTTTGGGAGGGAGGTGGTGGAGGGCTGAGAGGTTGGCTCTGTGGTTAGTACTAGGGGAGGGTGTTGGAGGGATCCGAGGGTGGTTCTGGGGTTGGGAGTGAGCTAGAAGAATGGGATGGTGACTCTGGGACTGGGAGGATGCAGGAGTGGGTGGCATGCTTTGGGAGGGAGGTGGTGGAGGGCTGAGAGGTTGGCTCTGCGGTTAGTACTAGGGGAGGGTGTTGGAGGGATCCGAGGGTGGTTCTGGGGTTGGGAGTGAGCTAGAAGAATGGGATGGTGACTCTGGGACTGGGAGGGTGCAGGAGTGGGTGGCATGCTTTGGGAGGTGGTGGAGGGCTGAGAGGTTGGCTCTGCGGTTAGTACTAGGGGAGGGTGTTGGAGGGATCCGAGGGTGGTTCTGGGGTTGGGAGTGAGCTAGAAGAATGGGATGGTGACTCTGGGACTGGGAGGGTGCAGGAGTGGGTGGCATGCTTTGGGAGGGAGGTGGTGGAGGGCTGAGAGGTTGGCTCTGTGGTTAGTACTAGGGGAGGGAGTTGGAGGGATCCGAGGGTGGTTCTGGGGTTGGGAGTGAGCTAGAAGAATGGGATGGTGACTCTGGGACTGGGAGGATGCAGGAGTGGGTGGCATGCTTTGGGAGGTGGTGGAGGGCTGAGAGGTTGGCTCTGCGGTTAGTACTAGGGGAGGGTGTTGGAGGGATCCAAGGGTGGTTCTGGGGTTGGGAGTGAGCTAGAAGAATGAGATGGTGACTCTGGGACTGGGAGGGTGCAGGAGTGGGTGGCATGCTTTGGGAGGGAGGTGGTGGAGGGCTGAGAGGTTGGCTCTGTGGTTAGTACTAAGGGAGGGAGTTGGAGGGATCCGAGGGTGGTTCTGGGGTTGGGAGTGAGCTAGAAGAATGAGATGGTGACTCTGGGACTGGGAGGGTGCAGGAGTGGGTGGCATGCTTTGGGAGGGAGGTGGTGGAGGGCTGAGAGGTTGGCTCTGTGGTTAGTACTAGGGGAGGGTGTTGGAGGGATCCGAGGGTGGTTCTGGGGTTGGGAGTGAGCTAGAAGAATGAGATGGTGACTCTGGGACTGGGAGGATGCAGGAGTGGGTGGCATGCTTTGGGAGGGAGGTGGTGGAGGGCTGAGAGGTTGGCTCTGTGGTTAGTACTAGGGGAGGGTGTTGGAGGGATCCGAGGGTGGTTCTGGGGTTGGGAGTGAGCTAGAAGAATGGGATGGTGACTCTGGGACTGGGAGGATGCAGGAGTGGGTGGCATGCTTTGGGAGGGAGGTGGTGGAGGGCTGAGAGGTTGGCTCTGCGGTTAGTACTAGGGGAGGGTGTTGGAGGGATCCGAGGGTGGTTCTGGGGTTGGGAGTGAGCTAGAAGAATGGGATGGTGACTCTGGGACTGGGAGGATGCAGGAGTGGGTGGCATGCTTTGGGAGGTGGTGGAGGGCTGAGAGGTTGGCTCTGCGGTTAGTACTAGGGGAGGGTGTTGGAGGGATCCGAGGGTGGTTCTGGGGTTGGGAGTGAGCTAGAAGAATGGGATGGTGACTCTGGGACTGGGAGGGTGCAGGAGTAGGTGGCATGCTTTGGGAGGGAGGTGGTGGAGGGCTGAGAGGTTGGCTCTGTGGTTAGTACTAAGGGAGGGAGTTGGAGGGATCCGAGGGTGGTTCTGGGGTTGGGAGTGAGCTAGAAGAATGAGATGGTGACTCTGGGACTGAGAGGGTGCAGGAGTGGGTGGCATGCTTTGGGAGGGAGGTGGTGGAGGGCTGAGAGGTTGGCTCTGTGGTTAGTACTAGGGGAGGGAGTTGGAGGGATCCGAGGGTGGTTCTGGGGTTGGGAGTGAGCTAGAAGAATGGGATGGTGACTCTGGGACTGGGAGGGTGCAGGAGTGGGTGGCATGCTTTGGGATGGAGGTGGTGGAGGGCTGAGAGGTTGGCTCTGTGGTTAGTACTAGGGGAGGGAGTTGGAGGGATCCGAGGGTGGTTCTGGGGTTGGGAGTGAGCTAGAAGAATGAGATGGTGACTCTGGGACTGGGAGGGTGCAGGAGTGGGTGGCATGCTTTGGGAGGGAGGTGGTGGAGGGCTGAGAGGTTGGCTCTGTGGTTAGTACTAGGGGAGGGAGTTGGAGGGATCCGAGGGTGGTTCTGGGGTTGGGAGTGAGCTAGAAGAATGAGATGGTGACTCTGGGACTGGGAGGGTGCAGGAGTGGGTGGCATGCTTTGGGAGGTGGTGGAGGGCTGAGAGGTTGGCTCTGTGGTTAGTACTAAGGGAGGGAGTTGGAGGGATCCGAGGGTGGTTCTGGGGTTGGGAGTGAGCTAGAAGAATGGGATGGTGACTCTGGGACTGGGAGGGTGCAGGAGTGGGTGGCATGCTTTGGGAGGGAGGTGGTGGAGGGCTGAGAGGTTGGCTCTGTGGTTAGTACTAGGGGAGGGAGTTGGAGGGATCCGAGGGTGGTTCTGGGGTTGGGAGTGAGCTAGAAGAATGGGATGGTGACTCTGGGACTGGGAGGATGCAGGAGTGGGTGGCATGCTTTGGGAGGGAGGTGGTGGAGGGCTGAGAGGTTGGCTCTGTGGTTAGTACTAAGGGAGGGAGTTGGAGGGATCCGAGGGTGGTTCTGGGGTTGGGAGTGAGCTAGAAGAATGAGATGGTGACTCTGGGACTGGGAGGGTGCAGGAGTGGGTGGCATGCTTTGGGAGGTGGTGGAGGGCTGAGAGGTTGGCTCTGTGGTTAGTACTAGGGGAGGGTGTCGGAGGGATCCGAGGGTGGTTCTGGGGTTGGGAGTGAGCTAGAAGAATGGGATGGTGACTCTGGGACTGGGAGGGTGCAGGAGTGGGTGGCATGCTTTGGGAGGGAGGTGGTGGAGGGCTGAGAGGTTGGCTCTGTGGTTAGTACTAGGGGAGGGAGTTGGAGGGATCGGAGGGTGGTTCTGGGGTTGGGAGTGAGCTAGAAGAATGAGATGGTGACTCTGGGACTGGGAGGATGCAGGAGTGGGTGGCATGCTTTGGGAGGTGGTGGAGGGCTGAGAGGTTGGCTCTGCGGTTAGTACTAGGGGAGGGTGTTGGAGGGATCCAAGGGTGGTTCTGGGGTTGGGAGTGAGCTAGAAGAATGAGATGGTGACTCTGGGACTGGGAGGGTGCAGGAGTGGGTGGCATGCTTTGGGAGGGAGGTGGTGGAGGGCTGAGAGGTTGGCTCTGTGGTTAGTACTAAGGGAGGGAGTTGGAGGGATCCGAGGGTGGTTCTGGGGTTGGGAGTGAGCTAGAAGAATGAGATGGTGACTCTGGGACTGGGAGGGTGCAGGAGTGGGTGGCATGCTTTGGGAGGGAGGTGGTGGAGGGCTGAGAGGTTGGCTCTGTGGTTAGTACTAGGGGAGGGTGTTGGAGGGATCCGAGGGTGGTTCTGGGGTTGGGAGTGAGCTAGAAGAATGAGATGGTGACTCTGGGACTGGGAGGATGCAGGAGTGGGTGGCATGCTTTGGGAGGGAGGTGGTGGAGGGCTGAGAGGTTGGCTCTGTGGTTAGTACTAGGGGAGGGTGTTGGAGGGATCCGAGGGTGGTTCTGGGGTTGGGAGTGAGCTAGAAGAATGGGATGGTGACTCTGGGACTGGGAGGATGCAGGAGTGGGTGGCATGCTTTGGGAGGGAGGTGGTGGAGGGCTGAGAGGTTGGCTCTGCGGTTAGTACTAGGGGAGGGTGTTGGAGGGATCCGAGGGTGGTTCTGGGGTTGGGAGTGAGCTAGAAGAATGGGATGGTGACTCTGGGACTGGGAGGATGCAGGAGTGGGTGGCATGCTTTGGGAGGTGGTGGAGGGCTGAGAGGTTGGCTCTGCGGTTAGTACTAGGGGAGGGTGTTGGAGGGATCCGAGGGTGGTTCTGGGGTTGGGAGTGAGCTAGAAGAATGGGATGGTGACTCTGGGACTGGGAGGGTGCAGGAGTAGGTGGCATGCTTTGGGAGGGAGGTGGTGGAGGGCTGAGAGGTTGGCTCTGTGGTTAGTACTAAGGGAGGGAGTTGGAGGGATCCGAGGGTGGTTCTGGGGTTGGGAGTGAGCTAGAAGAATGAGATGGTGACTCTGGGACTGAGAGGGTGCAGGAGTGGGTGGCATGCTTTGGGAGGGAGGTGGTGGAGGGCTGAGAGGTTGGCTCTGTGGTTAGTACTAGGGGAGGGAGTTGGAGGGATCCGAGGGTGGTTCTGGGGTTGGGAGTGAGCTAGAAGAATGGGATGGTGACTCTGGGACTGGGAGGATGCAGGAGTGGGTGGCATGCTTTGGGATGGAGGTGGTGGAGGGCTGAGAGGTTGGCTCTGTGGTTAGTACTAGGGGAGGGAGTTGGAGGGATCCGAGGGTGGTTCTGGGGTTGGGAGTGAGCTAGAAGAATGAGATGGTGACTCTGGGACTGGGAGGGTGCAGGAGTGGGTGGCATGCTTTGGGAGGGAGGTGGTGGAGGGCTGAGAGGTTGGCTCTGTGGTTAGTACTAGGGGAGGGAGTTGGAGGGATCCGAGGGTGGTTCTGGGGTTGGGAGTGAGCTAGAAGAATGAGATGGTGACTCTGGGACTGGGAGGGTGCAGGAGTGGGTGGCATGCTTTGGGAGGTGGTGGAGGGCTGAGAGGTTGGCTCTGTGGTTAGTACTAAGGGAGGGAGTTGGAGGGATCCGAGGGTGGTTCTGGGGTTGGGAGTGAGCTAGAAGAATGGGATGGTGACTCTGGGACTGGGAGGGTGCAGGAGTGGGTGGCATGCTTTGGGAGGGAGGTGGTGGAGGGCTGAGAGGTTGGCTCTGTGGTTAGTACTAGGGGAGGGAGTTGGAGGGATCCGAGGGTGGTTCTGGGGTTGGGAGTGAGCTAGAAGAATGGGATGGTGACTCTGGGACTGGGAGGATGCAGGAGTGGGTGGCATGCTTTGGGAGGGAGGTGGTGGAGGGCTGAGAGGTTGGCTCTGTGGTTAGTACTAAGGGAGGGAGTTGGAGGGATCCGAGGGTGGTTCTGGGGTTGGGAGTGAGCTAGAAGAATGGGATGGTGACTCTGGGACTGGGAGGGTGCAGGAGTGGGTGGCATGCTTTGGGAGGTGGTGGAGGGCTGAGAGGTTGGCTCTGTGGTTAGTACTAGGGGAGGGTGTCGGAGGGATCCGAGGGTGGTTCTGGGGTTGGGAGTGAGCTAGAAGAATGGGATGGTGACTCTGGGACTGGGAGGGTGCAGGAGTGGGTGGCATGCTTTGGGAGGGAGGTGGTGGAGGGCTGAGAGGTTGGCTCTGTGGTTAGTACTAGGGGAGGGAGTTGGAGGGATCGGAGGGTGGTTCTGGGGTTGGGAGTGAGCTAGAAGAATGAGATGGTGACTCTGGGACTGGGAGGGTGCAGGAGTGGGTGGCATGCTTTGGGAGGGAGGTGGTGGAGGGCTGAGAGGTTGGCTCTGTGGTTAGTACTAGGGGAGGGAGTTGGAGGGATCCGAGGGTGGTTCTGGGGTTGGGAGTGAGCTAGAAGAATGGGATGGTGACTCTGGGACTGGGAGGGTGCAGGAGTGGGTGGGATGCTTTGGGAGGTGGTGGAGGGCTGAGAGGTTGGCTCTGTGGTTAGTACTAGGGGAGGGAGTTGGAGGGATCCGAGGGTGGTTCTGGGGTTGGGAGGATGCTGGAAGGTGGTAGAAGGAAGAGAAGTGAATCTGGGGTTGGGAGAGATAAGAGAGTGGCTCCGGAGTTGGGGGAGGTTAGTGGAAGGATGCAATGGCTATGGAGGGGGAAGGTGGCTCTGGGTGAGTCCTGGGGAGGGGAGGGTATAGGACGGGAGAGAAGGTGGGCCTGGGGTGGGCGGCTCCAGGCTCGGCTGGTGGAGGCGTGAAAGGGTGGCTAAAGGAGGATGAGACGGGAGTTGTAGGGAGACCTGGGTGGCTTCGGCCTATTGCTGCCGTCTTCCTTCCCCTCCCCCCTCCTTTCTGTTCTCTGGGGCGGGGATGGGGGGGGGCGGGGTCCAGCTCACTCTTTGAGCAAGCGCTGATGAATGACGGGGGAAATAACCAATCACAGGGCTCCATGTTTACGAGTATTGGTGATTCGTGCACGTGATGACGCAAGGAGATTTGTGCTGCACCAATTGGCGTTCAGCGCGTGAGACACCGCGAGCTGAGCTGCCGGCTGGAGCTGGGCCGGGTGTCACTGGGAGCAGCACGTGGCGAGAGGGGGCGTTAAGCCCGTGCTGACCCTTCACGCGTCCCTAGTTCCAGTAAGCGACAGCGCCTTCTGAGCTCAGAGTTGGGCTGCCTGAAGGCGCTTTTCCTTGCTCGGAAGCAGGACGCATGGCCATTTTCTGTGAATGAACCTGTTCTTCATTTATTCACGTTTAGGACTCCTATACGCAGCTGTCTCGGACTGCCTGGTGCCAGTCTAGTATGTTGGTACAGGCCCGGGTACGCACAAGTAACATAGGCAATTGCATAGGGTGCAAATCCCCAGACCTAGCGTAGGGGCGGGCACCACTGGCACTTCAGAAAGGAACCACCGGGGCACTCGGGCCGAACTAACTTCCCCGCCCTTTGCAATCGCCGGTGGTGAAAACCGAATGGTTTCGCTTTTAGGAAGGAATTTGGCCATCACCCTACAGTCACAGCCAAACAAATCTTAAATCCGGCCCTCGGTTGTATCCCACTTTAGGTGAATGTCTTATTTAAAAAGATGGGTAATAAATCCAAATAAATAGCAAATGTATATGTTGATCTTCTATATTTGAACTCCTGATGGGAGAGGGTGGAATAAATAAACGAAGATAATTAGACATTGTTCCAGTCATGCGATATGATAGCGGGCATTGAACATAAAGTTCCCTGTACCTACCTGGATCAGTCCAGACAGTGGGTTATGTCCGACGAAGTATTTTAAATTTCAGTGAAGGCCTTCCTACTATCTTGCCATGCCTCTAGTCAATGTGAGAGCAGTTTTGGTGGGTGTTATATGGATAATTACCTGCTCATGACCAATGCCAGATACGTTTTTCAAAGGTATCACCTCCATATATAAATTTCCTTTTGTGCCATGGGAAAAAAAATTTAATGCCCTTTATGTACCCAGATTAGTCCAGACTCCTCCATTTTGCCTCCCTTCCAGCAGATGGAGACAGAGAAAGCTTCACTGAGACTGGCATATAACCTGGCGTGCCACCTGCAGACCCTCAGTATTTGGTTCCAGCAGATAGTGGCGGTCCAAAACATGCAGACATAGAATAGATTTAAAAAAAAAAGTTCAGCTCAACAGGATTTCCTCCCAGAAGGTTAGCAGGTCCTGGTAGGGCCATCCCTTCAGATTGAGGGGTAGATGAGCAGGGGCTTGGTAACCACTGTTGGTGTCAGTCCTTTTCTTCGCCAGAGGAGGAATACTGGTGGTGCCAGATCCCCTCCCCCTCTCAGGACAACGCCTGGAGCCTACTGTCCATCATCAGGCAGGTTTTTATTGTTTCTTGGCAATTCAAGTTAAAAAAAAAAAAGGCTCTTATTTATGGTTTGGCATAACAGGGCTTTTTGCGGCAGCCAGGGGGTGTGTGTCAGTACAGCTCTCGGCTGTCCTCTCGGTGGCACTGTCTCTCCCATGCACTCCCATGCTGTGTGGTAGCCACAGTGCGGCTTGTGGAGAATCACATGCACATCTCACACAGGGTGGCCTTTCCTCTCGCTGCCTCTCCAGGGGAGAGGGCAACATGGGAATGCCAGCAGCAGCAGCGGGGCATCCACAAGGATTGCCGAAGATGCTGAGTCAGCAGGCTTTTTTCCCCGCTTTCAACGGGAATGACGGCCATCTTGAATTTGTTTCAGGCGGCAACTGAAAAGGAAGCAGGAGCGGGAGCTCTTTTTCCACCACTATCACCGGCGTTGGAAGACCGATAGAGACCTGAGGGACCTGGGAACTTCTGTCTGGGGAGGAGGAGGATGGCTTGGGGCAGGATCATTAAGACCCAGAGGGGTTTTCGCCAGATTTTGTGCTGCTCTTGCACAGGGCTTATCTAGCCAGGAGGACCACAGAGTGGCCCCTTCCAAGGCTCAGGGACCATGACAGGTCAAGTGGCCCAAGCGCACACGGGCAAGTGAGCCAACCAGGGTTTGGCGAGTGCTGGACCATGCTGCCCTGTAAGTAGATGCAGACGAGTTGGAGGGGAGGGGAGTGGTTGGATGGCAATGACTCTTTGGCAGTGGACCCTCCGAACAGAGGTGTTGCTCTGTACCGTCGAGACCTGGATGAAGGGAGGAGCCAAGCCCCAACAGTTGAAGGGAACGATTCAAAAGTGGTTTGCCTCTTCCACAGAGAGGAGGGGTGGCCCCTGATTGCACATGTCCTTAAAGAGCTAGGTATTAAGGAACAGAAGAATCTGATCATGAGGAGGTGGACCTGGTCATGGAAGGTTTAAGAGCTAATGCTTTCCCCTTCCATAAGTCTGTGAAGAAGGTGGTGCTCCAAGCATGGGAAACTGGATACCGGTCTGAAGGTTGGCAGAGCTATGGATAAGTTATATCTGCTGCCAGAGGATACTTTGGCTTTGTCACGGATGCCAAAAGTGGATGCTTCGGAGTCTACTGTTACCAAGAAGACGACTATCCGGTAGCTGGGTCTGCTGCGCTTAAGGACATGCAGGATAGGAAGTTGGAGGTCCATCTAAAAAAGATATTTGAGGTGTCTGCGAGAGTCAGAAGCAAAACAGGCTGAGCGGCTGGAAGACATGATGGTCCATGGGGAAGACGCATTATATGACCACATTAGAACAACTTCACGGAGCTATGATGCCAGTGGTGTCAGCCAGACAAATCCTTTGGTTGTGGAACTGGTCGGTGGATATTTGGGCTAAGTCCTGACTAGGAGCTTTACCCTTCAAGAGAAAGCTGTTCTTCAGAGAGGACTTAGAGGAGCTGGTGAAACATCTGGACAAGAATAAGTCGCATAAGCTGTCGGAGGATAAACTGAAGGGTGCCAAAGGTACCTTCTCCTCATGACCTTGCTTCCGGATAAATTGGCATTTTTGTTCAAAATCGGGCTATAGCAGGAGCCCAGAGGCAAGGATCTGCCAGGCAGCAATTTTGAAGCCAGTCCTTTCGAGGCTGAAGGCCGAACCAGGGATGGTTCCGGCCAGGGGCCTTGTGTCCCAAGTCTGCACAGTGAATCGAGGCCGGTCCACTCCTCGTGCCAGCTGTAGGAGGTCTATTGACTCTTTTCTAGGAAGAGTGGGCCAAGATCACCAGGGATCACTGGGTCCTAAATGTGATAAGACAAGGTTACCCTTTAGAATTTGCTCACCGCTGAAAGACGTGTTTATGGAGTCTCCTTGCACGTACACAAGCAAAAGACGGGTGGTTCGGGGGCAGGCAGTCCCATGGAATAAAGTGGAACTGGAAGGTACATTTTGTGGACTCAATAAAGGAGGGGACCTTCCGCCCCATCTTGGATCTGAAGAAGGTGAACGCAGCTCTCAGGATCCCTCTGTTTCGGATGGAAACCCTATGTTCCGGGGTTGCCATTGTGCACACAAGGGAGTTTTTGGCCTCTAGATTTGACAGAAGCTTACTTGCACATAGCAATCCAACCCGATCATCAAAGATTTCTCCAGTTCATGGTGCTTGTGTTCCATTTTCAGTTTTGGGCTTAACCTTTTGGTCTGGCAACGGCCCCGAGGATCTTCAGCAAGGTGATAGTCATGGTGGTGGCGGCTCTCAGGAAAGAGGGCATTCTGGTTCACCCATATCTTGATTGGCTTATTTGGGCAAAGTCAGAGGCCATTTGCAGTTGCAGTGGTACTGCAGCGGCTAAGAGCTCTAGCTTGGGTTGTGAATCTGTCAAAAAGTCAGTTGACCCCTTTTCAGGTATTGGAGTTCCTGGGGGTGTGTTTAGACACCAGGATCAGGAGAGTTTTTCTTCTGGAGGAGTGGATCAATAGGCTGCAGAGGCAGGTTCGCAGCTTGTTGGAGGTGGTGGTTCCCAGGGTCTGGGATTACCTACAGGTTCTTTGTTCCATGGCTTCCATGTTGGATTTGGTGCCTTGGGCGTTTGCTTACATGAGGCTGCTGCAGGGCGGGTTGCTTTCCTGATTGGATCCATTGTCAGAGCAGTTTCATCTGATGTTACCTCTGACAGAAGCAGCCAGATCAAGTCGCATGGTGGCTTGGGCGCGACTATTTAGACAGGGGTATAGCCTTGGAGATTCCGGACCAGATGGTGGTTACAACCAACGCTAGCCTCTCCGGATGGGGTGCTGTGTGTCAGATGCAGTTGGTGCAGAGCCTGTGGTCACCGGAAGAGGCATCATGGCCCATCAATTATTTGGAGAGGAGAGCAGTGTGCCTCACGTTGCAAGCTTTTCTATCCCTGGTGCATGGGAAGCCGTACGGATTTTGTCAGACAATGCAACAACCATGGCTTATATCAACTGGCAAGGAGGGACCAAGAGTCAAGCAGTGCCTTGGGAGGTCCAGGAACTGGTTCACTGGGTGGAACAGAATGTGGAGTTATTGGTAGCCTCCCACATAGCCACGATAGCCAACTTTCAGGCCAATTTCCTCAGCCATCGGCAGATAGATGCCAGGGAGTGGGAGTTGTTGGACGAGGCGATGAGGCTTATCTGTCACAAATGGAGAACTCCTTGTTTCGACTTGATGGTGACCCAAGGAAATGCCAAGGCCCTGTGCTTCAGTCACAGGAGAGAATGCGGGGCGGAAGGAGTCGTCTCCTTGGTTCTCCTCTATGTGTTCCCGCTGTGGCCTCTAGTAGGCAAAGTGTTACAGCACATAGAGACTCATCTGGGAGAGGTAATTCTGGTGGCACAGGAGTGGCCTCTGCGACCTTGGTTTGTGGATTTGATCAATCTTGCAGTGGTCAGACCGCTGTGTCTGCTCATCTTCCCATCCTCTTGCGTCAAGGTCCCTTGGAAATGACATCCTCAAGTTAACCTTTACCCCTCAGATGCTGCCTCTCAAAAGCCAAGCCGTGAGACAGAAGCAAGCCGCTTGATCTGAAAATAAGGGGCCTTGACGCAAGAGGATAAGAAGATGAGCAGACACAGCGGTCTGACCACTGCAAGGTTGATCAAATCCACAAACCAGGGTCACAGAGTGCCAGGGTCACCTATGTCAGAGTGTAGAAGGTCTTTGACTCCTGGTGCACAGAACAAGGAGTTCATCCTACTTGTGCGACCGTAGCACGAGTTTTAGCCTTTTTGCAACAGGGATTGGTGAAGGCTTTGCCCTTCAGTTCCCTCAGGGTCCAGGTGGTTGCTTTGGGCTGTCAGAGGCAAGATTCAGGGGGCAGCCCTAGCGACGCACCCAGCTGTGGTGCATTAGCTCCGGGGAGCAAATGTTTTTTGTGGCCTCTAGTGAGGAGGGTGTCCCCTCTTGAGTCTTAACTTGGTTCCCAAGGGGTTGTGTAAGGCACCATCTGAGCTGCTTGGGAAGGCAACTATGCAGGATCTTACCTTAAAGGTTGTGTTCTTGGTAACGATTTGTTGTGCTAGGAGGATTTTGGAGCTACAGGCTTTCAGGCAGGGATCCTTTTCTGAGGACTGCTGATGATGGAGTTTCGTTGCATACAGTTCCTTCCTTTCATCCTAGGCTCTTTTCATTTGAATCAGTCGGTGGAGCTACCAGCTTTTCCAAATTTGGATGCGTCTTCGCCTTACGCAAGGGAGTTGAGACTGTTGGATGTAAGAAGGGTCTTGCTGCGCTATCTTGAGGTCACTAATAGCTTTCCACTATCGGATCATCTTTTTGTACGATGGTGTGGCACAAAGAAGGGACATAAAGTGACTAAATCCACAATAGCGAGATGACTGAAAGAGGCGATAGCTTCTGCTTACATATGTCCACTCATTCAGAAGCAGCATCCTGAGTGGAATTTTATTTATTAATTTTTATTTGTAAGTTTTTATATACCGCAGTATTGGTGTTGGCCTTCACTCCGGTTTACATTTGTAACAACATTGTACATTCAAATCAAAAGACAGCTGTAATAACAGTATACATTAAAATCAAAGGATAACTAACAAGAGTTTACATTTGAACATCAGGTTAACGAAAGAAACCATTATTATGAGTGAGAACAGTTATTCAAACATGATAAGGTGGTGGCTTGATATATGTTACATGAGGGGGGCTTACGTTGGAGTTATGGTATAAATGGATGGGAGAAATTAGGGGGCTTGCTCAGTGAGGAGGGGGGATTATGGTGATGGTTAAGGGAGAGTGTGCTGTGCAGTGGTTGGTTTAGCCTATCCCATCTTGGGATAGGCTAAACCTAGTGTGCTGTGCAGTGTGCTGTGCAGTGCAGTGGTTGGTTTAGCCTATCCCATCTTGTTTGAAGAGCCACGTTTTGAGCAGTTTCTTGAATGCTATGGTATTGGTTTAGAGTCTTAGGTAGGTTGGTAGGGTATTCCAAAGATGAGGACCGGCTATTGAGAATGCTCTTTTCCTGGTTGTGGCGAGTTTGGCTGTGGTTACTGATGGGATCTCTAGATGAGCTTTGTTTGTTGATCTGGTGTTGTGTTGAGAGTGGTGTATTTTGACTAGGGTGTTAATGCTTTCGTAGTCGATGTGGTGGGTTGAGTTGTGGATGATTGCTAGGGTTTTGTATTTGATTCTTTTTTCTACCGGGAGCCAGTGTAGCTCTTTTAAGATAGGGGCGATGTGGTCAGGTCTTTTGTGACCCGTGAGGATTCGCGCTGTGGCGTTTTGTAGTATTTGTAGAGGGTGGATGGTTGATTTGGGGAGACCTATCATGAGCGAGTTGCAGTAGTCGATGCTTGAGAAAATCAAGGATTGTAGGATAGTTCTGAAGTCTGTTTGGTTTAGTAGTGGTTTGAGGTGCTTGAGAATTGATAGCTTGTTGAATCCTTCTTTTACTTTCATGGAGATGTGCTTTTTGAGGTTGAGCTGTGGGTCAATCCATATTCCCAGTTCTTTGATGTTTTCTTTTAGTTTGATGGGGTTGTTGTCAATGACAAAGGGGTGGTTATGGTGATCTCCGGTGTTGATTCTTTCAATCGGCATACATTCCGTTTTGTCTGTGTTGATGCATAGTTTCATTTGGTTTAATAGGAGTTTAATTTTGTTAATCGTTGTGGCTGCGAGTTGTAGTGCGTTCTCAATGGTGTTTGTGACTGGTATGAGAAGCTGTATGTCATCAGCATACAGGAAGTAGGTGACGCTGAGACTGGATAGGAGTTGGCAAAGAGGTAATAAATAAATGTTGAAAAGGATTGCTGATAGAGAGGAACCTTGGAGAACTCTGGTTTCAAGTGGGATGGCTTCGGAGGTGTGGTTGTTGAGGTTTACTTTGTATGTTCTGTTTTGTAGGAAAGATGTGAACCAGTCTAGGGTTTTCCCTGATAGACCAATTTCAGACAATCTGGAGATTAAGCCTTTGTGTTCGACTGTTTCGAAGGCAGCCGATAGATCGAGAAGGATGAGGATGTATCGTTGTCAAACCCTCTTAGGATGGTGTTTGATAGGTTGATGAGTAAGGTTTCGGTGCTGTGATTTTTTCTGAAGCCGTGTTGGGTGGGGTATAAGATGTTATTTGTATCTAGATGAGAGTTCAGTTGTTTGAGAGCGGCCTTTTTGGTTAGCTTGGCGAGGAATGAGAGGTTTGATATAGGGCGGTAGTTGCTTAGGTTGCTAGGGTCAAGGTTCTTTTTTAGGATGGGTTTTATGGTAGCGATTTTTAGTTTGTCTGGTAATTCTCCTTCTAATGATTTGTTTATAATTGCTGCGATTGTTGGGGAGATGGTTTGGGAGATTTATTTTAGTGAAAGCTTTGGTATGATGTCAAGATCGTGATGGGCTGTGTTTAATGACTTGATTAGCTTCTCCGTTTCAGTGATTGAAATAGTTTCAAAATTGGCCAGGGTGTGATGTCTTTGTAATTCAGTTGAGAGTTCTTGTTTGTGGTCGTGGTTATTTTATCTGATATTTTGCTGATTTTATTTTTGAACAATGTGAGATCTTGGCTTAGGTTTTTTTTAGGGAGAGAGTTGTTCATTATGTTGAAGAGGGATTTCGGGTTATTTGAGGAATTCAATATTTTTTTACTGTAGTATTCTTTCTTTGATTTGTTTATCAAGCTTTTATAGAAGGCAAGGTGGGTACGGTATCTTTCAAGGGTTGGTTGACATTTGGTTTTTCACCATTCTTTTTCTTTTCGTCAGCGAGGGTCTCCACAGCTTTGCAGGGCGGCTGATTGGAAGTCGTTGCACACCTTTTTGCCAGACATTACCGTTTGGATTTTCAGACTCAGGATCCCATGGGCTTTGGTGAACGTGTACTTCAAGCGGGACTCTCACAGTCCCACCCTGTTTAGGGAAGCTTTGGTACATCCCATGAGTCTGGACTGATCTGGGTTCGTACAGGGAAAGGAAATTTGGCTCTTACTTGCTAATTTTCATTCCTGTAGTACCACAGATCAGACCAGAGTCCTGCCCATTGAGGGGTAGAGGAATGGAGAGTCTGCTCAATCTGTTCTGTTGTAAATAGACTGAAGAGGGGCACAGGTTTCTGCTGTTTTTCTTATTGAAAAAGATTGTTCCCATTAAGGGATTTTTTCCACATCCTTCTGCTTGTTTGGAGGAAAGGATTATAGATGGGGGGGGGTGGGGGGATGGGATGTGTGTTTTAGATGTAGTTATCTTGGCTTGGGGACAGGTCAATACTGAGGGACTGCAGGTGCCACTGCAGGTTCTGTGGCAGTCTCACTGAAGCTTTCTCTGTCTCCATCTGCTGGAGGGGAGGCAAAACCTAGAAGTCTGGACTGATCTGTGGTACCACGGGAATGAAAATTAGCAGGTAAGAACCACATTTTCTTTTTGTGCATATAAATTTATTTTTCTTTCTAGATTTATTTGGACCTTGCCAGGAATGGATATTTCCTCCTATCATTCCCACCTTTTGCAGCAGCTGGATGAGCAGCGCAGGCAAGACTTATTCTGTGACTGTAATATTGTGGTTGAAGGGAAGATCTTCAAAGCCCATCGAAATGTGCTCTTTGCCAGTAGTGGCTACTTCAAAATGTTGCTTTCTCAGAGCTCAAGAGAAGCTGTTAAGCTGACAACAGCCACCTTTGAAGTCTTTGCCCCAGACACTTTCAAGGTCATCCTGGACTTTGTGTATTCAGGCAAGTTATCACTTACTGGCCAAAACGTGATTGAAGTCATGTCAGCTGCCAGTTACCTGCAGATGACAGATGTCATTAGTGTCTGTAAGACATTCATTAAGTCTTCGTTGGACATTAGTGAGAAAGAAAAGGATCGTTTTTTTAGCCTCTCTGACAAAGATATGAATAGTAATGGTGCTGATCGTTCATGCTTGTATGGTGTAGGCTGGGGAGCAGAAAGCAGTCCTCCATGTTCCCATCTGGCTACTGAGGTAGGAGCATGCATGGTGGGTGGAAGTTCTTGGAATAATTATAATTATTACCAGACTTCTCAAAGGAACAGCCTACAGCAAGTAGCAAAACGAGAACAAGGGCATGATTCCGTTAAGAAGCGCCTAAGACTCGTAGACCTGTCAGAGTCCTCCGACAGCCCCCATTTCAAAGCAAGAAAAAGTGGGGATGGTGCTGGGAGTGGTAGAGCACCAGAGCCAAAAAAACATTTCCTGCAGTCTGAGGAGCCGATGCAGCTAGATGCAGATGTTGACCTACAAGCTGGGTATCAGCATGCTCTCGGGCCAGAAGTGATGGCGAGGAGCTGGATAATGAATCAGCACCAGCATGAATCCTGTGGCTCTGCGATGAAGTGCAAGTCTTCCACAGCTGATGAACTGTATGCCACCATGCCCACTATCTTAGGGGTTGTGGGTGGCTGGAGTGAAGGTAAGAGCATCCATGCCATACTTTGTGGAGCTGGAATGGAGCTAAGAGGGAGTGAATATGTCCACACCCTATGCTCTGCAGCTGCATGGGGAAAAATTAGTGGCTGAATTTTTTGAAAAGAAGTAAAAAGAAAACAGAAATCCTAACCCTATTAGGATTGCATTGCGCTAGCATTTAAGTAAGCACAGTTATTCTGTTTTTCAATTTTACAATAAAACTTTCAGGAAAAGGAATATTTAGCATTTTGAGTCTGCTGAACAAGTTTTCCTTTTTAAAACTCAGTAAAGTTAACTGGAAGTATTTTGATACAGTACAGTGTGGAAATCCAGAGCTGCTAACATGAACATAGAGGTTGCCTGAGGACTTTTAGTCTTCACTGTTAGCTGCTCTGTAATCACTTGTTAGATTCTATACAGGGCCAATAGTAACAGATTCATCTTGTATTCTCTTTCACTGGAAGGGTAACACCTTCAAACTTTGTTCCTATTTATCCCAGTCTTGTACAGTGAGAACATCTCAATGACAGCTGTAGGCTGCACGATTAGGTGGGTTAATCTCTGTAAATTAACAAGTGTCTCAGTCCATTAACTTGGACAGACAGGTTTCTCTTTCGAGTAGTAAACGTGCATTTATCTTTCAGCATCCTATAAACTGATAGGCTGGCTGTACAAATAACTACCCTCCACCTGTCTCATTTGCACTTTTAGGGATGTGCATTTGTTATATCTGTACCTCACTGACTTTCTAGTACAGGCAGGAAAATGGACAGTATACCTGTATCTCATTATTAAAAATACACGCTTACTCTCCATTTCCTGCCTGTACTAGAAAGTCAGCAGTGTGTGTGTGCACCCATCAAAACTGACATGATTAATGCACATCCCTAATGGGTGGTGGACCATGAATATTGTACCAGTCTAAGAGCAACCTTGGATTTGGGAGTGTGATATTGTGTATTTCTCGCAAGCATATTTGCTTGCTTTCTGAATGTGGCTCTACTGGTTGCTGCAAACTGACCTTCCTCAGCGGGAATTCTGGCTCTGGGCTGAGGGCAAGTTAAAATAAGACTGGTTCATGGTATAAAGCCTGACTTTAGAAACAACTCCTCTCTCCCCTATGCTTTTAACTTGCTTTACATCTAGTTTCCTTCGTTTAAATAGTTACCAAACATGTTTTGTGCAGACGATGTGCCCCGGATGAGATTCAAGTGTCCGTTTTGCACGCACATGGTGAAACGGAAGGCAGACCTGAAGCGGCACTTACGCTGTCACACAGGGGAGCGGCCGTACCCGTGCGAGGCATGTGGAAAACGATTCACCAGACTTGAGCATCTGCGCAGTCACTTTCGCACGGTGGGTATCTCGGAGCAAGACACATTCCCCAGAACAGGCAAAGGTTTCTCCTTTTATTTATTATAAGGATAGGAGGCTTTGCACCTGCTTGAAAACAGAATGCCACTGTCAATATTTTGTGCCCCGAGCTGAAAGGAGCCATTGTATATCTGAGCATCAGAAAATCCATTGCGAAACACAGGAGGCTGCTGCTGCTGGGGGAGGATGGTGGAGAGGCAGCGGATGCATTTCGCATGGTTGAGATGCCTGTTATGGCCACTCACTGGGAGGAGCAGGGATGCTTCCTTGTTGCAGGACAGGGTGCAGACTTCTCCGCGTCATCGTTGCAGGAACGTTGCACATTTGTGCACGGAGCACTGGTTTACAGGTAGCTGGGCTAAGGGTCAAGCACAGGTGGTTGTGTTTCTTTAAATCCTTCTTCCAATCTCATATACTCTTTGTATGCGAGAGGACTCTTATAACCCCAAGCATTTTCTGCCTCTTGCATGGGAGTAGACTGAAAAGCCTGAGCAGTGGGAAGGAGCGCGGCCCTTTCCTGCCCAGAGATCGACCTAAGGGCTTTGCTCGTTCCTCTTTAACAGTCTTGTTTTCTTCTGTGCAGATTCATCAGGCGGGTAAGCCGGTGTGTCGGAAATGCAAACGGCACGTGAGCGAGCTGACTGGGCAGGTGGTGCAGGAGGGCACCCGGCGCTATCGGCTGTGCAATGAATGTTTGGCCGAAGCAGGGGTGGACAGCATTCCAATAGAGGATGAAGACGAGGAGGAGGAGGAGGAGGAGGAGGACGGGCCACCCCTTGTGTTTTCACCTGAGCCAGAGGAGGAGAAGGATTCCAGGTGGCACTTTGAGGAGCACAGGTCGGATGCAGGGATAGTGGAGGAGGACTCTTCTGACTTGGTCATCCAGCAAGTGGATGACAGCGAAGATGAAGTGGAAGCAAAGGACCTAAAGCCGCACATTAGCGAGCTGGAAACAGAGCGGAACCCGCAAATGTAAGCTCCAGCCGGACACATCCATGAGGGTTCATAGAGAAGAAATGGCTGTTAACACCCGAGGAGGAGGATCCCTTTTTCTGGAGGCAAAGAGCAATAGGGAGTACTTAAATATGGGTGGCATTCTCCTTCCCAGCGCACTTCACGGTTTCTTTCTTTGCAGTGAGGCACAAGAGAACTTTCCTGGAAAGGTGGGTTAGAGAGGAAAGGGCAGGGCTCGCTCTTTAGCCACCTGTGGATTGTTCAGCAGCTCTTAGACAGGGACAAGGCCCAAAATGTATTCAGGTCAGAGGCAGCAAGGGCACGTCCATGCTTCATGCTGGCCAAAATGTAAAGAACAGGAAGCACCTGAAATCCTTCTGCGAGTTTCCAGCCCTAATAACTTGTGTTTCAGTGTCCTGGCTCCACCACCTTTTCGGGATGTAGCAGAGGGAATGATGCTGACTGGGCATCCCAGAAATTAACCCCCTGCTTCCTTATAATGTAAATTTGGAAGGTTTCAGGCCTGCTGGAGGGCTCTCCCCTTAGTTCTGGTCTGGAGAAGCAGCAGAGGTGAACGGGGCCAGTGTGAGGCAATCTCAGTGCTCCGGCCGAAGACCAATTGTATTGAAAAAAAAAAAGATGGAGGCAAAGACTGAAGAGGAGGCTTGAGCAGAAGGGGGAAACCATCTCATTATGTACGCAGCCTCACATTTGTAGCAAACCATGGCAGGGGGAGAGTGAAGCAGCCTTGCTGGTGTTCCCACCTTCTGCATTTAGTGTAGGCTGGCGGGAGGAGGACGCATGCTGCTTGCTTGTCATGGAACCTAAGCTGTCGCCACCATAAACTGCTCATTTGATTGGGCTGGAGAGATTCCAGTCTTTCAAGTTAAAACTAATTTAATACCCAGCCCATTTATTATAAAGATCACTGAACAATTCTCCTTTCCAGTTCACAGCATTGATCTCGAAAGGTTTAAGACTAAATTCTGAGTCTGTGTTCCAGGAAATTGTCCTCATCTTCCAGCTCCAGCACAGCTTCAGCTGTTTAATGAATTAGAAGTTGATTCATTTTGGTTTTCTTCTAAGGATCTTCACTACAGATAATTCCAGATGGGAGTGCGCTGTAAGCAGCCAACGGTACTAAGATCCCCGAATGTAAAAGGTCTTTCCTTTGTATTGGCTCACTTCACATCTTTGTAATAAAATTACCATTAAATGAAGCTCTGGTGAGAAAGGACATTGCCTGGTTACAGCAGCCACCGTCCGCACTGAAGTTAGTTCCCTTTGTGCAAGGAGCAGCATCGAGGCAGGGGGTCACCCCCTGCTCCTGAAAACTTTGCAAGAACACACACGAGAGCTTCATCGGCTTCTGTGCCAGCAGATTGCAGCGGGTGGGGCTCTTACAGAGTGGCAGGACTTCCCCACTGATTTGTAATAAGTACAATTCTGCTTTCAATAAATCACCACATTCACTATTTTTCAAACACAGATCAGGTACAATCGAGTTTGTCAGCTGTTGTGTGGCTTAGGCGGCAGCTTCATCAGTCTGATTGCTATTGACACTGCAGGACTTGGGTGTGAGGGATGGAGGTGGATGTGGGCCAGGGGTTGGTGGTGCTTAGAGCAGTGACTTCCCCTCCCATCTCTGGGCAGCCGAAGGTTCAGTGAGCCCCTGCCCCAGCACAGACAGCCAGGAGGAGGGGTGTGTGAGTGTACTCAGAGCATGGCAGGGTGATCCTTCCTAAAGGCGGCAGCAGATCTGATCAAACATTAGGACAAGTGAAACTGAAGCCAGGCTCCTGTGCGCTGCTGTCTATTCCTCCACTAGGAGAAAGGGCACCCCCAACGCAGGCTAAAATAAAAACCAGCAACCGAAGAGCCAGGGCTGCTTGTAACCTGGTGTAAATATTATAGGCAGGGACGCCCCCACGCCACGGCGAGAGCGTGCAGCAGCAGCTGCTGGATTTTCCTACATCACCCCCTCTACGCTGGTTCTTTTCTCCATGGCTGATTGACTGAGAACAAGGCAGGAAGATACTGCTGGGTACAGAGTAGGAGAGTTTGTCTTATGCACATCACGTTGGGACCGTTTACATTAAACCAAAACAGCTTATTTAGACAGAATGGTGAGTCAAAAATTATCAGAAATGCACTGTACAAGGGAAGAAGCAATAAGATAGGCCATGTCTGCCTTTATTTTTAAAACATTTTAATCCTACAAGGGACAGTAATAAAACAGGGACCAGGCTATTGAAGGAAGGGAAGAAGCATTCAGGCAAGCACCAGCTCCTCCTATTCAATACACAACAGCCTGGAAGCAGCCACTTGCATATCCTGGAGTGAGGGTCAGGCCCCTGTTTGGGGAGAGAAAACTATTGCTTCAGGGGGACATGAGCAGCTCAGGCACTGTCCTAGGTCTCCCCCCCCTCATTAAATATCAATAATAACAAAAACTTCGGGCTTCTCTCCTTCAGAGACCTGCATTGCAGAATAGGTTATTGCCTTAACCTCTGTGCCCTAGGAATAAGAGAGTTTACATCAGCAACTGACAGGGTACAGGAGAGAAAGGACTCGGACGGAGGTCTCATTACTTACCTGGGGGTGTTTGGATAAATTGAACTCCTCTCCCCACCTTTATGGAAAAAAAAAAAAAGGGAGAACTGTAGTCACTTCACAGGAAGCTGCTAACCTTTCCCAGAAGGTGGCATATAAAATCCCTTTGGAGAGCAAGGCCATGTATACACCCTCTCCACAGGAGGATGGGTCACATCCAGCTTTATGTCAAACAGGGTGGCTCAGTCACTTCTACCCCTGCTGGTGACCGGGCATGACCTCTGGAAGTCCCCCAGGAAACAAAACACTCACCCAATGGAACGTATCTTGTGATTCATTCGATCAATGTGAAGAACTTTTATCTCCTGGACAGGGGAAAAAAAAAAAAAAAAAAATCAGCAAATTAAAAAGTTTTGCATCTCTCATGCCCACAGCACATTACAGGCCGATTCAGTAAAGGTCACGGAGAGCACGCGCAGAGGCCACTCTCCCGTGTGCGCGATTCAGTATTTAAATCAGGGCCCGCGGGAAAGAGAGGCGCCAGGGACACTAGCGCGTCCCTAGCGCCTGCCAGCGAGTTTGACAGCCGACGTCCCTTCTCAAACCGCAAGCAGATTTTAAATTAATTTTTTTTTTTTTTTTACTTTGTGGCCTCCGATATGACCATGATATTAAGTTACTTTCCCGGTGCCCGAAGTAATTAGCGCCGGCCTTTGGGTAAGCGCTAATTTCTGAAAGTAAAATGTGTGGCTTGGCTGCACATTTTACTTAGTGAATCGCACGGGAATAACTAATAAGGCCATCAGCGTGCATTTGCATGTTGCGGGTGCTATTAGTTTCAGGGGGGGGGGGGGGGGGGCCGAAGCTCGTTAATGCGCTGGAACGCACTGTACTTTATCGGCCTGTTAATGTCATCAGTTACATGTGCCAGGCAAAAACTTTGCAAGGCGCATGTGATAAGACTGACAGGAGGAGAGGTGCAGAACTCTTACCCTAGGTACGAAGAACTGTTCTGCACTGAATTTATAAAGCCACTCATCCAAAAAGTGGAAGAGGAGAGAAAGCATGTCGTGCCCTGTGGAGTAGAAAGACAAGACAATTCTCTGCAGGTGAATGAGAAAAGCAGCACCATGATCATACTGCTGTGCTGAACGGGTATCATTTTCACTTATCAAAGGCCGTGTAATAGAAAATCCAGCACTGGCCTACTGGAATCTGTTCAGACAATGCCCTTTGCATGCTGGGATGAGGCTCCCGGGAAGCCTCACTTTAACCTTACTTTCTACACCATTTTCAAGTTCATTCTTCCTCTGTGACTCTGAGGTTAGAGGGTAGAATCAGCAACTGGTCCTGAAAATGAGTGACAAATTAACTTCTAAAGCAGGCTTCCCAAATCTGTCCCGGGGACCCCCCAGCCAGTCAGGTCCCCAGGACAGGTTTGGGAAGCCCTGTATCCATGGAAGGTGCACGGTGCTACTCTTCTCTCATTCCAACCTTTTGTTTTGGCTGCTACTTATTCGGAACAAAATGTGCCCAAGCTTTTGAGGGCACTGACGTTCCGCCTTCAGCCCAGTCACATCTGAAGGACCTACAAAGTCTCCAGAAATGTTCGATAACCTATAAAACTTCTCTTGGACCAGTGCAGGTACTGAAGCTTCATGAGTTACTGATCAGCAGAGAGAAGGCTTAGTAAAGCCCTGCTGAAGAGCTTCCCTCTTTTGGGCAGCCTAGGATACATCTTACACAATCCTTGGGAAAGGCATTGGTTTCCGCTGGGACTCACCTACAACTGCCACAGTTCACAACATGGTTTTAACTTCTTACCTTCTGCTATCACCTCTACAGTATCCAGGGGTTCAACAATCTCAATATCTGTAATGTATCCAAACATGGCCATGGCGCACTGCTGGAAAGCTTCCTCCAGTGTATCACCCCAGGCATGTAACCTGCAGGGAGAGGGAGGTGCCATGAAGACATCATGCAGAGATGAGGAGAGGGATAATCAGAAGTCTGCAAATGAAATACTCACTGCACATCTGCTGTGTGATCCAGATCTGAGGGCAGCAAAGAGAAAAGGTGGATCAGGTTGCTCACAGTAAGTATCGGCAGGATATGTCTTTGCCCCACCCCAGAATTAAAGCAGTGATGCTGGGCTATGGAAGAATGAAGCAATGGGAACTAAGTCACTGGCCATGTCGGCTGCTGCTCGCCATTAATTGCTCCGTCCAGTTTGGGTGTGGTTTGCTACCCAGAAAAAGTTAGCAAGGTGGCACCTGCTCATACTAAAGTCAGGACTGTCTCCAGGCTTTTACGGCCATACTAATTACAACAATGAATAAATAAGGAAGGGTCAGAAGCTGCCTGTGGATATTGGAAGGTATGAACCAGCAGAAAGGTATCTGAGATTTAGAGGCCAAACTGCTTAATAAGATGGTTTGAATACAGGTGTTAAGCTTCAGCTTCTGATATACCCGTGGGCATTAAACCCAAATGTTTTACAGGCCAGAAGGGCTATGTGTTAGCACCGCTGGTTCCTGCAAAGCCTACTATGTGCCAGGATGTCCCCTCTGGCTCTGGCCTGACTCCCACCCCAGCAGCACTAACGTTGACAGTCGGAAGGGGCAAAAGAGCACTGCTTCCTCCGGCCCCAGCAAGCAAAACGGCACTGGCCGAGCTCGAGATCCATTCTGAGGAGCCATCCGAGGTGCGAGTCCAGAGTCCTAGGACCCCCGGACACAGGCACTACCCGAGCGCCTTACTTGTCCTCCGAGGGGCTGGATCAGTTCCGAATCCTTCAAACGGCCGCTACTTACATTCGTACTTTTTCGTGACGGCCGGGTATTTGGCTTTGATCGTCCTCTGCTCTTCCGTCAGGTCGTAATACCTCTCGTCCATGGCCACTCACACGTGACGCTGCCCCGGCGGCTCTTCCGTCCTTTAAAAATGGAGCCTCGCATGCAGGCTTCAGGCGGCGACCCTCGTCAGGTGATCAGTTCTTAAAGGGACCGCAGGCCTCCCGGAAGCAGCCCTGTGCAGGCAGTGATAGAAACGGTCCTTTGTCACAGGAAGTTAAAAAGAAAAAAAAATATTAAAATATAGAAATGATACTAACCACTTGGGATAACTAAATTGATAGTTATACAAAAGTAAGATTTCTCATTATTTTGAGTTTTGTTTATTTTTCAGGAGAACTGGATGATCGAGTTTCGAAACCTTCTTTTAGCTACACTTGCCCTTATGAATCTTAGTAAATTGTCTCATCTGTGCTGATTTTCACCGCATTAGGAATCACATTGATTCTATGAACACAGCATAAGTAACTGAAGAGAAGGCTCAGGGAGGAATTTTTTTTTTTAAATCGGGTTGTACAGCTATATTATATGATGAAATAAGGGCAACATTGGAAATAATGTCAAAAGTGTAAACAATTGAGCCAGGGAAGTTGACATTTTTAAGAATTCAACTAATACTTCTGCTTTAAAGTAGCAATGCAAGAGATTCTACCATCTGTCAAGCTTTGTTCAGTCAGGAAATAATATCACATTTACATTTTAAAAAGAACCAATTAAGGTCCAGGCTGGGCTTGTCAATGTGTTGATTTAGTGCAAAACCTACATTTAGCTAGACAGTGTTTATCTTTGAACACAAGGTAAACAAAGGCTCTTATTGTATGTCATGTTTTGGTGATTTCAATATATGTTAAAGAGCCCATGCTAAAATAATCAACCTAATAAATGAAGCTTGACCGACGTGCCGCACATGCGCAGTAGAGAGCAGCTCTACTGCGCATGTGCGGGCAAGCATGTTGGTCTTAGGCAGCGTCAGGGAAAAAAAAACATGGCGGCAGCGGGCGGCGGCGGCGGGCTGCGGCAGCAGCGGGTGGCGGCCAGTAGCGAGGGAGGGAGGAGAGAGAGAGAGGGAGGGAGTAGGGAGGGAGTGACTGAGTGGGAGGGAGGGAGGGAGGGAGGGATTGAGTGAGGGGGCGGGACTGGGAGGGAGGGACTGAGTGAGGGGGAGGGACTGAGTGAGAGGGAGGGAGGGAGAGGAGGGAGGAGTGGGTGAGTGTGTGGGAGGGAGGTAGGGGGTGGGGAAGAGTGAGGGGAGAGGGAGAATGAGGGAGAGGTGAGAGACAGGGATGTGAGTAAGTGGAAGGGGGAGAGGGAGAATGAGGGAGAGGTGAGAGACAGGGATGTGAGTAAGTGGAAGGGGGAGAGGGAGAATGAGGGAGAGGTGAGAGACAGGGATGTGAGTAAGTGGAAGGGTAAGAAGTTGTGGAGCAGAGAAAAAGGGAGTGGAGGAGGGCTGAGGGGGAGGGGATGGGATTGAGAGAGGGTGGGGAGTGACTGAGGGAAGGGGAGAGAGGTGGGAGTGACTGAGGGAAGGGGAGGGAGGTGAGAGTGAGGGGAAGAAGGCAGTGGGAGACAGAGGGTGAGTAAGACTGAGTGGAGGAAAGGGGAGGAGTGAACGAGGGGAAGGGGGAGAGAGGGAGAAAAAGTGTAGAAGGGTGCTGTGTTAGAAAATGGACTGAAAACAAAATGTAATGTAGCCCGTTTTAACGGGCTTAACGGCTTGTTACACTATAAAGTACCCAAGGTTTGGCTTTATAGACAGCTTACATGTTATAGAACTCCAAAAAACTTTCTTTATGCACAACTACCACAAAGTTTAGGGAGTGGGAAAAACAAGTATCTGTCACTGAATGGTATATGGAATTCCAAAAATTTTAATTTGATCCTCTGTTGTGCTTTAAATCCTTTCTGACTTTCCCTAAAAGCGGTAATGTGGTCCACTCTGTGACTCAAGATTGGTGCCATTTAGTAGAGTGCACCTTCCCATACAATACATTTTCCGGCAGGGCTGAATTAGCCATACCATGTGGATGACATATCCAGTGACACCAAATGGACCTCTCTATCATAATTACTAGAGTTTTTGCTTTACTGAGAATGTGCAGGAATTGCCTCACAGGCATTGCCTCGTAGCCCCCTCACTGTGGATCCATCAAGTCTAGAGGGCGTGAATAAAGTGGAGACATTCAAACACTGCACGGAGCGGCAGTAGCCACAGAGGCGTTCATGGAGCGGGATGCCAGTGGCCAGTAGTTGGTGTTCCACCTTCACGGAGCGGAAGGATGGAGGGCTGCTGTTTCCAAAAAAATAAAACCAGGGGTGGGTAAGAGTATGGGGCAAGGGGGTGGCCTGCTTGTTGCAGCGGTTGCTACCCCCAATTGAGCTGGATGTCACTTGGATGCAGATTCAAAGCTGCTCTCTAAATTGGGTGGAGGGGAATTAGGGCTGGAGGGTACTGGAAGCCAATAGTAACAGGTGGGAGAGAGAAAAAGGGAAAAAAAATGGATAAAGTGCGTAGCTTGCTGGGCAGACTAGATGGGCCGTTTGGTCTTCTTCTGCCGTCATTTCTATGTTTCTATGTTTCAGCCTTGCAGTTACATCTGAAAAAGGGACCTCTGGGTCTCTAAAGCTCATGAAAATCTAATGATACCAAATGACCTACAGCGATCTCACGGATCATTGTTTTGTCAAAGGAGCTACAAACTTAAGGAATGACAGATTTCTTCACCTCCAGTGGAAGAGTTTTTGTATTCAGAGTTTGAAAATTATGGACTATTTTACCAGTATCAGTAGTTACTGCTACTGCATTAAATCAGTTGAAAAGTAAATGGCACAAAATACTTAGTAACATACATTACATAAACATCAATTCAGTCTGTCTCATCTAAATACATCCTCTGATTCTCTACCACATTGGGTAGATGAGTTTATCGATTCCACCCCCATGTTTTTCACCATTGCCTTAAGCATGTCCACATTCTGTTACGGTGCTGGCCTCCCCCATCTCTGCTATTTCAAGCTTTGTGGCCTTCCTCTTTGATTCTTATAAGACCAATACTACTTAATCCAAGACCCAGACCCTCTTCTACATCTCACCATTCACTTTTGTAACATCTTCACAGTCAACAAAATTGGTGAGGCCATTGTCCAACACATCCAGCCTTCCCCCTGCCCACTCCATCCTCCCACCACAGTTAGGGCTGTAATTGCTGCTCCGTGCAGGTTACCCCAGGATCATAATCATGGCACCACTGTTGTTAGAGTTGTAACCAAATCTGATGCAGTCATAACTCACTCTCTGCACACTGGCTTGTGTGTCCCACTCTTTGGCCCTTTAGAATTTCACGAGACTAAGCAAACACTTAAGATTCTTCCTCATTTGGTTTTTGGTTGATCCCAACTTTGAACACATGTGGGCAAAGGCAGGTTATCTAAAAATCCACATAAATAAGTCCATAAATACATTTCTTTTACTATTACCATCTGCCTTAGCACTACACTCTGTGTCTGTCACAAGCAGTTTAAATCCAGTCATGGTTCTGGTTGCCACGACTTCTCCCAGTGGCTATTTCAGGCCTCTCAGCTGTGAAGTCTTTGCTTCTTGTTCCTGTATACTTTCCTCTCTGCAACTTCATATCATTAACTTCCTTTTCTATGGAAGATAAACTCCTGCTTTCTATACCCAAGGTGATTGCAAAACCTCTATCGAATATTCTCAACTGCTCTCTAGAGCATGGCACAGTCCCAAATTTCCTAAAACAAGCAGTAGTAAAACCACTACTCAAAAAAACCCAATCTTGACCCCTCCGCCTTGTCCAATTACAGACCTGTCTCCAACCTCCCCTTCCTAGCTAAAATCCTTGAAAAACTAGTCAACTCTCGCCTCTCTGATCACCTTGAACAAAACAATATCCTCCCATCGACTCAACATGGTTTCAAGAAGCATCTCAGTACTGAAACCTTACTGCTCTCCCTTCACGATACACTCATAAGAGGTACTGATTCAGGTTCCTCTTACCTGATTGCCTTGCTTGACATATCTGCTGCGTTCGACACAGTCAACCACGATGTCCTCCTCAACATCCTCAGGAGTATTGGGATCTCTGGCAATGCCCTCGCCTGGATACAATCATACCTCCAAAATCGCTTTTTTACTGTCCGAGTTGATAATAACGAATCTGACCCCATCAGTCTGCCCCAGGGTGTCCCCCAAGGTTCTTCCCTCTCCTCTACCCTTTTCAATATATACATGCTTCCTCTTACCACCTTGCTCTCTAACCTGCACATCAAGCATTTCATTTATGCTGACAATGTGCAACTCATTTTCCCCTTATCCGACTCCCTCCAAACTGCTCTAGGAAACTGGGAATCCTGCCTTTCCTCCATCAACCAACTCCTTAATGACATGCACCTAGCTGTAAATCCCAACAAAACTGAACTTTTAATAATTTCCAACAAACAATCGCTTCCAGACATTCCACTTACACACTCATCCTCCAGTTTAGGTGTACTTATTGATAATCATCTCACTTTTAAATCATATATTAACTCCATCATAAAGGAATGTTATTTTAAGCTTCAAACAATAAAAAAACGTAAACCTCTGCTGCATTTCACGGATTTCCGCACAGTACTCCAGTCTATTATTCTATCCAAAATAGACTACTGTAACGCACTCCTCCTTGGCATCCCCGCCTCACACACCAAGCCGTTACAACTATTACAAAATGCCGCCGCTCGTATACTGTCAAATTCCAAAAAAAGGGACCATATCACTCCCATACTTATCGAACTACACTGGCTCCCAATACAATCACGAATTCTTTATAAAGCACTTTCCATCATCCACAAAAGTTTACTAAACTCCAACCTCAATTGGATCAACCCCCCACTCCTTCCTCGTACTTCCAACAGACCCACACGCCCAGCTCTACAAGGAACTCTACGTGCCCAATCCATCAAATCATTCAAACTTTCCTCCACCATAAGCAGAGCTTTCTCTCTAGCCGGCCCCACCATTTGGAACTCCTTACCGCATGATATTCGCCTGGAGACATACACACCCATTTTCAAGAAAAAACTGAAAACCTGGCTCTTTCAGCAAGCCTACACCATGACACCCCCCATTACATAAATACCCTTTGTATTGTAATTTTGCGATCTACGTCTATTGAAAGCGGTTTGAAAGCGGTTTCAACACGGAATATGGAATACGTTATGTCCCTCATTTTGTACATTGTACATTATTGAAGTTATTTCTTAGTTATTGTATATAATTTATAGTTTTTTAATTCATTGTTTTTGCTTTCTCTACCCATGACCCTTCCCCTACCCTTGACCCTTCCCCTGGTTTTTGTTCTTCGCTGGTTATATGTAAGGGCTCCTCCCTATAGTTACCTGTATATTTTCTGTTTTATATAAGGGCTCCGCCTAAAAGTTCTTGTTTATTGTGAACCGATGCGATGTGCGAACGGACATCAGTATAGAAGAGACTTTAAATAAATAAATAAATAAATAAATAAGATTTCACTGTCCTCTACTTTATTAGCACCTGTCAAATATTTCTAGCAGGTCTCATCTCCCCGTCCCTTCTTTTTTTTCCAGTGAATACATTTTAAGTATGGAGACTCTCACGGGAGGGGTAAGGGCCCTGAGGGGGGCTGAAGGGCATGGCAGAGCAGTGTTTTGGAGTTTTAAAACATCTTTTGGCAAATAGTGTGCACTATATCCTAATGGCCAAAACAAAATATCCAAAAATGTTATTTGTGACAAACTGAACTAAACATCAAGTCATTAATCTTGTTTTATGCATATATTTTAAATAAATGCACATCCCCACTTTTTTGTGATATCTTGAAACACATATTGTTGAACAAGAAGATCTATTCTCTGAAGAGGGATTAAGTTGTTTTTTTAAGAATGTTCTACAGAGATGGGTTAACTCTTCAAATCTGCAAGAATTTAATGGGATCATAAGATTAGTTCAACAAAGGCTTTATGTAACATTTTACTATAAATATCTGCACAAGATGTTCCGTATGGATTCCCTTCCATGGATTAATCGTAAACTGCGTATTTACAATCCCACACCCTCTCTGCAATGGAATGTACATAATCTTTGAAGAAGAAGATAAAGATTTTTTTTTATTTCCGCAAGCTTTTGATTGATTTTAGTTCACTGCTTGTTTTAGTTGTTTTTACTTTGATTTTATATTATGCGGCTTGTGTGAACATTTTTGTTCAATGTGTCTTGCCTTGCTTGTAAATTCTGTATGTTACTTTTGTAAGCTGCTGAGAGCTGTGGATTTATGGGATAAAAATACCTAAATGAAATAAATAAAGTATCTTAAGCCTTTCTTTGTAAGGTTTGTGATGCAGGTCTAGTATCTTGTCATTAAGGAAGGCTATGACCACAAATGCTCATAGTTTGGGAAATAAAATCCCAGATCTGCAGGCCCTAATGGCTGAGGCAGAATTGGACATTGTTGCTATCACAGAAACATGGTTCACAGAATCTCATGAATGGGATACAACAATACCAGGCTACAACTTGTTAAGGAAGGACAGAGAGGATAGAAAAGGGGGAGGTGTGGCTCTTTATGTCAGAAACAACATCCAAGCATCTGAGCTACAAGGAAGTTGGGGTAAAGAAGAAGCTCTATGGGTCGACCTAAAAAAAGATGACGGAGTGTCCATTTATATTGGAGTGGTTTACAGGCCTCCAAACCAAAAGGAAGAGCTGGACAGAGATCTGATTGAAGACATCCATAAGATAGGTAAGAAGGGAGAAGTGGTGATCGTGGGTGACTTTAATATGCCAGATGTAGACTGGAAAATCCCCTCTGCAGAAACTAAAAATAGTAGAGCAATAATGGATGCCATGCAAGTATCTTTGTTCAAACAAATGGTGTTGGAACCCACGAGAGAAGGTGCTATACTCGACTTATTGCTCAATAATGCAGATAATGTCTCAGATGTCCAGGTGGGCGCCCACCTCAGCAGCAGTGATCATCGAACGGTATGGTTTAATATCACTAATAGAATAGGGAAAAGAACCACAAAGACCCGAGTTTTACAGTTCAAAAACACAGACTTTGAGGAAATGGGAAAGTACCTGGAGGAAGAACTTAAAGGATGGGAGAACGAGAGAGATGTGGATCAGCAGTGGACCAATCTAAAAGGAGCAATCACCAAGGCAACTGCTCTATATGTTAGAAACATAAAGAAAAGCAAAAGAAAATTGAAACCTATCTGGTTCTCAAAGGAGGTGGCTGACAAAATTAAAGCTAAAAGAACAGCATTCAAGAAATATAAAGGATCCCAAAGGGAGGAGCACAAAGAAGAATATTTGTATCAACTGAGGGAGACGAAGAAAACAATCAAGTTGGCAAAAAATCAAGCAGAAGAGAGGATTGCCAAGGAGATAAAAAATGGTGACAAAACATTTTTCAGATACATCAGCGAAAAGAGAAAGGTCCAAAGTGGTATAGTGAAATTGAAAGGTGGTAATGATCAATGTGTGGAGACAGACGAAGAAATGGCAGAAATATTAAACGAATACTTCAGCTCTGTGTTCACTAAAGAAGACCCTGGAGAAGGACCATCTCTACACAACAAGAAACTGGAGGGAAGTGGAATAGATGAAAATCCTTTCACAGTAGAAAATGTGTGGGAAGAGCTAAAGAACCTGAAAGTGGACAAAGCCATGGGGCCTGATGGGATTCATCCAAGGATATTGAGGGAGCTCAGAGATGTTCTGGCGGGTCCGCTGTGTGACCTGTTCAATAGATCCCTAGAAACGGGAGTGGTGCCGAGAGACTGGAGAAGAGCGGTGGTGGTCCCGCTTCACAAGAGTGGGAACAGGGAGGAGGCTGGCAACTACAGGCCGGTTAGCCTCACTTCGGTGGTGGGAAAAGTAATGGAGTCTCTGCTGAAAGAGAGAATAGTGAACTATCTACAGTCCGGAGAATTGATGGACCAGAGGCAACATGGATTCACAAGGGGAAGATCCTGTCAGACAAATCTGATTGACTTTTTTGACTGGGTAACCAAGGAATTGGACCAAGGAAGAGCGCTCGATGTCATATACTTGGATTTCAGCAAAGCTTTTGATACGGTTCCGCACAGGAGACTGGTGAATAAAACGAGAAGCTTGGGAGTGAGTGACAAGGTGGTGACCTGGATTGCAAATTGGTTGACGGACAGAAGACAATGTGTGATGGTACACGGAACCTTCTCTGAAGAGAGAGCGGTTTTAAGTGGTGTACCGCAAGGATCGGTGTTGGGACCGGTCCTGTTCAATATCTTTGTGAGCGACATTGCGGACGGGATAGAAGGTAAGGTTTCTTTTTGCGGATGACACTAAGATCTGCAACAGAGTGGACACGCCGGAAGGAGTGGAGAGAATGAGACGGGATCTAAGGAAACTGGAAGAGTGGTCGAAGATATGGCAGCTGAGATTCAATGCCAAGAAGTGCAAAGTCATGCATATGGGGAGCGGAAATCCGAATGAACTGTATTCGATGGGGGGGGAAAGGCTGACGTGCACGGAGCAGGAGAGGGACCTTGGGGTGATAGTGTCTAATGATATGAAGTCTGCGAAACAATGCGACAAGGCGATAGCAAAAGCCAGAAGAATGCTGGGCTGCATAGAGAGAGGAATATCGAGTAAGAAAAGGGAAGTGATTATTCCCTTGTACAGGTCCTTGGTGAGGCCTCACCTGGAGTACTGTGTTCAGTTCTGGAGACCGTATCTACAAAAAGACAAAGACAAGATGGAAGCGGTACAGAGAAGGGCGACCAGGAAGGTGGAGGATCTTCATCGCATGACGTACGAGGAGAGATTGAAGAATCTAAATATGTACTCCCTGGAGGAAAGGAGGAGCAGAGGTGATATGATACAGACTTTCAGATATTTGAAAGGTTTTAATGATCCAAAGGCAACAACAAACCTTTACCATAAGAAAAAAATCAGCAGAACCAGGGGTCACGATTTGAAGCTCCAGGGAGGAAGATTCAGAACCAATGTCAGGAAGTATTTCTTCACGGAGAGGGTGGTGGATGCCTGGAATGCCCTTCCGGAGGAAGTGGTGAAGACCAGAACTGTGAAGGACTTCAAAGGGGCGTGGGATAAACACTGTGGATCCATAAAGTCAAGAGGCCGCCAATGAAGAGTGGGTGACTCGCCAGAATGATGACTACTGCCTGGAGACAATACCCTTATTCAATAAACATACACATGGTTACTGTGACTCCAACATCACTCTAAGCTTCAACAGCAAGAGGAAATGTGGAAAAAAGGATTTGCACTCACAAAGACGGGAGTAGCTGGCTTGTTACGGCGGTTACTACCCCAAACCAAATATCCAAATTACTACCTCCACCTTCCTCTATTCCTGATGCCTTTCAACTAGCTTGATCACTCCATTCTTATACTTCACTTTCAATGCATATCCAGCATAGTTCTCTGCTTCAACAGCAGGGGAGAAGAAAAACTGTTACTTCACACATCCAGCAGAGCTCTCTGCTTAAACGGCAGGGGAGAAGAAAAAAGGGTTCGCACTCACAAAGCGGGGAGTAGCTGGCTTGTTACGGCGGTTACTACCCCAAACCAAATGTACCTGATACTTCACTCTCGACGCATATCCAGCATGGCTCTCTGCTTCGACGGCATGGGAGAAAGACTGATACATCACAAATTTCCAGCATAGCTCTCTGCTTCAACGGCAGGGGAAAAGAAAAACTGATACTTCACGCATATCCAGCATAACTTCAACGGCAGGGGAGAAGAAAAAAGGATTCACACTCACAAAGCGGGGAGTAGCTGGCTTGTTACGGCGGTTACTACCCCAAACCAAATGTGCCTGATACTTCACTTTCGATGCATATCCAGAATAGCTCTCTGCTTCAACGGCAGGGGAGAGGAAAAAACTGATACTTCACGCATATCCAGCATAGCTCCCTGCTTCAACGGCAGGGGAGAAGATAAACAACCAAAAAGGGCTGTATAACATAATCAGGGTAAAAACAAATAAGCATGGGTATAGCTTGCTTATTGCGGCGGTTACTACCCCTACTACCTCTAACTAATCAAGCTAGATATTTCACTTGGATGCAGCTCCATCACCGCTCTCTACATTAATGGCGGGGGTGGAAGGGAATTAGAACCAAGAGCTAAGAGAAACAGATAAGTATGGGAGAAGAAATGAGGGAAGCTTGCTGGGCAGACTGGATGGGCCATTTGGTCTTCTTCTGCCGTCATTTCTATGTTTCTATGTTTCTATATTAGGCCTCTCTGAGCAGTATACATGGTTTATGTGCATAAAGTCCTTACATATCCCATGACCAGGACTCCTGCGTCTGCCCAGAAGAGGCGGAATAGTGTCCACACGTGCTGCCTGCAATCTTACCATCTCCTGGAAGGATAAAATCCTGAACTCTAAAGTCCAGGAGCGGGCTCAAATTTCTTTCAAACTGAGACGCCTCTGCATAAGATTGGTCCAGGAATAATTAAGCACGTGAACAGGTTTTAAAGGACGACCACCTCATGTTGTACCCCACTTTGAATCCTTAGTAGCAAAGCCAGCTATAAATTGTATTCATAACCACAACTGCAACTGGACCCTGTGTGATCCCACAACGCTCAGCCATGAGGCTGGGGTAGCAGCAGAAAATCACAATGATCCGGGGGTGGGGAGAAAGAAGAATCCAAAGGATCTGGCATGGGGAAAGTCACAAGTTTTAATTGAACTTAATTTTCAATTTCTATTCTCCCTTTAGTGACTGGAAATCAGACAACATTAAAATGAGGAGAGCCACTGGTAATGGATTACAAAGCAGTTGAATTAAGTGATTGAGGGGTTATATTTAGGAAATAATTAATATATATATATTTAGATGTATTTGTTTTTTAGTCCCCTTAGCATGAATAATAAAATATATAAAGAAGGAAAGATCAAGAGAGAGAAGAGTCAGGAGGTTGGAAGAAGGGTAAGTAAGAGATTACATTTGAGGTTTAAACATTTTTCCCAATGTGTTTTGATCTCTCCAGTTGAAATGATTAGAAGATGCTGCTTGGCTTTTTATTCCTGAAACTAGCGGTACCCGGCCACGCGCTGCAGTGGCAGAGTCAGGTTCTTCCCCCCCCCCCCTTCCTCATATACCTCAGTCACTCATAGTCTTCCTCCTTGGTCACTCACCCCCCCCTTTCCTCCCCTGTCCCCAACTCCAGCTCTCTCCCCTCACACTCACCCCTCCCCCTTCGGTCACTATCCCCCCCTTCACTCCCCTGTCCCCACTCCAACTCTCACCCCTCACACTCACCTCTCCCCTCTGTGTCTCTCCCCTGACACTCACCGCCCCCTTCATTCACCCTCCCCTGTCACCTCTCCCCGCCTACTCCCTACCCTTTTGTCAGTGACACCGCACCCTCTCTCAATCTCCTTCCCTGATTCTGATCCCCTCCGGCTCGCAATGCCCTCCCAGCTGCCCCCCCCGTCCCTCTCCCTCTTGTGCGGTTCTGCGCGGCCCGCTCCCGAAGGCGCGAGGTCAGCGAGGATCCCTCCCTGTCGTGCACGTGAGCCGTACCAGATCGCCGCCGCAGCTCCTCCCAGGTGTCGAATTTCGACCGGCCAACACCACCACGCCCGATATTGCCGCCAGTCCGCCGCTGCTGCTCCTCCCAGCGCCATGTTGGTCCCGCTGTGCCCGACGTGCGCTCCCACCCGCGCATGCGCAGTACAGCAGCTTCATTTCCCAAGGTAGATAGCGTGTGTTGCATGTCTGTCCAACAGATGTCGCTGTTTTCCCCACACACATGTAAAAACATGTTTTTTTCTGTAACCGTGTGACATCTATCAGGTCTATCCAGTAAAGTGCGGCCGCGTTTACCCCGCTCCTAACCCGCATTCTACTCACTTTCCGGCCGCGTTAGCCCTTCCTGCGATCCACAACCCCCTTTAACCTACCCTTACCGCGTCCTAAAATCCCCGGGCAACCCCTTCCGCACGTGGCATGTATATTGCATGCAAACGAGCGAATTAGCTATTCCCTAGCATCCCATAACCCGCGCCCCGACTATCGCTATCTTTCCCTGCCGTTTTGCCGCGCGTTTAACCTGCAAACTTACCGCCTACCCTGACCCCTGTGGTAGAGGCAGGGGTAAGGGTAGGCGGCAAACTTTCCCCCAGCCCCCGCTCACCTGCCCTGGCCGCGTCCATGGATGCCGGTCCCTGGGGCAACCCTAGTCCTCTCCCCTCCTCCCGAAGCAAAAAAAAAGCGAAAAAAAAAGTTGCAAGAGAGAGAGGGGAGAGGACGGGCAATCCTACGCTCGGCGACAGTGTAAAGCGACGAAGCGACTTACTTTTTGCAGCCCCCTCCGGACATTGGACGACCTCTCCTGCCTCCAGCTGCTCGCGAAGATGGACGCCTGCGCGGCCGCTGAAGACGTGACGTCACATGCCTGACGCCAAACGTCGTGATGTCACGGCTTCAGCGGCCGCGCAGGCGTCCATCTTCGCGAGCAGCTGGAGGCAGGAGAGGTCATCCGATGTCCAGAGGGGGGGCTGCAAAAAGTAAGTCGCTTCGCCGCTTTCCACTGCCAGTCCCTTCTCCCCTCCTCCCGGAGCAAGGCTGCTTTTCGCGCCCTGCTTCGGGAGGAGGGGAGAGGGGACTGGCACTGGGGAAGCCACGATGTCCGGAGGGGAGCTGGCAATCCCGACTTCCTGGTATCTGTCAATTCAAATGACATTTGAAATGACAGATACCAGCGTGGCGTGAAGCCTTAGGCCCGCGCACCCAGGATACTGTATAGGCGCTCTATACCGTAAAATGGGTTGCGCGGGCCTAACGCTTCACGGACCCTTCTTAGACACGGTTTACATTTGCATGAAATTATAGTTCAGGATCGAGCGGTAGGTGAGCTGCACTGTGCGTGCGGCAACCGCGGGTGCGCCGGGCACTAACGCAGATCTTCCTACCGCTCGTTACTGGATAGACCTGTATGTAATCTAGATAGAGAAGAACCTTTCCAAAAGTGAAAGCAAGGTTGTGTCCAAATTTGAAAGCAATTAGTGCAGTAGCTGAGCCTGGTTAAGTTGAAAAAACAGAACAGAGCAGTAAAGGTTACAGTTTGTGGGGTTTTTTTGGGTTTTTTTTACCCCAAATGAACAGCACCAGCAAAGAACAGTTTAAATATGCAAGCACGCCTTCCTGGCCCCCCCCAACCCGGCGAAATAGAGCAACCCACGCTACAGCCCCCCTCTCGGGAGACGTGGAGAATGAGTGTCCCCCCCCCCCCCCGTGAAAAACGCGTGGTGGAAAATGAGAACGGTCCCCCACCGTGCTCCTCCCCAGCTACCTGTGTAAACTGCCAGCCGGTGGCGAGGGTGTGTGCTAGGGTTTGTTCCGCCGGCTGCCAGGTCGCAAAACTTCACCGGTGAAAGTGGTGCGTCAGGATTCCTGACCTAGTAAGGGCAAATGTCCACTGAGGTTATGGCGCCGACGGGCTCTTGCCCTTACTATGTCACATGGTGTACCGACGTCATTGTTGTCTCCGTATAGCATAGTAAGGGTAAGGTCCGCTGAGGATATGGTGCCGACGGGCTCTTGCCCTTACTATGTCACATGGTGTACCGATGTCATTGTTGTCTCCGTATAGCATAGTAAGGGTAAGGTCCGCCGGCGCCATTTTGGTTGCTGGCATCCGACGGCCCTACTGAATGCGATGTGTCCCGGACCGTTCCTGTGGTGCCGGCGGAGAAGCACAGACTTGTATCAGGTGTAGTGTGTGATCGGAGTGCAGTGCGTGGGTGGGTGGAAGAGGGTACTTTAATTTAAATTCGGAGGGTGTGTGAAATGCGTGGCTTCCCAATGTAGCAGCCAGGAATTTGTGTTTTGGTGTGTTTTAGGAGGGTGGGTGAAGTAAGTGACATTGGTGGGCGTGTGGGTGGGGGTGTGTGGTGTGATGAGTGTGGATTTCTGTGTGTTATGAGGGAGTGTGAATGAAAGACAATAGCCCTGTGTGGGGGTTGGGTGTGGTGTGTGAGTGTGTGTGAAAGGTGTAAGAGGTTGCGCTTGTGCTGACGGCCACCAGATGTCACTGTTTTGTGTAAGCAATTTTTAAACTTGTATTACCTGTCACAGGTGTGACCTATATGTAATGTAAGTGTATAAGATCCTTCCCATATGGGAAGTGAATGTTGTGTGCAAATTTGAACGCATTCGGTTAAGCGGTTGGCGAGATTAGCGACGACGTACAAACTATTTAACATTTTTATTTATATAGATTTGGTGAGGGTCTGTCTGTGTTCTGCATGTGTAAGCGAGGTCAGGTATTCTGCTAGCATGCGGTTTCTGTGCAGGAATTTAAAGCAGACTGGTTTGTTCTGCTTTCCTAATGGGAGGTGCTCTAGGGCCTGGTATAATATTTGCCTGTTCCTGTTTGAGTGCTTGCAGTTAGTACTGCTGGGGTATGGGGATTTTACTATATTGTTGTCATTCAGTTTACTCAAGGCAGTCCAAGGGCCAAACCCACATCTAACAGGCGATAGATGGGTTCCAAGTGGATGTTTTTTCCTACAACAAACTGGTGCCGGCCTCAGGGCCCAGCCAGCACCAGTATTATGTACAGTTAAGTGGGGAAGGAGGCCCTGGGGATCCTTCCTGCATAATTTAGAAATTTTAATCCTCTAGATGGGGGTAACATAGCTTTGAGGGAGTGGATCAATTGTGATTGCTGGAGGGAGCAGGGCTTTAATTTCCGCGGTGAAAGGGGGCCTGGGATAGAGCGTGAGACTGAGTTTCTATAGCGGGTAAAACAAAAATGTCAAAACCAAGAATGGGGGGGAGGGGCAGCATAGTAATTTTTCACACAGGGCAGCAAAACTGTTCGCACCAGCCCTGTTTGGGAAACAGTGATTACAAGTTTGAGGTTTTGAGTCATAATAACTTGTGGCTCCCGAAAAAACATTTTGAACTTTTTTCTTGGCCAACTTGAAAATTACATAAAGTGCTGCAGATGAATTTTTGGGAACTTACAGCGCATGTCCAAGATGAGAAGCGACTTTAATTAAAGGCACAGCAGCCGCGAGCAGGCGTGGCCGTTCCCTGTGGCGCGCGCCCAGTCTGCTCTCCTCCACCTAGAGCCCAGCTCGGCTCCCTTCCCGGCCGCCCACGCGCGCTCTCTGTGGCCCGCTATGACACGCACCACTCTGATTGGCTGCTCGGCTCCTTCACAACTTCGATTCCGATTGGTGGAGCTTGGCGCGAAGGTGCGCGGCTCCAGCCACACGTAGGGGCAGGAAACAATAGAGCTGAGCGCGAGCCGGGGCTAGAGAGAGCGCGAGCCCGCCCGCGGCACCGGAGCCTGAGGCGGGACAGAAGCGCGAGCCCGCGGCACCGGAGCCGGAGTGGCGAGACCACGCAGCAGTCCGCCCGCAGCCATGGCCGACAAGGAAGGTAAGAGAAGAGGCGGCAGACAGCGCTGCCTCCGCTGAGAGCTTGATCTCGACTGGACCTGAGGTCACACATTCTGGCTCTTCAGATTCTTCTCGGCAGCATTTCACAGAGGCTTGAATACAGCGTATTCCCTCCAAACCCAACCAAACTGTCAGCCGGTGAACCCTCTCCCTCCAACCTGTCACCCCGACCCCATCCCCCAAACCTGTCACCCGGTCATGAGCCTTCCTCCCCAAACCTGTCACCCTGACCCCATCCCCCAAACCTGTCACCCTGTCATGAGCCTTCCTCCCCAAACCTGTCACCCCGACCCCATCCCCCAAACCTGTCACCCTGTCATGAGCCTTCCTCCCCAAACCTGTCACCCTTACCCCATCCCCCAAACCTGTCACCCTGTCATGAGCCTTCCTCCCCAAACCTGTCACCCTTACCCCATCCCCCAAACCTGTCACCCCGACCCCATCCCCCAAACCTGTCACCCGGTCATGAGCCTTCCTCCCCAAACCTGTCACCCTTACCCCATCCCCCAAACCTGTCACCCTGTCATGAGCCTTCCTCCCCAAACCTGTCACCCTTACCCCATCCCCCAAACCTGTCACCCTGACCCCATCCCCCAAACCTGTCACCCTGTCATGAGCCTTCCTCCCCAAACCTGTCACCCTTACCCCATCCCCCAAACCTGTCACTCTGTCATGAGCCTTCCTCCCCAAACCTGTCACCCTTACCCCATCCCCCCAAACCTGTCACCCCGGTCATGAGCCTTCCTCCCCAAACCTGTCACCCTTACCCCATCCCCCCAAACCTGTCACCCGGTCATGAGCCTTCCTCCCCAAACCTGTCACCCTGACCCCATCCCCCCAAACCTGTCACCCGGTCATGAGCCTTCCTCCCCAAACCTGTCACCCTTACCCCATCCCCCAAACCTGTCACCCTGTCATGAGCCTTCCTCCCCAAACCTGTCACCCTTACCCCATCCCCCCAACCTGTCACCCTGTCATGAGCCTTCCTCCCCAAACCTGTCACCCTTACCCCATCCCCCCAACCTGTCACCCTGTCATGAGCCTTCCTCCCCAAACCTGTCACCCTTACCCCATCCACCCAACCTGTCACGAGCCTTCCTCCCCAAACCTGTCACCCTTACCTGATCCCCCAAACCTGTCACCCTGTCATGACCTTTCCTCCCCAAACCTGTCACCCCGACCCCATCCCCCAAACCTGTCACCCGGTCATGAGCCTTCCTCCCCAAACCTGTCACCCTGTCATGAGCCTTCCTCCCCAAACCTGTCACCCTTACCTCATCCCCCAAACCTGTCACCCTGTCATGAGCCTTCCTCCCCAAACCTGTCACCCTTACCTCATCCCCCAAACCTGTCACCCTGTCATGACCTTTCCTCCCCAAACCTGTCACCCCGACCCCATCCCCCAAACCTGTCACCCGGTCATGAGCCTTCCTCCCCAAACCTGTCACCCTTACCCCATCCCCCAAACCTGTCACCCTGTCATGAGCCTTCCTCCCCAAACCTGTCACCCTTACCCCATCCCCCAAACCTGTCACCCTGTCATGAGCCTTCCTCCCCAAACCTGTCACCCTTACCTCATCCCCCCAAACCTGTCACCCTGTCATGAGCCTTCCTCCCCAAACCTGTCACCCTTACCCCATCCCCCCAACCTGTCACCCTGTCATGAGCCTTCCTCCCCAAACCTGTCACCCTTACCCCATCCCCCCAAACCTGTCACCCTGTCATGAGCCTTCCTCCCCAAACCTGTCACCCTTACCCCATCCCCCCAACCTGTCACCCTGTCATGAGCCTTCCTCCCCAAACCTGTCACCCTTACCCCATCCCCCCACCCTGTCACCCTGTCATGAGCCTTCCTCCCCAAACCTGTCACCCTTACCTCATCCCCCAAACCTGTCACCCTGTCATGAGCCTTCCTCCCCAAACCTGTCACCCTTACCTCATCCCCCAAACCTGTCACCCTGTCATGACCTTTCCCCCCCAAACCTGTCACCCGGTCATGAGCCTTCCTCCCCAAACCTGTCACCCTGTCATGAGCCTTCCTCCCCAAACCTGTCACCCTTACCCCATCCCCCAAACCTGTCACCCTGTCATGAGCCTTCCTCCCCAAACCTGTCACCCTTACCCCATCCCCCAAACCTGTCACCCTGTCATGAGCCTTCCTCCCCAAACCTGTCACCCTTACCCCATCCCCCCACCCTGTCACCCTGTCATGAGCCTTCCTCCCCAAACCTGTCACCCTTACCCCATCCCCCAAACCTGTCACCCGGTCATGAGCCTTCCTCCCCAAACCTGTCACCCTTACCCCATCCCCCAAACCTGTCACCCTGTCATGAGCCTTCCTCCCCAAACCTGTCACCCTGACCCCATCCCCCAAACCTGTCACCCTGACCCCATCCCCCCAAACCTGTCACCCTGTCATGAGCCTTCCTCCCCAAACCTGTCACCCTTACCCCATCCCCCCAAACCTGTCACCCTGTCATGAGCCTTCCTCCCCAAACCTGTCACCCTTACCCCATCCCCCCAAACCTGTCACTCTGTCATGAGCCTTCCTCCCCAAACCTGTCACCCTGACCCCATCCCCCAAACCTGTCACCCTGTCATGAGCCTTCCTCCCCAAACCTGTCACCCTTACCCCATCCCCCCAAACCTGTCACCCTATCATGAGCCTTCCTCCCCAAACCTGTCACCCTGATCCCATCCCCCCAAGCCCGTCACCCTGTCATGAGCCTTCCTCCCCAAACCTGTCACCCTTACCCCATCCCCCCAAACCTGTCACTCTGTCATGAGCCTTCCTCTCCAAACCTGTCACCCTGACCCCATCCCCCCAAACCTGTCACCCTGTCATGAGCCTTCCTCCCCAAACCTGTCACCCTTACCCCATCCCCCCAAACCTGTCACCCTATCATGAGCCTTCCTCCCCAAACCTGTCAGCCTTACCCCATCCCCCCAAACCTGTCACCCTGTCATGAGCCTTCCTCCCTAAACCTGTCACTCTGTCATGAGCCTTCCTCCCCAAACCTGTCACCCTTACCCTATCCCCCCAAACCTGTCACCCTGTCATGATCCTGCCTCCCCAAACCTGTCACCCTGACCCCATCCCCCCAAGCTTGTCACCCTGTCATGAGCCTTCCTCCCCAAACCTGTCACCCTGTCATGAGCCTTCCTCCCCAAACCTGGCACCCTTACCCCATCCCCCCCAAACATGTCACCCTGTCATGAGCCCTCCTCCCCAAACTTATCACCCTAACACCTCTCCTAAACCTATTGCCCCGTGACTGCTCCTCCTCAAACCTATCACCCTGACCCCATTCTCCATACCTGTCATCCTGTTATAACATCTCCTTCCCAAACCTGTCACTCTGTCATGACCCTTATTCCCCAACCTGTCACCCTGACACCTCCCACAAACCTGTCATCCCCAACCCTTCTCCCCTAAACCTGTCACCCTGTCATGTCCTATCCTCCCCAACCCTGTCACACTAACCCCATTTCCCAAACCTGTCACCTTGTCATGACCCTTCCTTCCCAAACATGTCACCCCTGACACATTTCACCTATATATGTCACCCCATGATCACTCCTCCTCAAACCTGTCATCCTGATCCCATTCCCCAAGCCTATTACCCTATCATGACCCCTTCCTCCCCAAACCTGTCACCCTCAACACCTCTCTCCAAGCCTGTTATCCCAACATTTCTCCCCTGAACCTGTCATCCTGTGACCTCTTGTTACCAAACCTATCATCCTATCGTGACTCCTCCCCAAACGTATCCTCTTGTCATGACCCCCTCCTCTCCAAACCTATTAGCCTGTAATCCCTCTCCCTCAAACCTGTCACCCTGTTGCGATCCCTTCCTAAACCTATCAGCCTGATTCCAATCCTCCACACCTGTCACCCTTTGATCTCATTCTTTCAAATCTGTTATCCCCTAATCTGTGGATCCTATGACCCTCTCCAAACCTGTCAACCCATCGTGATCCCTCTTCCCCCAAATCTGTCACCCCTTGACTCATCTCCCCAAACCTGTCACCCCATTACCCCTTTCCCCTCCCAGGCCTGTTATCTGAAATCTCTCTCCCCTAAATCTGTCACCCCTCTACCTTCCCTTCAAATCTGTCAACCCTGTCTCCTCTCCCTCAATCCTGTTTATCCCATGACCCCTCCTTCCCAAACCTGACAGCTTGTGTCCCAATCTTCCAAACCTGTCACCCTGTGATTCCCTTCTTTCAAATCTGTCACCCCAAACCTGTGACCCTATGACCCCTCTTCCTCACTTATCACCCCCAAACCTGACACTATATTATCCCTCATCCACAAACCTATTATTCCATGATCTCTTTACCTCAAACATGTTACTCTTGAACCTGTTAGCCTTGAATCTGTCAACCCATGACCCCCTCGCCCTCAAACCTGTCATCCCTAACCCATTACCCTGTGACCCTTGTCCCTCATATCTGTCACTCTCAAACCTGTGAATCCTTAATCCTTCCTCCCCAATGCTCCCCAATGCTTCCTCCTCACACTTGTCATCCCATGACCCCCTTCTTTCAAAACTTGTCACCCATATAAGCTTTCTTCCTCAAATTTGGCATCCTGCAATCCCTCTTCCACAGCGCCATCACCCCTCCTTCCAAGCCTGTCACCCTATGATCCCCTCCCTCAAACCTGTCAACCTGTGATCCCTGCTTCCTGCTCTTGTCACTCCATGATCTTCTCTCCCTCACAACTGTCATGCTGTGACCCCTCTCCCCTTCAACTAGTATCGCTCTATAGCCAATTCAGCCAGTCCTGCCCTGGCTAAGAGCTCGTCATTCTTTTTTCCCTGGAACTGTTACCCGCTTCTGCTTCTGAGGATGCCACTGCTGTCCTTAACATCCATCTTTGAGCATTTGGGGCATAAGGAAATGCAGGATACCTGTATCCCCATCTTTTGTGCCACTCTGTCACACACTCTACTTTTGTGTGTTCATGCAACATCAACATTTTCTTTCATCTGACATGACCTGAGGAAGGGAGTCTTAACTTTTGAAAGCTAGTTGAGAATTATATTAAGATAGTCCAATAAAAGGTATCATTATGTAATTGTTTTTGCTTACTGACCTTTAGTTTCATGGATTCAAGTGGACTAACACAGCAACTACACTACCCACACCCCTTATAGGAATGCTTAAGGTTTCTCATAAATTTGGACTAGAGTATTTCCTGTTTTGAAAGTCCAGAATCATTTTCAGAGTGGTGCTGCATGGAATTTGAGTTCAGTTCATTTGGTTATTCTGCGGTTATTGTGTTTCTGTTTCCAGCGGCCTTTGATGATGCAGTGGAGGAGCGTGTCATCAATGAGGAATATAAGATTTGGAAGAAGAACACTCCTTTTCTGTATGATCTGGTGATGACACATGCCCTGGAGTGGCCCAGTTTAACTGCACAATGGCTTCCTGATGTCACAAGGTAAGCTGAGGCTGATATATAGGAGCCAGATATGTTCCCTTTCTCTTGTTAAGAGTGCAATGTCAAGTGTCTGGAGACATCCTCAGGCACATTTCTCAACTACTGCGCCATCTCCAGCTGACCTGTGTAATTCATTTCTGATACAAACAATGCAGGCCCCTTCAATAAAAATATGATAAAAGTATTGAGGAACAGACATGGAGAAGAAGGCCACAGCTGGAATCTCCCTCTATTCCAAAGAGACTGAACGTCCTTTCTTTTGTCTCATTGGATATTACTGTGTTTTATCAGTTGCTCTAGAAATGAACCTATTATTTTCCAGCTCTTTGTGTGTTCTTTTGCCTTCTCATTATGCTGCTTTGGGTCTGGGGAGATACTCTTGGTCTGCAGCTCTGCTGATTAACAGTGTTTGATGTTACAGGCCTGAGGGGAAAGATTTCAGTATCCATCGCCTGGTGCTGGGGACTCACACATCAGATGAACAGAACCACCTGGTGATTGCCAGTGTGCAGCTGCCCAATGATGATGCTCAGTTTGATGCCTCACACTATGACAGTGAGAAGGGAGGTATGAGAACAGGCAGTGTTGGGGTAACCTTCACATAGATGATCAGCATTCTGAACATTGCTGGGCACCTCACCATCACTTATAAAATCTTCAGAATACTGTTTTTCCTTTCTGTGAAGGAATAAGATTGAACATCCTTATCTCTTTGATTGATGTGGAATTCTCATCTACTCTGGTGGGACTTCAATAATGTAACTTTAACACTAGCAGCCAGATATGATTGTGTGCTGTAAAATATACAGTTCTCTACTCTTTAGGTCTCCATCCTCTAAAGTTACTCTGAAGAATTGCTATTGTAGGCTAATAGAGAGCACAGAGCTACAAAAGCTGGAGAGCCAGTGTCACTTACTGTTTGATATTTAGCAGGTCACAACTTCCCTGTACTCAGGATTAGCTTGGAAAATCTTTGTGATAGGGACCTTACAAATAAAAAATGCCCGGTTTCAAGCCTGTAACAGCGATTGCATTGTCAGAAAGAGATGCGTGAAGGGCAGGGCAGTCACTTAGAAATTTCTATTCATTTGCTTTGGGACATAATTCTCTACAGGGGAAGCAAATGAATATTCTAGTGGAAATTAGGATTACCCTACCAGAGGTTTATATTGTTCTCAGTATTTGTCTTCCCAAATTTGGATTTTTTTTTTTAAGGGTAATTGTGATTTTAGGTAGGAAGTATGTTGATAGCATCAGGTCTCATTCTGTTGTTTCCTGCTTTTTGGCCCAAGTCGTATGGGTCAAGTGGGCAGTTTATCCCTCATTCCTAGAGTAGCATATTCCTTTCAACCCTCTGTCAAGGCTTATTACAATTAGAGTAAATTACAATACAAGCACTTGGTGAGCATTTCCTTTACCAGTTTTTTTTTTCTACTTTTTCAGAGTTTGGTGGATTTGGTTCTGTAAGTGGGAAAATTGAAATTGAAATTAAGATAAATCATGAAGGAGAAGTGAACCGAGCACGATACATGCCTCAGAATCCCTGCATCATCGCCACTAAGACCCCATCTAGCGACGTGCTGGTCTTTGACTATACCAAGCATCCTTCCAAACCAGGTATCCATATAACAAATATTAGAGTAATCAAATGAGCCTTTATACCACTTATGTATAGGTTCTATGTCACAGCATCTCTTGTAATACATCTAATACCTCCTCCATATCATGTGAGACTTCATAATTTTTTGACAGATATGTTAACTTTTCAATCAGTTCTATCTCATGAGCTTGCCTACTCCAGTGTTCCATCACAGGGAATGTTTTCCACAGAGTTGCTATGGTAAATCATGAAGTATGTATCAGATGATTAATTCATTGCTTCTTAGCTTTACCCAGAGGCTGTTTTCCCCACCATCCAAACAAACAAAGGTCTGGTGTGAGTGTGATCATCTCTCTCACTGTGCAAGAAATCTCATGACTCTTCTTTTTCAAAAAATCTGCTACCCCCATACATGACCCTTCTCTACAACCTAACCTAGAACAATTGGGTGAAAATTTAGCAAGTAGAGAGAGCAATCTAAAAGCTTTACCATGAGTTCAGATCTATGGCCGCAGATTGAAATTTCATCCAACTCCAACTGTAGGTCCACCAGAGGGAGCAGGGGTGCCTCATTTGGCACTCCAGAATGTCTCTATATAGTAATGAAATTCTTTTGTGACGTGTCTTCTTGTATGAGCACGCTTTCATTTCAAGATGATACTCTAAGCTTTCACCCATTAACAATGTGATGTTATAATGCCTCTCATATCCTCATATAATGAGGCAAGGATTCCTTCTAAATACCATGTTCAGATCATACCCCATATCAGTCCAGACAAGTGGGTTTTGCATCCTTACCAGCAGATGGAGCCAAAGAATAAAACTTTTCAGGCACTGCTACATAACCAAAAGTGTCACCTGCAGTCCCTAAGAATTTCTCTGTCTCCATCAGATGGTAGAGGTGCAAACCTGCAGTTTGGAGTTCAATTAAAAAACCCCCAAAAAACAGCTAAAATAGAGTGGTGCTCCCCAAGGTGTTAGGTTCTTTTGTGGCCATCCTTGGGTAGAGCAGGGTGAGCTGGGGATTGGAGATCCCTTATCTGGCTCATCCTTCAGCTTCCAGAGGGAGGGAAAGCCAGGGATCCTGATTCTCTCACTCCCTCTGAGGACTTCTCACCTTCAGCCAACATCCAGAAGCAGGGAAGTTTATATTTCCCTTTCACTGGGCTTTTTTGGTTGCTGTTTCTTTAAAAAAAAAAAAAAGAGCACGGCTGATCGGGTGTCTGTATGAGTTAAGCGATTGCTGAGCGATAAGACCAATAGTGAGAGTTAGAAGGGATGCACGCAACTCAGCCGCAGCACTGGGGGTCTGGGACAGCGCCGGCAGGAGCAACTCAGTGATGTGGCTCTCGGGAGTTTATTTTTCCACTGACCATGGGAAAGTGTGATTGGCCTGCAGAGTGAGGCAATCGTGCCTCAATGGGGCCTTGTGTGCCGGCTGTGCTTCTGGAGAGGAAGGGACCTCCGCGGAGGTTTCAGGAAGTAGTCATTGCATGCATTCTTCAGGCCCCATTTAGAAGGCCCTGGGAGCGTCTGAGGAGACAGTGGCCATGTTGCCTTCATGTTGCAAGAGGCATGCAGCTGCTAGGAAGTTCAGGAACTCCCCTGGTGTCTCCAGCAGAGCAATGCCCTGAGGAGGATAGAGAAGGGGCAGGGGAGCCAGATGAGGATGCTGTGGAGAAGGGATCCAGTGGTTCTGAGGATTTTTCCAAAGATTTGGTCCTGCCATTCAATAAGGCCTATTTGGCTAAGAGGCAAGCAGCGAGTAAGCATTCACCCACCAAGAAGTCCCAGTGCTTTGCTAAAAGGCCTAGAGCAGGTACGCAGGCAAGGTCAGGGGGGCTTCTTCGGCTCCTGGGCCTGGGCGCCCATCGGGTGAAGATGAGGACACTTCCAAGGATTCAGAAGGTGAAGGTCTACAGGAGGATCCTTAACGGGACCCTGACGTTGATCCTGTGGGTGCACCAGCAGGTAGTAGGCTTGATGTGGAGGAGGTTCCTATCGCGGAAGGGGATGATCCTAGGGTGGTGAGATTATTCCGTAAGGAAGAACTGCATCCTCTCATTCTCCATGTGCTGGAGGAACTGGGGATCAAGGTCACATAAGATGGGATACGTGGGCCACCAAAGGCTTTTCCTTTGCTGAAGTGGGATTCTTCTGAGGAGGGCCTGAAGGTAGCCAGGTAATGGCTAAGTTGTATCCCTTACCAGAGGAGACCTTGGAGCTTTGGAGACTTCCGAAGGGACTTCCGGCGTTGTCTGTGGTGACCAAGAAGTCAACCATTCCCATAGTAGGGTTGGCTGCACTGAAGGATATCCAGGATCAGAAGTTGGAGATCCTGTTGAAGAGACTATTTAAGGTCTCAACTTTGAGCCTTTGAGCTAAAGTCTGTGCTAGCTTGAAACAGAGAGCTTATTTGTGCTGGGTTCAAATGGCGCAGAAGGAAGACATCAAGATCTTCGACTGATTCCAACCAGGCAGCTTGGTTGGAGGCAGGTGTGGCCTATGTAGCGGATGCCCTGTACGACATGGTCCACATGTCAGCTAGGAATATGGTTTCCATGGTAGTAACACGGAGACTCCTGTGCTTGCAGAATTGGGCGGCGGATGTGTGGTCTAAAGTGCAGTTGTGTAATCTCTCTTTCAAAGGAAAGCTGCCGTTTGGAGAAGATTATTTGGAACAGCTGATGAAACATTTGGGGGAGTTGAAAGGGAACAAGTTGCCCGAGGATGATAAGACCGGAAAGAATAACTTTCCGCCGCGTTCTCACTTTGAGAGATGAGAAGGTTTCATTCCAATAGGAGTTCTCCCACATCCACATAGAAGCGAGGTTCAGGAAGGCAGCAGTCCTTTCGGGGGTCATGTAGACCTTCCCGAGATAGTTCTGGCCAGGGGGCCGGAGGAGGTAAGACCTCCCAATAAAGGCAGGCTGGTCCACTCTTCTCTGGAAGCCTTTGGGGGGGAGACTAGCCCTCTTTTACAAAGTGTGGAACAAAATTACATCTGATCAATGGGTTCTGGAAGTGATAAGAGACTGCTACAATTTAGAATTTTCACGCCCAATCAGAGAGACCTATGTGGTGTCCTGTTGTGCTTCTCGCGCCAAGCGAGAGGTGGAACGGGACACCTAGCAGCTGCAGCGCCTGGATGCCATTGTCCCAGTTCCCCTAAAGGAACAAGGACTAGGAAGATACTCAGTTTACTTTGTGGTTCCTAAGAAGGAGGGCACCATTTGGCCCATTCTCAATCTGCAGAAGGTTAATGCAGCGCTGTGGGCACCATGCTTTCATAAGGAGACGCTGCAGATGGTGAGTACAGCGTTTCGCAAAGGAGAGTTTTTCCCGTTGGTAAGCAGGCTGAATTAACCATGCTTTCTGGGGTGATGTTCTCTGGCAGCTCGGGGTGCAGTTTTCTTTTAATATACAGAGCTTTGCTATGTGCTCATGCACAGTGGTTTCCCATGCAAATCCATCTTCTCTTCAGTATTTTCTTTCTGTGCAGCTGGACGGTTGCGTGGTTGATTTTCTCTCTTCTCTTCATTCGTCACTTACAGTGACCTCCAAACAGCACTTTTAAGTGCTAAAATGGCATTGAAATCACCGGGGTTCAAGTACTGTCAATGCGGTAAGATTATGTCCTTAACGGATGGACATAACTACTCCTACCTCTGCCTCGGCCGAGATCACCAGCAGGAATCTTGCTGGGATTGTGGACTGATGTGCCTGAGAGCCAGGAGGCAGAGGGCTGCCAAAATTGAGAAACTCCGGCAAAGTGAGGTGTCAACGGGCTCTTATACCCCCATTCTCAGAGGCCTGGAGTCAGCCCAATCATTGCTTGGGTGTAAAACGCACAGGGCTCCCCATGGGAAAAGAGGCATGTCAGTGGGACCCATTGACACCTCGATCAGGAATGGCCAGTTGGGAATATTTCCCAGAGAGCCGGAGTCAGTGCAAATGTAGGGTGAAAGCCAAGCAGCGCCACACATGCAGCCTGAATACTGTCTGAGTCTGACCCGTGGCCCTCGATGCACACTGAACGTAAAGGAGTCTGTGGCAACACATAGGATTCATGATGCATCTCCGTCTGAACAACCCATGAAGAAAGCGTAAAAGGAAACGAAGCAAACGTTGATGCCGACGCACATGCCGAGACTGACGCATACGTTGAAATCAATGCATGATGCAAAGTCGACACTTGAGTCAAGACCGAAGCAGTCATCGAAGCCAACTCAACCCTTCAGTCAGTCGACACACTCATCTATGCAGATGACTCAGCTCAAGGAAAAGGACAGACAAGTCTCCACCATTATTGTTGAGGGAAACGCATTTCTCCAAACCTTACGCCCAAGGAACTCATTGGGGGGAAGAGGTGGTGTTCACCTCTCGGTTGATGAGGAAGTCGGATCTTCTCAATCAGAGGCTTTCTCAGAGAGAGCGTCAGCATCTTCCCTCAGAGTTATTTTGATCTGTCATCACTGTCTCATAGGAAGAGACAATCTCCTCATTTGCGGGAACCAATTGATAAGAGACACAAAGTAGCCCCCCCACCCCCAAGAGTCTGGTCCTCTTTGGTGCTCAACCAGTTTACCACTGGTTGAGCACCAAAGAGGACCAGACTCTTGCATACTACAGGTGGCTCTGCCTATGCCTCATGTGGAGCATAGGAGATCTGCCTCCAAGACACAGTCACATGGGGACAAACTTGAAACTGTCTCTCAAATTAAGGATAAAAATGTGGCAGTTCTCTCCCTCACTTCTACACCAGAGCAACAGGACACCTCAAGGTGCTATTATGGGCAATATAAGAAGTCCTATTATCCAAGGCGCCCCTACCGACAACATCCCTCATTTAGGTCACAACCCTACCAAATTTTCCAGCCGCCCAGACAGCAGCCACAAAATCAGACCACAGGTCGTCTGAGGGACCAACGACTTCAGAAAAGACAACCGTGTCCACTCCAAAAACCACAGCAGAATTTTTTTAAGGGGCCTGGGCCACAGCTACCACTCAAAGTGGGTGGCAGGGTAGCTCAGTTCTACCACTCCTGGGAGGCCATCACGTCTGATTGTTGGGTTTTGAGCATCACTTGGGAAGGCTACAAGTTGAATTTCAAAAGAATTCCATCTATCTTGCGCACTGTAGTTCCATTTTGGGATCAGTCATAAACTACACTGTTACAACAATATGTGGGGTCGTTGCTCCATCAGGGGGCTATACGCATTTTACTCTACTCACAGCACCACAAGAGATTCTACAACCAATACCCTCATCCCGAAGAAATCAGGGGCCTGCATCCGATCCTGGACTTCATTCTCTCAACAAGTTTCTTCAGAAGGAGAAGTTCAAAATGACCTCCCTCAAATCATTTCTGCCATTCGTCCAACCCAATGATTTGGATTTGCTCACTGGATCTCAAGGATGCATATTCCTACATCCCAATTCACCAGTCCTATTGGTGTTAATTATGCTTACAGGTCAATTCCAAGATTTATAAAATAAGGTTCTCCCATTTGGCCTTTCATCTGCCCCGTGAGTTTTCACCAAATGCCTTGCTGTAGCTGTGACCCATCTCTGGAAAAGGGGAATAAGGATTTTTCCTCTATCTGGACGACTGGCTGATGGTGTCTCCTAATTCAGAAACACTGCAACTGCATCTAACAGACACAATTATCTGCCTAGAAAATCTAAGCTTCATTATATATTACGAAAAATTCAACCTCCACCCTACTCAGATCTTACAGTTAATAGGAGCAAGGATAAACACTGTACTGTGCAAAGCCTTTCGTTTGGAAGAACGAATTGGTTCCCTACTTTCGACAGCTCTTCATTTATACCAGCAATCCTACGCCTCTGCACGGGGGATTCTCACGTTGTTGGGGCACATGGCCGCAGCGATTTATGTTGTCTTACATACTCGCCTTCATGTGCGTCGCTTGCAGTGGGGCCTAAAGTCTCAATGGTCCCAGTTTCGTCAACCAATTTCCAACAAAGTGGCATTAATGAAAGCTATGAAGCTAGAGAGCCTGGTGGTTAAACCTATCATCCCTGACAGTAGGGACACCATTTCACAACCCCCCCCCCCCCCCCCAGTGCATCACCTTATACTAACAACAGACGCAACAAAGAAAGGGTGGGGAGCACATGCGCACAGACTGAAAACCCAGGGATTATGGTCTCAGTCGGAGAGCAGAAGTCAAATCAACCTGCTTTTTGCATATTTTTAGGGATATGTTATTTATTTAGATATTTTTATATACCGACAGGGTAATATCATATCGGTTTCCAGGTAACATCAAGGGTAGCAACAGAGCTTTACAAGTAACAAGGAGTAATGGTAACTGGGAACAAAACGAATATATAGTAAACAGGGGATAACAGATAACAATATTGCAATTATAATACAAAGGCAAGAGGAATAGGGAGTAATAAGGAGGGAGGAGAGAGGTGGACAATCGTAGGGGAAGAGGGAAGGGAGAGAGGGAGGAGGAGGGCGGGATAATGATATATGTACATGCTTACCATAGAATGGTAAAATAAGTATAAAACAGGTCCAGGGACAAAGTGTAATTTAAGGATTTTTGTTTACCGACATTCATAGATACATCATGCTGGTTTACATTGAGCATTGTTAACAGGAAAAGAAGTTATATAAAACTAGGGCAGTGGCTTGGCCAAGACAACTGTGGTATGCTTATCTATTTCAACTTTCCATTCTTCCTCCCATTCCCTTGGGAAACAGCACAGACCTCACGTAGGAGGACACCACCCTGTTACATCCGATGCAATCGTCCCTCCATCTGACAGTGTGAGGGTTGAGAAGAGGGTATTAGAACATTTCAACCTGCCGCTTGACATTCAAGATATCCTGGTCTTAGCTAGGAAACCATCAACAAGGAAAAATGCTTGAAAATGGCAGATACCACAATTTGTGCAGGACTAAGGACATTGATACTTTTTCCTGCAGCCCTGTTGCATTATTTGCATACACTATTCATATCAGGACTGGCATCTTCTTCCATCAGAGTTCATTTGAGCATGATAGCGGCATACCACACTCCGAAGGAGGGGCTCGCCATTTCAACTCATCCGTTGATCTCTAAGTTCATGAGGGGGCTCATTCACGTCTGTCCTCTGGTCACTAAGCCGCCCATTCTGTGGGATTTAAATGTTGTCTTAAAAGTCTCATGCTCCCCCCACTTGAATCCATGGGGACAGTGGCTGTGAAGTACGTTAAATGGAAAGGGGTGTTCCTGGTTGCAGTAACTTCAGCGAGACAAGTCTGTGAACTACAAGCATTAGTTCATTACCCTCCTTACTTGCAGTTTTACCATGACAGAGTCACTTTACGAATGCACCCATCCTTCTCTCCGAAGGTTGTATCACCTTTTCATCCGAATCAAACAATTACTCTGCTTACATTCTTTCCCAAACCTCATACTAACTAAAGGGAAAAATTACTACAAACATTGGACTGTAAAAGAGCATTGGCTTACTACAAAAGAAGAACTTGCGCAACTAAATGAACTTCTCAGTTATTTGTCTCATTTAACTCTAATGCATTGGTTCTCCTGGTGGCAAAAAGAACAATATAAAATTGGATAACAACACATTCAACTTTGTGATTCTTCCTTTTCTCCGCACATCAAGTGATAGCCACAGCAACATTCTTGGCACACCTCTTCAATGTACCACTTCTGGATATCTGCAAAGCGGCGACCTGGTTGTCTATACATTAGAGATGTGAATCGGAACTGAAATCTGAACCGATTCTGGTTCCGATTCACATCTATAGAGATGTGAATCGGAACTGAAATCCGAACCGATTCTGGTTCTGATTCACATCTCTACTATACATACCTTTACATCTCATTACTGCCTTGACCAGCAAGCAGCCTCAGACAGCATCCTGGGTACAGCAGTATTGTGTAATACAGTTAGAGGTCGAGACAGTCCATGCATTGGGCAGGTTGCATGCACATCAACTATGGACTGATATCCTACCACATCTGCATCTTTGGAGTGACCAGGTGAACTTTGGTTTCCTGCATATATTAGCATCCCGAGGCTGGGGACTTTCAGAAGGCATGGCTAATTCAGCCTTCTTATCAACAGGAAAAAAAAGCAAGATTGCTTACCATAAACAGTGTTTTCCATAGATAGCAGGATGAATTCGCCATGTGACTCCACACTCCTCCCTGGACCGCCTCTGCAAAAAATCGCTTTGCTTAATAGCTTGAATATCAACTGAAGAGAAGATGGATTTGTGCAGGAAACCATCGCACATGAGAGCAGAGCAAAGCTCTGTACACTAAGAGAAAGCTCCACCCTGTACTGCCAGAGGACGTTACCCCAGAAAGCATGGCTACTTCATCCTGCTATTTATGGAAAACAGTTTTACAGTAAGCAAACTTGCTTTTCTCACATCATTGAATTTCAGAGGTTTACCTGCACATTCCGATACACTCAGACCATCAAAGAGTTTGGTGCTTCATGGTGCTAGGAGAGCATTTTCAGTTTTGAACGTTTCTCTTCAGGTTAACGACAACACCAAGGACGTTCATGAAAGTGATGGTTGTGGTGGCAGCAGCAGTGGCCCTGTTCTGAACCTGGAACAGGCCCTCAGAAGGGAAGGGATCCTGGTGCATCTCTACCTAGATGACTGGCTCATCCGAGCAAATTCGGAATTGGAGTGTTGTCGTTCGATTCTGTGCGTCATGGAGCTGTTGAGGTCTCTGGGTTGGGTGATAAACCTGACAAAGAGCCACCTGGAGCCATCCTAGTCTGAGTATCTGGGCACATGGTTCAGTATCCGCTTAGGCAAAGTCTTTCTCACCTTGGAGAGGGTGATCAAGTTGTAGGCTCAAGTGCTCTGGCATCATTCAGTACCTAGAGTCTGGGATTATTTATAGGTCCTAGGTTCTATGGCATCTACGCTGGAGTTGGTCCCATGGGAGTTTGCTTACATTTGGCCTCTCTAGAGGGCGCTTTTGTCCCATTGGAGTCCGCTGTCTGAGGAGTTTCAGCTACCTCTACTACTTCAGGGGGAGTCCAGGGTCCAGTCTATCGCATCCCAGTTTGGAGAGGGGGGTGGAGCTGCAGGTCCCGGATTGGGTGATAGTGACTACAGATGCCAGCCTTGGGGTTGGGGGGTGCTTTATCAAGGACAGACGGCCCAAGGTCAGTGGTTACCAAGGGAAGCATCCTGGTCGATCAACTGATTGGAAACAAGGGTGGTTCGCAGAGTGTCACTTGCTTCCCTTCTGTGGATTCAGGGGCAAGCAGTGCGAGTAATCTCAGGCAAAGGAACAATAGTGGCATACATCAATCATTACGGTGGGACGAAGAGTCGCCTAGTGGCTCAGGAGGCATTTGGGTGGAAAAAACAACTAGCAGGGATAGCGGCATCTCACATGAATGGAGTGGATTATGTGCAAGCAGATTACCTCAGCAGGCAGCAGCTGGATCTGTGGGAATGGGAGTTGTCACCGGAAGTATTTGCCCTCATTTGTGCCGGTGGAGCAAGCTTCAGGTGTATCTCGTGGCGTCTCAACGAAATGCCAAGGCAGACAGGTTTTTCAGTCGCAAGAGGGAGTTCGGCTCTGATGGGATCAACGTCCTGGTTCAGCCTTGGTCGACGAGACATTTACTGTACGTTTCCCCCATGGCCTCTCATAGGTTGAGTGTTGTGTCGTATCGAGCAACATCCAGGAAGAGTAATTCTCGTGGTACTGGAGTGGCTGCGTCATACCTGGTTTGCGGATCTGGTTCAGTTGGCAATTGACAGTCCTGTCCGATTAGCTCACCTGTAGGGAGTGCTGCGACAGGGGCCCATCTTTTCAGAGCGGGCGGATTGTTTTTGTCTAGCGGCTTGGCTTTTAAGAGGTGGCATTTTCGCTTAAAAGGGTATTCAGAGCCAATGATTGCTTCTTTGCTTCAGGCTAGGAGGCTATCCACTTCTCTGGTGTATATCCAAGTGTGGAGTGTGTTTGAGTCATGTTGTTTGGAGAATGACCTTGACCCTTTGCAGGTGGACGTTTCTCAAGTCTTCGCATTTTTGCAAGATGGCTTAGGGTTTGGCATATAATTCACTCAGAGTACAGGTAGCAGCCTTGGGCTGTTTTCGAGGGAAGCTTCAGGGGAAGTCCATTGACGTCTCATCTGGACATCTCATCTGGACATCTCATCTGGACGTCTCATCTGGACATCATGCGTTTTCATGAGGGGGTGAAGCACTTGCGCCCACCAGTTCGTAGGATGTGTCCATCGTGGAACCTTAACCTGGTTCTTCAGGTGCTCTGTGTATCTCTCTTTGAACCGCTGAGAAGGACATCTTTGAAGGATCTCATCTTGAAGACCATTTTCTTGGTGGCGATTTGTTCGACTAAGCAGATTTTGGAACTTCAGACCTTGTCATACAGCGATACTTTTCTACGGATTTCGGACGATGGGGTATCTCTGCGTATAGTTCCTTCCTTTTTGTCGAAGCTCTTATCCTCGTTTCATCTCAACCAGATGATGGAGTTGTCTGCCTTTCCGCACTTGACATCAGATACGCTGCATGCGAAGAAGCTTCACTTGGATGTTTGTCGGGCTCTGTTGTAGTATCTTAAGGTCACTAATGACTTTCGGCGGTCAGATCATCTTTTTGTTCTGTTCAGAGGAGCAAAGAAAGGATGTAAAGCTTCTAAGAGCACGATTGTGTGATGGTTGAAGGAAGTGATTTTTTTTGCCTATCTCTGTAAGGGTTGATCAGTTACAGAGGGGTTGTGGGCGCATTCTACTAGGGCGCAGGCAGCCTCCTGGGCGGCATGTCAACTGATATCTCCAAGATTTCACAAGCGGCGACATGGTCTTCCCTGCACGCTTTTACCAAACATTACTGCCTGGATGTTCGGGTGCCAGAAGAAGCGACGTTTGGAGAAAGTGTGTTGCGCGTGGGTCTTTTGTGTTCCCGCCCAGTGTAGAGGGGCTTGGGTATATCTCATTGATCTGGGGTATGATTAGGAAAGGAAGATTAGTTCTTACCTGCTAATTTTCATTTTCGTCTCCTTTATTTTTTCGAAAGATCTTCCCCACTTCTGGATGCTGATAATGCAGTATTTGCAAAGATTATATATATGTTAAACAGGGTTGGAACGTTTTCATTTCCCTTACTGGAGATGCTGGGATTCCACTTTTGTAATGGGCTCCAACTTTGTTTCTCTGCTCTCCCTGATGGAAATCATTTGGGTTTTGGGCGTAGACATCTTGGCTTGGTGCAGGTCAGTACTGAGGGGACTGCAGGTGGCACTCTCGGTTATGTATCAATGCCTGAAAAGTTTTTATTCTCTGCCTCCATCTGCTGGTAGGGATGCAAAACCCACTTGTCTAGACTGATCTGTGGTATTGGAATGAAAATTAGCAGGTAAGACCCAATTTTCCTTTCTCTTCTCAAGGCACTGAAATTCCCATCTGTCTTCAGCCTAATTTTCAAAATTATTTACACGCTTAAAATTGGGTGTTCGTGTGTAAATGCACTTTACCTGTGTAAGTGGGCTGCTTTTTTTTTTTTAATTGCTACAATATGTGCCATTGAATTGTGCTTAGAATTTACCCGCATAAGTGCATTTTATGTGGGTAAATGGCTTTTGAAAATTGTTGTATAGTCGATACATTTACATGTGTAAATCCTTTTGAAAATTACCCCCTAAATATGTGCACAGATTTTATGTTGATAAGCAGGCTGAATTAGCCATTACATGTGGGTTCTTTCATCCGGCAGCATCGCACAGATTAATCTCTTCAAGCTAGTGGAGCTCGTCTGAGCATGTGCAGGAGTTGCCTCATGAGTCTCCTCAGTCTTTTTTTTGTCTGAGCTTGACATGGACATGAACTCTGTTAGCATTCTCTATCTCCAGCAGATATAATTGCATAAGAAATGCCAAACTGGGTCAGACTAAGGGTCCATCAACCCAGTATCCTGTTTCCAACAGTGGCCAATCCAAGTCACAAGTACCTGGCAATTACCCAAACATTAGATAGATCACAAGCTACTATTGATCATTCCCTGTACGTACCCTGATCAGTCCAGACACCTGGGTTTTGCCTCCACACCAGCAGATGGAGACAGAGCAAGACCTGTCGGGCTCAGCCATATATAGCAGGGTGCCCCCCCACAGCCTCTCATTCTTACTCTGTCTCCAGCAGATGGTGCAGGTGCAGAAGCCACAGCCTCTGGGATCCCTACGGGATAAAGGTCTTTTCTTTGTCAGTGTTAGTTAGTTAGGATCCTGAGAGGTTTTTTGTGTTCTTGGTGTGTAAAAAAAAAAAAAAAAAAAGTTACGGAGGTTTTGTTAGGAGAAGTCAGTCCCTCATCGTGGGAGCCTCCCAGGGGGGTGGAAGGTTCTGAGGGGACCATCCCCCCCCCCGGTAGAGGCCGCTGCTAAGGGTCGAGGACCCGGCCGTCTTCTGGTTAGCAGCGAGGGGTTGACACCGGGGAGCCCGGTTCACTCACCCCTACTGGAGCAGAGGCCCAGTACCAGGGACAGTGAGGGCAAATAAAAAAAAAAGAGTTTGCAGTTTTATTTTTGCCTGTGTGCCGACTCTCCGCTCCTTCGTCGCGGGTCTTCTCGGGCTGTGTTTGTGTGTTAGTTTATTTTTCTTTCGGATGGCCAGGATGCCCCGGGGATCTTCGTGCCGCGCATGTGGCTCGGCGGGGTCTGTTCAGATTGCATGCCTGGCGGTGAGGGGCAGTTTGATTCTGGTCGGGCGAGCCGGGATCGGAGGCCACGATCCCCGGAGCACGCTGGGTCGGCTGCCACGGGCAGTGCAGACCCATTCCCGCTCAGCGCGGGAACGGCGGCCATCTTAGATACGCTTCGGGAGACCATGAAGGGGTCGATGCGCCCTGCAGGACTTGGGAGCGATAGTTCCCGTACCTCCCGAACAACAACGCAAAGGCCGATACTCCATTTACTTCATAGTCCCCAAAAAGGAGGAGACTTTCAGACCAATCTTAGACTTGAAGAGAGTCAACAGGTGTCTTCGGATTCCGCGCTTCAAAATGGAGATGATTCGGTCGGTTGTCGCATAAGTTCGACCAGGCGAATTCTTGGTCTCTCTGGATCTCATGGAAGCATATCTCCATATAGGCATTCAGCCATTTTACCAGAGGTTCCTCAGGTTCTGCATCCTGGGCAGGCACTATCAATTCAGAGCTCTCCCTTTCGGCCTCGCTACCGCTCCTCGCATGTTCACCAAGGTGATGGTGGTGGTGGCGGCGCATCTCCAGAGGGAGGGTTTCCTGGTGCACCCCTACTTGGACGATTTGCTGATTCGGGCGAAGTCCGAGCTGCAGTGTTAGACGGCGATCAACAGAGTCCTTCAGCTTCTACGCGCTCTCAGATGGGTGGTCAATCTGGCCAAGAGTCGTTTGACTCCTTCTCAGTCCTTGGAGTTTCTGGGAGCGCTGTTCGACACAAGGCAGGGGAAGGTGTTTCTCACCAAGGAGCAAGTGATCAAGCTGCAGAGTCAGGTGAGGCACCTATTGGCCCTATGGATGCCTCTGGTATGGGACTACCTGAAGGTCTTGGGCTCCATGGCGTCCACGCTAGCTTTGGTTCCTTGGGCGTTCACTCATCTGCGTCCTTTGCAATCAGCATTGCTGTCCCGCTGGAAGCTGGCGTCCGAACAATTTTATCATCCGCTTCCACTTACGGTCCAGGCGTGGGACAGTCTCCACTGGTGGCTGATATCGGATCATCTCACGTGTGGAGTGTCCCTGATCATGCCCGACTGGACGGTAGTCACCACAGATGCCAGTCTGTCCGGCTGGGGAGCGGTCTGTCTTGGTCGTTCGGTACAGGGACAGTGGTCAAGAGCACAGTCTCAGTGGTCCATCAATCGCTTGGAAACCAGGGCGGTGTTTCTGGCTCTGCAATCCTTCCTTCCGCTGATCCGGGGAAGGGCGGTCAGAGTTTTGTCGGACAATGCAACTACAGTGGCATACATCAATCGCCAGGGTGGGACAAGTAGTCAGCTAGTGGCGATGGAGGCACGACATTTGATGTGCTGGGCGAAGCGGAATCTCAGCAACATTGCAGCGTCTCACATCGCTGGGGTAGACAATGTTCAGGCGGATTTTTCAGTCGGCATCATCTAGATCCCGGAGAATGGGAATTAGTGGAGGAAGTGTTTCGCCTTATCTGCATAAGGTGGGGCACGCCACACATGGATCTGATGGCAACCTTCCGGAACGCGAAGGCCCCGCGCTTCTACAGCCGGCGGAGAGAGAGAGGAGCCGAAGGGGTCGATGCGCTAGTGCTCCCCTGGCCCACAAACGTGTTGCTGTACGTGTTCCCGCCCTGGCCCTTGATAGGCAAGGTGCTACGACACATAGAAATGCATCCGACGGACGTGATTCTGGTGGCGCCGGAGTGGCCACACCATTCGTGGTTCGCGGATCTCCTTCATTTAGCAGTGGAACCGCCCCTTCGTTTTTGGGTGTCCACGGCTCTGCTGCATTAGGGCCCTGTCTGTTTGGAGGACGCGGATCACTTCTGTCTTGCGGCATGGCGTTTGAAAGGCAACGTTTGAGGAAGAAAGGGTATTCTGATGCGGTGGTGGCCACGCTGTTAAGGTCTCGGAAACAGTCCACGTCCTTGGCCTACGTCCGGGTCTGGGCGGTATTTGAAGACTGGTGTAAAGATCGTGGGTTGGATCCCACCGGAGCTTCAGTGGCTGATGTCCTAGCTTTTCTTCAGGCAGGTCTCTCTAAAGGTCTCTCTTGCAGTACCCTCCGGGTCCAGGTGGCGGCTCTTGGGTGTCTCGGAGGTAAGGTGCACGGGGTGTCTTTGGCTTTACATCCAGACGTAGCCCGGTTTCTACGGGGGGCTAAGCATTTGCGTCCCCTGTTGCGCCATCCTTGTCCATCCTGGAATCTGAATTAGGTGCTTTCCGCCTTATGTTCGCTGCCCTTTGAGCCTCTTAAACGGGCGACGCTGAAAGATCTTACCCTAAAGGTGGTGTTCCTCATCGCGATCACTTCGGCCAGGTGAGTATCGGAATTGCAGGCTCTGTCATGCAGGGAGCCGTTCTTACGGATCTCAGATTCAGGGGTATCTCTGAGGACGGTTCCATTCTTTCTGCCTAAGGTGGTGTCGGCTTTCCACTTGAATCAGTCAATCGAGCTTCCCTCTTTCCCAGAAGGGGAGAGGGAGGATCCTAGGGCAAGAGATTTAAGAAAATTGGATGTTCGCAGGGTTCTACTTCGGTATCTTGAAGTTACGAATCCCTTTCGCGTCTCGGACCATCTCTTTGTCCTCTGTACTGGGCACAAGAGGGGAGATGCGGCTTCAAAGACCTCGATTGCTCGATGGCTCAAGGAAGCCATTGCGTCTGCGCATGTACTGCGGGGAAAACCTGTCCCCGAGGGTCTCCGGGCCCACTCTACGAGGTCTCACGCCGCTTCTTGGGAGGAGTCTTCGCAGGTGTCGCCCCAGGAAATTTGTAGGGCGGCTACTTGGAAGTCGTTGCATACTTTTTGGATGTCCAAGCCTCGGCGTCGGGTGGTTTTGGTGAGGGAGTGCTCCGAGCGGGCCTCTCTGGTTCCCACCCACAATAAGTTGGCTCTGGTACATCTCGGGTGTCTGGACTGATCCGGGTACGTACAGGGAAAGGAAAATTAGTTTCTTACCTGATAATTTTCGTTCCTGTAGTACCACGGATCAGTCCAGGGACACGCCTGTGTCTGCTGTGTATTCTCAAGTAACGGAGAGTCCACTCGTAGATTCTTTAATTGCTGTTTGTTATATTATTATCGTTCGCTCCATTGGTTCTGGGGGTTCTGTTCCAGTTGGAGTTGTGTTTTCACCTTATTAGGCGACACATATGAAGCATAGTTAGCTAGTCTGGTTATTGTTCTATTCTGCTTTGACATTATGTAAGACTGAGAGGCTGTGGGGGGGGGGGGGCACCCTGCTATATATGGCTGAGCCCAACAGGTCTTGCTCTGTCTCCATCTGCTGGTGCGGAGGCAAAACCCAGGTGTCTGGACTGATCCTTGGTACTACAGGAACGAAAATTATCCGGTAAGAAACTAATTTTCCTTTAATTACTGTAATAGTTTATGGATTTATCCTCTAGGAACTTATCCAAACCTTTTTAAACCCAGTAACACTAATTGCTAAAACCACATCCTCTGGCAGTGAATTCCAGAGTTTAACTATGCGCTGAGTGAAAAAGAATTTTCTTTGATTTGTTTTAAATGAGCTACCTGCTAACTTCATGGAGTGCCCCCTGGTCCTTCTATTATCTGAGAGAGTAAACAACCAATTTACATTAACTTGTTCAAGTCCTTTCATCATTTTGTATACTTCTATCATATCCCCTTCTGTTGTCTTTTCTCCAAACTGAACAGCCCTAACTTCTTCAGCCTTTCCTCATAGGGCAGCCATTCCATGCCCCTTATCATTTTGGTCGCCCTTCTCTGCACTTTCTCCAGTGCAGCTATATCCTTTTTGAGATGCGATGACCAGAATTGCACACAATATTCAAGGTGCGGTCTCACCATGGAGCGATACAGAGGCATTAGGACATCCTCCGTTTTATTAACCATTCCCTTCCTAATAATTCCTAACATTCTGTTTGCTCTTTTGATCGCCACAGCACACTGGGCCGACCATTTCAATCTATTATCCACTATGACGCCTAGATCTCTTTCCTGGATGGTAATTCCTAATAGAACTTAACATCGTGTAACTACAGCAAGGGTTATTTTTCCCTATATGCATCGCCTTGCACTTGTCCACATTAAATTTCATCTGCCATTTGGATGCCCAATCTTCCAGTCTTGCAAGGTCCTCCTGTAATGTATCACAATCTGCTTGTGATTTAACTACTCTGAATAATTTTGTATCATCTGCAAATTTGATAACCTCACTCGTCGTATTTCTTTCCAGATCATTTATAAATATATTGAAAAATAAGGGTCCCAATACAGATCCCTGAGGCACTCCACTGCCCACTCCCTTCCACTGAGAAAATTGTCCATTTAATCCTACTCTCTGTTTCCTGTCTTATTTATTTATTTATTTATTTATTTAAAAGTTATTATATACCGTGCAAATGAGGTATGTATATGCCCATCTAGGCGGTTTACAATGTTACATTCATAATATCAATTATCAAAACATTCACAGAAAAATAAAAAGTAAAAACATTAAAAAATCAGATTATTAATTTTGTCTTGATTGGTAATATTAGTGGACGCACTGTCATTACTACTCTATTTGTATATTGTATGCACTGTTAAACAGGTGGGTTTTCAGTTTCTTCTTAAAATCTTTAGAGTTTGCAATCAAATGGATGTGTTCAGGGAAAGCGTTCCACAGAGTTGGACCTGCCACGGAGAAGGCCTGTTTTCGGGTTAGTGCTAAACTTACTTTTCTGATGAGGGAATCTCCAAAATACATTTGTCCATGGATCGAAGTTGTCTGGATGGTCTGAATATATGTAGTAAAGAGCAAAGCCAGATGGAAGTTGTATTGTATAACAAGTTATGGATAGTTGACAAGATTTTGTATGTAATACGGTAGGTTATTGGTAGCCAATGAAGTTGTTGTAGTATGGGTGTTTTATGTTCTCTTCGTGATAAATTAAAAATGGTTCTGGCTGTAGCATTTTGAACAAGCTGCAGTGGATGTATCGTTGATAGAGGTAGTCCTAGATATAGAGAGTTGCAATAGTCCAGTTTTGTTAATATTAAAGCTTGTGTAATTGTACGGTAGTTGGTTTGTGATAGTAAGGGTTTGAGTTTTTTGAGCATATATAGTTTAAAGAACGATTTTTTAACTGTTTCAGATATGTTTGTGGTCATTGATAATTTGGAGTCTATGATCATACCTAGGTTTTTTGCATATTGTTTTATGGGTATGTGTTGGTTTTCAAATGTAAATGTTTGTGGGGGTTGGTTATTTGAACCTGGTACTGTTGATAAGTATACTAGTTCTGTTTTTGCAGCATTTAGTTTTAGCCTATTGTGGGATAACCAAGTTTTTATTGTCTTTAGGTAAATGTATAAAGAAGAAAGTGTTTTGGACCATGAGTCGGAGAAAGGTATCGTAAACTGAATGTCGTCAGCGTAGATTTTGAATTTTAGATAGTCCAGATAAAAGGCAGCACAGCGGTAAAAGATATATGTTAAATAAGATCGCAGATAATGATGAACCTTGTGGTACACCCGTTTTGGTGGTGTACCATTCTGATTTTGCTGTTCCCGTTGTGATTCTCTGGGGTCGGTTTGAGATGAATGTTGAAAACCATTGTAGTACTGTTCCAGAAATGACCCACATTCTGTTTCATTTTTCCCTTTTTTATGTAACAATGAAATAAAGGCATTCCCCAAATCCCCTAACAAACCCTCTCTGTTACTCCCTGACTATATAACCGCAGTAGAAATGGGGCCAGCATGTGAAAATATTTTTCATATAGGTCTGTCTGTTATCCATCTGGACCTGGGCATTTCCCACCCGGGAGCGCTCTGACCGCATCCTGTATCTCCTGAAGGGAGATAGGAGCCGACAAAACTTCCTTTGACAAAGCTTCAGTTAAAGAAGATAACTCTAAAGAGTCAAGAAAATGAGTGATACCATCTATTTCTGCTGGAGTGGGATCCGACTAAAGCTCTGAATAATATCAACAGAAAAGGGGAACAATGTCGTTCAGGTTAGCCAAAAGAGAGCCCATAGAGGTTCTTATTGAGGCGATATGATATGTACACTGCTTCCGTTTCACTCCCCTAGCTAAGAAGGCCCCAGGCTTATTACCATGCTCGTAGAAATTCAAATGTGCATATTGTATGGCCCTCTCTATATCAGTCACCTCTAGTGCCTGGAAATCTTTTCACACTGCCTCTAGCTTCCTTTTTTGGAGAACAGTCTTATTTTATGTTGCTTTTCCAATTTACCAATCTCTTCCAGTAGCAAAATTCTACGCTTTCCCTTCTCTCTCTGGAGCTGGCTTAAATAGCTGATAAGCTTTAAATGTTTCTCATCAAAGTACCGGGGAATAGTCCTCTACTAGATTATTAAAATCAAACTGTTATTGTATTTCGTAGGAGGTTAGGGAAATCTTTACGTCCCAACAAAGAAAGATTGAGACGCCATGTGTATCCTGGCAAGCGAAAGGTTTGTAAAGAAAACTCAATTTCCATAGGATTTTGATCAGAAATTACACTAGAAAGTATTGTGCAATCTGTACTTTGCGCCAGAAAATTGGCAGAGCATAGGAAATAGTCAATTCTACTATATGAGTTATGCTTTACATTTACATTTTACATTTATTAGGATTTGTGGATCACCTAACACAGAAAGGCCTAGGCGATGAACAGTATAACATACATAATCACCAAAAAACACATACAAAATTATAAAATCTCTAAATAGCTAAAACGTAGAATAAAATTTAAAACATAGAAATAAATAACATTAAAACAAGAAACAGACCAATCATAAAAAATTGTGAGAAGCAAGTAAAATAAATTGAACAACTAAAAATAAGCTATCTTAAAAAGGAAGGTTTTAATCTCTTTTCAAAAATTCTTAAGAGAGTCACATTGCTTTGGTGAATTAAATGTGAAATTTCGCTCACTGGGATGATAATAAAGTCACACATCTACCAATTTCAGGGAATCCAAAAGCAATTTTATGATGAGGCTGTAATGGTGAGCCAGACCCACCACTAGATGACTTATCCAATTCCGCAGACATACATTCATTCCAATCTCCACCCATTAATAGCCTATCAAATCCAAAAGATAATGTTTCAACCAGGCTTTTATAAAATTTCACTTTACCTTGGTTGGATCCATATACATTCACTAATGTAAATCGCATAGCATGTAAGGAGCAATCCATGATCACGAGTTTCTTCCCTTTTTCAAAAGTCAGCAAAGGCCTTAGTTTTTGTGGAATATGATATGACAGTAGCAGCACTGTAGGGAGACTGAGCTCTGGCAATGTTGTATCTCCTGCCCAAGGAACTTTCTCAAGTACTTATGATCCATAAGTATGATCCAAGTACTCTCATCCATAAATCAATTCACAACCAAGAGATGCAATGGTTTTCTGATCAGTTTATATTCCGCACATCTAATAGACCAATAAGAAATATCCACCAAGCCAAATTAGCCTCGCATCCACTCAAACACATCAAACACGTATCCACAAGAGAACGCTCATTCTCTATAGCTGGTATCAACATCTGGAACAATATGCCTTTGGACTTGCGTCGTGAATCCTGCCACAAAACGTTCAAACAAAACCTCAAAACATGGTTGTTTGAACAAGCTTTCTATCAATGATCAATAATTAACCTTAAATCCAGCCTTCCTGTATAATTTTCTCCTATGCCATGTTCTTTTTTTCCTATATCTGATATTTCTACTTCTTTGCCTTCCCTGCGCCATGCCATGTTCTTCATTACTCTCCTTGTTTATTTTACTCTGCCTATCCCGCTGTTCCTCTTTTTCCCCTCCTTCCCATTGTGTTATTCTGTGAATTGACTCGATCTTGACATTGGATCCTGCCTTTAACAAGTTAATGGCTTAAGTTACGCTGCGCTTAAACATTCATTGTTGATTATAATTACAGAAGCTATAGTGCGGTCTCTGGAAACTGTTATTGATGTAAAACATTAAGCTTTTGATTGTTGACTTACTGTATAAACTGTTATATGTAAAGTCTGTTGCTAACTTATTGTTTACTTACGGTATTACCTGTTATATGTAAAGCCTGTTGCTAAGTTATTGTTTACTGTAAACCGAGGTGATGTATATCTATACGTACCGCGGTATATAAAAATCTCCAAATAAATAAATAAATAAATGATTGCCTAAGGTAGATGCCTTAGTGCCAACTGTCATGCAGAGACCAATTGAAGGGAATGTGACTCTCACAGAGGCCCGGAATAATTAAAGGTCAACTCAAGTGGGCTTTTTTAGTCACGACTCTAGCAGGGTTTTCTTCTGTTTTGGCACAAGCTTCCTGTGCTGGGTTCAGCAGCTTCTTTTGGCCATATCTGATACAGGAATTTCCAAACAGGATGTGGAGCACCTGGAGGTTGGAGTAGCCTGTATTGCTGATGCCTTCTATGTTTGGATTCAGGCATGGTGTTCCAGATGGCTTATGGGAGTGCACTGAGATACAGTTGGGCCACTCTTGGGGCCAGTGCTTCTAGAGTCACTTCACCAATTATTATTTATTTATTTATTTTTATTTATTTTTAATTTTTATATACCGATGTTCTTGTAAGAACTACAAATCACTCCGGTTTACATACAACATTGAAATGCCAAAAAGAGTAGGGGCTTTACATAGAACAATTGAACAAAATACCAATTAAACATAGTAATATTATAATATAGTGTAATACAGTATAAATACAAGAAACGTATGAACTCAAAATCATAGTGCAGTTGAAAAAAATCGTAATAGTAAAACTCAGTGAGGTATCCCATAATTTGGGTTTATCATCGTGACTAAGTAGCCTAAGTGTCTGGGAAGGCTTGGCGGAAAAGCCAAGCCTTTCCAGACACTTATTATTATTTTTTTATTTTTAGTTATTATTATTTAGTTATTTTTTTTTTTTTTTAATGAACAGTGGACTGAGTTAATATCAGACCAGTGGGTTCTGTGTGATATATGAGGCGGGTTTTGCCTTAGAATTTATACATCTGGTGTTGGAGGGTGGTTGATATCTTCATTTGTGTCTCATGTGAGGAACAGCTCAATTTGATCTATGCTAGCTTGGTTTCCGCAGTTGGGAACAGTGTTTCCAGTCCTAGAGAGGGTTAAAAAAAAAAAAAAGTGGGCATTTATTGGCCCCTTTTGGATTTTGAGAAGATGAATGCACCTGTTGCATTTGGTGGTCCCTGGGCTTCCCCCGCGAACTGCTGCACTTACCTCCAGTCCCGAGCCACCATTGCAGACCCCTGATGCTGCCGAATATCTCCAGCAAAGACACGTGTCAGGCCACCTCATTCCAATGGGTCCAGTGAAAGACGCTGCTGGCTTCACACATGGACATCCCTAGGCACATGCGCCCGATGTGCACAGATTTAAAGGGCTCACGGTGGGAAATCCCCTGTGGTATGCTTAGATGACATCACAAGCCTTATCTTAAAAGGCCCTGTTTCCCTGCAATCTATGCCTTAGCAACAGGTCTCCTACCACTGGTAGCTCAAGTTACCTCAGTGTTCTCTGCCTGCATTCCTGTCTTCAGTTCCTGGTCTGCATTCCTGTCTTCTGTTCCAGTGTCTTGTTCCTTGGTTCATGTGATCTTCATCTCGTCCATCAGTTCCTGTGGTCAGTCTTTAGTTCTTCTGTGTGCCTTGTCTCTTGTATTGCGCCTCATCTTCCTGCCTTGCCTGTCTGTCCGTCCCACCTTCCCTTGGACAGATACTCGGTTTTGACTTCGGCTTGCTTCCTGGATTCCTCTTGAACGCCACCTGCCACTGACCACTACCTGACTACTGGACCTTCCTTGAACAATGCCTGCCACTGACCACTGCCTGACTACTGGACATTCCTTGAACCTGCCCACCCTGACCTGAGATTGCCTTGACTTCTCTTGCACACCTCAGCTTCTGCCACAGATCATTAGAGCTTCAGCAGAGACCCTCCACCTAGGACCTACCAGCCCTGGCACCCAAAAGTTCAACCTGAGGGGAACCTGGGATGGTGTAGATGAAGCTCCATTTGAGCCTCTGCCTCTTCCGACTCTGCTAGCCGACGGTGGGGACCTGCAGCACTCCACTCTGTAGGTTGCGCTAAGTCCACCTTGGTCCAAGGGTCCACGCCTACAACAGCACCCTTGCAGGTGCTTCACTTTTAGATGGACATTGCACTTGGTCATCGCTGTGGTGAGGATGGGGGAAGTCTGGGCTTCCCTAAATTTGACGGAGGCCTATCTTCATATCCGTTTGGGAAGATCATCAGAAGTACCATGAGTTTGCAGTGATGGGAGAACATTTTAAATTCCAAATGCTTCCTTTTGGGATTTTCAGTGGCACCTCTCATGTTTACAAAGGTGCTGGGGTTTTTAGCACAAGACTTTTCACAAAGAAAGTATTCTGGAGTTTTTTTATTTGGACGACTGCCTCATTTGACCAAAGGGACACTTGCCAGCAGTAGGTACACAAGATGTTGCTGAAATTATAGACTCTGGTTGGGGATTGTAATTTTGGCAATCAAGGCAACCCAGTGGCATCACAGAGGTCTGAATCTTTAGGGGTGCGATTTGGAGCTATTGTAGACAAGGTGTTTTCTCACTTTGGACAGGAGGTTGAACTTGCGTAGTCCACTTCCTTAGTTGTTGTGCCTGAGGAGGCTCTGGAGTTTGGGATTATCTTCAAGTCCTAAGCTCGATAGCATTTAAGCTAGTCTTTGGTGGAGAATATGCACACATATAGCCACTCCAGTGGGCCCTTTTTTGGCATTGGTTCCCAATTAGGAGATTTCAGGCTAAGGTTACCTGTATCTAGCCAGTTTGAATCTGTTCTTGTAGCTCTCGAAAAATGATTGGGCACAGGGTAGAGTTGGATATTCCAGATTGGTTCTTGTTGTATAGAGATGCCAGATTGATAGAATGAGTGGCCATTTTCTTAAGATCAGACAGTGCGGAAACGGTGCGCTCTGGCGGAGGCCTCCAAGAAACGAGCAAATGGAGAGGTGTTGCTTTCCATTCTTCTGCTATTACACATCTGAGTGGTAAGAGTTGTCTGTCAGTGCAACATCAGTAACATACATCTTTTGACAAGAGGCACCAGGAGTCTGGTGGTTTCCAGGGATTCTTCCATTGGGCAATATGCCATCTACAGGTCGTTAGTATTCTCTGGGGTCAGAGTAGAGAATGGCTCTGGTCCCCAGAGAGGGGAAATTGGAGAATGAAGCGATATCTCTATTCCAGGAACCCCAGAATGTTCCTCAGCTGGAGGTTATGGCAACACGCTTACATATTAAAGATTTTCTATTTAACCGTCTTGATTTCTTTTTGAGGAAAGTCGGTATACAAAAATTTGTAAATAAATTGTAAATAAATATTTGAAAATGGAAGGTGATCAGAGGGTCTTGTTAATCTTTCCCAGCCGTGGCCAGATAAGATTGTCCAGTATATCTTTTCCCTTCTGGGCTTTGGATATGCAAAGCGGTTAGAAGGATAGACAGGGGTTGCAGATGGGGGTTCTTAGCAGCTCCAGCTGGTTGTGGTCTGTGGATCTGGGGAGCCGGCAGCTAGCAGGGCCCTTATAGTTCAGTCTGATTTCTGGTATGCTTTATCAAGGTCCAGGTTCCTTGGAGTTGGTGAATCTCTTGTCTCGCAGCCTATTCTTTTTGGGGGGAAGAGACTGTTGAGAGTGAAGAGTTATTCTGAGGAAGTTATTACATCTTTACTGCAAAGCCCTCAACTTCTTTGGCATGGGTATGAGCTGGGCTAGAGTCCTCAAATTCTTTGTTTTTTACAGATATGCTTACAGCATGGATTAGCACTGAACTTTCTTGAGGTGTAAATAGTGGCCCAGGGGACAATTCACAAATTTTTGTCTCATCCTGATGTAGTGTGATTTTCAAGAAAGTATAGCACTTACGTCTTCTGACATGGTGGGCGTTTTCCACCATGGAATCTTAATTTGGTCATGCGTCCTTGGATAGCTTGACTTTCCAGCTGTTAAGAAGGGCTTTTTAAAGGAGCTCACCCTTAGTGTGGTCTTTTGGTGACAGGTTGCTCAGTGAGTCAGCTTTCTGAGCTACAAGTCTCATTATGTAGGGATCCTTCCCTACAGTTTTCGGAGGATAGCATTCTCTTAGTTATTTCCATCTTTAATGCGAGGGGTGGTTTTGTTTCCTCCTTTTCCAGGGTATAATTTGTTGGAAATAGCTTCTTTTAGGATTCTGAACATAAGAACATGCCATACTGGGTCAGACCAAGGGTCCAGCATCCTGTTTCCAACAGTGGCCAATCCAGGCCATAAGAACCTGGCAAGTACCCAAAAATAAGTTGCTAGTAATAGCAGTGGCTAATTTCTAAGTCAACTTAATTAATAGCAGGTAATGGACATCTCCTCCAAGAACTTATCCAATCCTTTTTTAAACACATCTATACTAACTGCACTAACCACATCCTCTGGCAACAAATTCCAGAGTTTAATTGTGCGTTGAGTGAAAAAGAATTTTCTCCGATTAGTTTTAAATGTGCCACATGCTAACTTCATGGAGTGCCCACTAGTCTTTCTATTATCCAAAAGTGTAAATAACCAATTCATGTTATGAACCCTCCTGCCCGCGGGTTTCCCCGTGAGCAGACACACTCACCACCATGCTGATCTTCAGCCGACGCGGCAGGACGCCATCGTTGGCCCTCTCACGCGGCCGGAGCCGCGGCCTGAAGATTCTCCTGCGGCCCGGAGGCCGCCTGTGTGGCACCTGTTCTCTGCGGTCGGAGCCGCGGCCTTCTTTGGGGCCCGGGACCACCCCTGTTGCTGACAGCATCTTCGCGGTGCTAAGGCCGCAGCCCCGAGGCTCCCCGCAGCATCTGGAGCCGCTGCCGACGTCAGGGCCTGCTCCTCAGGCCCTGCCCTGCTTCCTACGCAACTACGTCGGTGCAGGCCGCTGTCCGCGGTCCTGCACAGCTCCTGCTCTCTCCTTAGGCGCCGGTGCGCGCCTCTCTTCAGGATTTAAAGGGCCAGACACAGGAAGTGTCCTGGCCCCACCTTGGTGACTGTTTCCTGCTTCAGCCCTATAAAGGGCTGCTTCGTCATTTGTTCCAGGCCTTGCATCGTGATGACTTCCATCTGGAGGCTCCTGCCTGCCAGAGTTGTAAGGTCCTCTGTTGTCTTGGAGCTCCTCGTCTCGTCCGCCTTCGTCATGTCTTCATCTTGGTGTCTTGCCTGAGGTCCCTGTCCACGTCCAGATGTCTCGTTATGGTTTCCTCGTCCTGATGTTCCTGCCTTCCTGGATGTCCTGTCTTGTGTCTTCGTCTGATGCTCCTGAGCCTTCATGTCCTGTCTGGCTGTGTTTCTGGAGGATGTCGTGCCCAGGAATGGTGCAGTCTGCAGGAGGGATTTGTCCCTGCGCTCTGGAGCCATCATGCCTGCCAGCCTATGTGGAGTTCCGGGCGACTTATGGCTCTGTCGTCGAAGCTCTGCCTGGGTTGGACTCGTTCCTGTGCTGTCCCGCTGCCGTCGTGGTCCGTGACCAGCCTCTTGGGGCTGTGTAAGGCGCGTAATGGGACAGGGTGGTCCGCGACTCAGTCCCGTGGGTAGCCTGAGTAGGGCGCCCTGAGAGACAGTGCCAATGTCCATGCCTTGTGTTGCCTATGTGGATGTCAAGTGTCTTGTCATGGATGCCGTTGCATCAGCCATGTGTCTTTGTCCATGGATGCCGTTGCATCAACCCAGAGTCTTCGTCCAAGGATGCCGTTGCATCAACCCTCTGTCTTCGTCTAGATGCCGTCGCATCATTCTTGTCATGTCTTCGTGCCAAGGCCGTCTGCCCTCAACCTCAGGCCAGGCCTGCTGCTCCATGCTGCTTGCAGCAGGTGCGAAAGGGCCCGGAATGGTCGGAAGACCATTCACCTTCCAACATCCTCGGATGTTGGCCATGGGAGCTTGCCGGCCTGGCCGAGGGCACGATTGTTCAGCCATGCGGAGCCACAGTCAACCCTTGGCTCGGCCGTGAAGGTCTGGGTCGGGCTGAGGCCCATGGGCACACCAAAACACCCCATTCACAACAATTCACATCTACCCGTTCTAGACCTCTCATGATTTTAAACACCTCTATCATATCCCCCCTCAGCCTTCTCTTCTCCAAGCTGAAAAGTCCTAACCTCATTAGTCTTTCCTCATAGGGGAGCTGTTCCATTCACCATATCATTTTGGTAGCCCTTCTCTGTACTTCCTCCATCGCAATTATATCTTTTTTGAGATGTGGCGACCAGAATTGTACACAGTATTCAAGGTGTGGTCTCACCATGGAGTGATACAGAGGCATTATGATATTTTCCGTTTTATTCACCATTCCCTTTCTAATAATTCCTAACATTCTGTTTGCTTTTTTGCTGCCGCAGCACACTGAACCGACGATTTCAGTGTGTTATCCACTATGACGCCTATATCTCTTTCTTGGGTAGTAGCACCTAATATGGAACCTAACATTGTGTAACTATGGCATGGGTTATTTTTCCCTATATGCATCACCTTGCACTTATCCACATTAAATTTCATCTGCCATTTTGATGCCCAATTTTCCAGTCTCACAAAGTTTTCCTGCAATTTATCACAATCTGCTTGTGATTTAACTACTCTGAACAATTTTGTATCATCTGCAAATTTGATTATCTCACCCGTCGTATTTCTTTCCAGATCATTTATAAATATATTGAAAAGTAAGGGTCCCAATACAGATCCCTGAGGCATTCCACTGCCCACTCCCTTCCACTGAGAAAATTGACCATTTAATCCTACTCTCTGTTTCCTGTCTTTTAACCAGTTTGTAATCCACGAAAGGATATCGCCTCCTATCCCATGACTTTTTAGTTTTCATAGAAGCCTCTCATGAGGGACTTTGACAAACGCCTTCTGAAAATCCAAATATACTATAACTACCGGTTCACCTTTATCCACATGTTTATTAACCCCTTCAAAAAAATGAAGCAGATTTGTTAGGCAAGACTTCCCTTGGGTAAATCTGTGTTGACTGTGTTCCATTAAATCATGTCTTTCTATATGCTCTACGATTTTGATCTTGAGAATAGTTTCCACTATTTTTCCCGGCACTGAAGTTAGGCTCACTGGTCTATAGTTACCTGGATCGCCCCTGGAGCCTTTTTTAAATATTGGGGTTACATTAGCCCACCCTCCAGTCTTCAGGTACAATGGATGATTTTAATGATAGGTTACAAATTTTAACTAATAGATCAGAAATTTCATTTTTGAGTTCCTTCAGTACCCTAGGATGCATACCATCCGATCCAGGTGATTTGCTACTCTTTAGTTTGTCAATCTGGCCTACTACATCTTCCAGGTTCACAGTGATTTCGTTCAGTTCGTCTGACTCATCACCCCTGAAAACATTCTCCGGAACTGGTATCTCCCCAACATCATCGTTAGTAAACACGGAAGCAAAGAATTCATTTAGTTTTTCTGCAGTGGCCTTATCTTCCCTAAGAGCCCCTTTAACCCCTCGGTCATCTAATGGCCCAACCGACTCCCTCACAGGTTTCTTGCTTTGGATATATTTAAAAACGTTTTTATTATGAGTTTTTGCCTCTATTGCCAACTTCCTTTCAAATTATCTCTTCACCTGTCATCAATGTTTTACACTTAACTTGACAATGCTTATGTTTTATCCTATTTTCTTCAGATGGATCCTTCTTCCAATTTTTGAAGGATGTTTTTTTGGCTAAAATAGCCTCTTTCACATCACCTTTTAACCATGAAGGTAATCGTTTTGCCTTCCTTCCACCTTTCTTAATGCGTGGAATACATATGGACTGCGCCTCTAGGATTGTATTTTTAAACAATGTCCAAGCCTGTGTAACACTTTTAACTTTTGCAGCTGCACCTTTCATTTTTTTCTAACTATTTTCCTCATTTTATCAAAGTTTCCCTTTTGAAAGTTTAGTGTTAGAGCTGCAGATTTACTTATTGTCCCCCTTCTAGTTATTAGTTTAAATTTGATCATGTTATGATCACTGTTGCCAAGTGGCCCCACCACCGTTACCTCTCTCACCAAATCCTGCGTTCCACTAAGAATTAAATCTAAAATAGCTCCTCTCTTGTTGGTTCCTGAACCAATTGCTTCATGAAGAAATCATTTATTACATCCAGAACTTTATGTCTCTAGAAAGTCCTGATGTTACATTTACCCAGTCAATATTGGGGTAATTGAAATCGCCCAGTATTATTGCACTGCCAAATTGGTTTGCTTCCCTGATTTCTCTTAGCATTTCATCATCTGTCTGACCATTTTGTCCAGGTGGATGGTAGTACACTCCTATCACTATACTCTTACCCAACACACATGGGATTTCTACCCATATAGATTCTACTGAGCATTTAGTCTCTTGTATGATCTTTATCCTGTTGGACTCTATACCCTCCCGGACATAAAGTGCCACACCCCCACCAAGTTGATCCTCCCTATCATTGCGATATAATTTGTACCCTGATATAGCACCGTCCCATTGGTTATCCTCCTTCCACCAAGTTTCTGTGATACCAATTATGTCAATCTCATCATTTGCTGCTATACACTCTAACTCTCCCATCTTACTTCTTAGACTTCTGGCATTTCCATACAGACATTTCCAAGTGTGTTTTTTTTAGGTTCAATTGCTGGTCAAGTTGCACCCCAAGGTTTCGTGCACAGGGTTGCATAAGGTAGGAATTAAAGGCAGGATCATTCACAATATTGGGATTGGGGGGAATATGTTGTGAGATGAAGAGCAGTTCGGTTTTTGAGGAGTTAAGGGCAAGGTGGAGATTGGAGAGTAGGGTATTTATGGAGGCAAGACATTTCTTCCAGAATTTAAGGGCATTGGTGAGGGAGTCGCAAACAGGAATAATGATTTGAACATCATTTGCGTAAAGGTAGAACTTGAGACCAAGATCTGTTAGGAGATTGCAGAGGGGGAGGAGATAGATATTGAAGAGGGTGGATGAGAGGGAAGAGCCTTGGGGAACTCCTTGGGAGAGAGCATGGAAGGAGGATTCGGCATTGCCTATTTTAACAGAGTATTGTCTGTTAGAGAGATAGGAGGAGAACCAGCTAAGAGCAGTGCCTGAGAGGCCGATGTCAGTGAGACAGGAGAGGAGTTGGGTGTGGCTTACGGTATTGAAAGCAGCAGAGATGTCCAGGAGGGCAAGGATGAAGCAGTGTCCTTGGTCCATATCTCTGAGGTGATCAGAGAGGGAGAGTAGCAGGGTTTCTGTATTAAGGTGCTTACGAAAACCGAATTGTGAGGGGTGGAGTATATTATTTTCTTCAAGGTAGTTCGTTAGCTGGGAATTGACCACTTTCTCCATGATTTTTTAAATGAAGGGGAGGTTAGAGATAGGTCGATAGTTAGCAGGGTCTTGAGAGTCTAAGGAGGGTTTTTTAAGAAGGGGTTTGATCACCGTATGCTTTTTTTTTTTTAATTCTTTATTTTAAATTTCTTGATTATAACAGACAAAATGGATACAATATATTTAATATAGATATATATCTCCAGAGGAACCTAAATTTCAATCTTACCCATATAATCAAATAATGGTAATATTTAAAGAAAAAGTGTACCGTTGGAGAATTAAATAGAGCGAAAATATAAGGTAAATTTAGTATCACCCAAGATTCTAGGCAAATAGAGATAACAACAATTTAAATAATTTATACGCTCTCAACCATTTTCTGCACTTTGGGGGTGTGAATCCAGAAAAGCCTGTAATGCAGCAACTTCAAAATAAACATACTTTTGATCTTTATACCAAATTTCGCACTTACAAGGGTATCTTAAGAGGAATCTGGCACCCCTAGCCAGGGTGGCAGACTTCAACTTAAGAAACTCTTGTCTCCTTACCTGAGTTAGTCTAGATAGATCTGGATAAATCCAGATCTGTTGGCCATGAAAATTTATTAATCTATTACGCAAAAATAAGCGCAATATTGTATCTCTTTCTTGTGGAAATGTAAAGGAGACAATCAGAATTTCCCTAGAAGTTATAACAGTATCTAAGGTAATATCCAAGACATCTGATACATCAATTGATTGCTCTGGTAATTCTTCTCTTGTAGGGGATTTTTTAAAGATATAATATATTTTTGCAATGGTTGGTATCGCCTGTTCAGGTATCTTTAAAACATGCAAAAAATATTCTTTAAGCATATCTTTGGGAGAAATCAGTCTCAAGTATGGAAAATTAAGCAATCTGATATTAGAATATCTAAAATTATTTTCCATAAGTTCTAATTTCCTTGCATTTGAGATTTCACTTTTAACCAAATTACTTTGAATATTTTCTACTTTACTTAAACGTTGTTCTTGCTTATCCAATTTAACCTGATGAGTTGTAATAACTTTTTCTACCTCTAATGCTTTTCTTTGCACCTCTACATGTGTCTTAGTCAATTTTAATATAGCATTTTCGAGAGATTTGATTGCAGTCCAGAGTATATCCATTGTTATCTCTGATGTCACTGGATTAACAATTATATTTTCTACAGACTGCCCTGTATCACCTCCCCCGGCATCAATGTTTCCCATCCCTGGTGGGGATGGGATATTGGGAGCTCCGGGGCTCAGAGAGATAGCTTCGGCCATAGTAACAGATTCTCGCTCCAAATCCGTTTCTAATGCGGCCTTGTCCTCCGGATTAATCATTGTTGTTGGCACAAAGAAAGAGGGAATATTTGACTGAGTTAGGCCCGGTACTGGAGATGATGATACAACCTCCCTTACACGGGCCTTCCGTTTAGTATGTGGCATTATAAGAAAAGAAAAAAGTTTTTCTTTGTGAGTCAATCTCTAAATCTTGCTTTTCCCAACGGTAAACTAATGAGGTCGAGAGGGAGAGAGAAAATGATCGTACTCACTTATTTCCTTTCATTGCAATACTTCAAAAAAAGATTCCAAGTTGGTATAGAATCAAATCCATTCAAAGCCATGCGCGCGGCTTCGGCAGCGTGCCGGCGTCGTCTGCGAGCCGCAGGGGGGGCCGGTTTTGTGCTTACCGGTCCCTCCCCTCGATGACGTCAGCGGCGCGACAGCAGGAAGGGAACGCTGGAGGGAACGCTGGAGGGCGTCTCTGGAGAGTCAAAGCAGGAAAAAGTTCTTGCAGGCAGTAGGTAAGAGCCAGTATTCCTCCCTTTCAGCGCAGTCCCCACTCTCTCTCTCTCCCCATCTGCGCGCCGCAGGGGGGGCCGGTTTTGTGCTTACCGGTCCCTCTCCTCGATGACGTCAGCGGCGTGACGGCAGGAAGGGAACGCTGGAGGGCGTCTCTGGAGAGGCAAAAGAGGAAAAGGTTCTTGCAGGCAGTAGGTAAAAGCCAGTATATCCTCCCTTTCAGCGCAGTCCCCACTCACTCTCTCTCTCTCTCCCCCGATCACCGCATGCTTAAGGGGGTTAAGAACAATGCCTGGAGAGGGAGCTGTTTATGATGGTAGCTAAAGGTTTGGCTACGGTGTCTGATATCAAGAGTAAGGCTTTTGTGGGTATGATGTCTGAGGGATGGGAAACAGGTTTCATCTTTTTGAGGATGGATGTGATTTCGATGGATGAGGTGAGCTCAAGGGAGTCTAGGGTAGCAGGTGCAGAAAGGGGGTTTGGCATGGTATGAAGGGGTTCAGGAGGGAATCAAGCATATCAAATCGGTTTACAGTAGTTAGCAATTAATCATTTAAAATTGTTTGCATTTCCAAAGAAAGAAGTAAATACATTATTTCATAATATAATTAACATAGCAAACTAAATAGTATGCTAAATAATCAAAATTTAAACACGTAGAGAGGTAGTATAGTTAGGGTAGAGATAGTATAATAAAAATAAAAATATACATTACCTTGGTATTAAATCAGAAGTGTAAGATAATTATGCTAACAGCTCTTGGTAGGCTTGTTTAAAAAGCCAAGTTTTAATCCCCTTTTTAAATAATTTGATGTCAGCTTCTAGTCGTAATTCCTGCGGGATAGAGTTCCATAGAAGGGGTCCAGCAATAGAGAGAGATCTTTCTCTTACATTATTTAGGTGGGCAATTTTGGGGGAAGGAATTGGTAGCATCCCTTTTCCGGTTGATCTGGTAGTTCTTGAGAGGGTGTGGAAATGAAGTGAAGAGGTTAGCCATTCAATTTTTTCATTTTAGAGGGTTTTGTGTATTAGTGATAAGATTTTATGCTGGGCCCTGTATTTTACCGGCAGCCAATGAAGTTCTTTTAATATTGGGGTGTTATGTTCAGATCTTCTAGTACCTGTCAAGAGTCTAGCTGCAGAGTTCTGCAGAAGTTGCAAAGGTCTTGTTATATTTGCGGGAAGGCCTGTGCTCCGGTGCCACTGAAGCGTGCATCCTCGCATACTGACATATCTACTCTGCAGTCACATACTGCTCAGAATCCTATATCACATGATCCTATGATGCAAGGTGCAAGGAACCATGGTGCAGCTCCAGTGCAGCCATTGCAATATCATTGATCTGCGCTGAGGACCCATTGAAGCATATCAAAGCATCCAAGGTGTCCAAACACTCTACCCTATCAAAGCCACTGATGCATCTTTCTAAGGCATCGATTTATCAAGCTGCTTTGCCAACACAGCTCTATACATCTTATCCTAGATCTGAGAGAGAGGGGGTCAGGTTGCCCCTATTGCCGACAATAACCAGGGCTCTCACATTGCCTAGACTATTGGCGGAAGGGCTTTGCCTGGACACTACAGATCCAGTGACCTAACAGGCCACCTGTCCTCATGCAGGACCTATCCTGTTCTCAGAAGAGGATGTCCCACCACCTATGCCAGGCTAGAGGCCACAGCCGTACGACCAAATCTTTACCTCTTTGATCAAGGAGATGGAAGGAATGTTGCAGCTTCTCTTTTCTACTATAGCTATGGTGACAACACAGACTGGAGTCTCGATTCCACTTCTAGGGATGAAATCGTCATCATAACCCTTGCTCCGTGGTTCTTCATCTTCCATTGCAATGGATTCTAGTAGGTCAGAGGTGTTACACCAGGCCGCTCCTCCTCAGAGTTAACCTGAAACCCCTCCTGGTTTGCACTCTTTATCAGTGGAGTTTGGGATAAGTGACCCAATACCTGTAAGCTGTGATAAAGACTCAACCAGCATACCCTCCATCCCTCTTTCAGATCTTTTAGACCACACCACGCTACCAGAGGATTGTAAGAATAGGTAACTTAGAGTTGTGGAAAAGATGGATACAGCACTAGGGATATGTATTTGTTTCGTCTGTTTCAGCGTGTATGTGCGTACCTCGCCAACTTAGTGCAGGCAAGAAAAGGATATGCACATAACTCATTATTAAAAATACACGGATAATATTCGTTTTTTCACATGTACTAGAACGATGGCAAAGTACGCATGTACCTGCTGCAACAGATGTAACAAATGCACATCCCTATACAGCACTGGGTATCCATGTCGAAAAGACAAAGATCCCTGCTTTGAGCATCTTGGACTTCCTCAAATATTGGGCATTCCGGCTGAACCAGTGGCTCTTACAGTTCACAGTGTTAGAAAAACTCTGTGTTAGAGCTGGGAGTTAGCAATCTGTTATCTTTGGTGTGGACAGACTGCTTGGGAGACAGCAGTCTATAGGTATTTGTAGGTGGATCCTTGGACCAGTGGCAGATGACCATGCCCTTGAGGGAAGATCCTGAGAGGAACCACCGGTCAGGCTTAGAGTATGGAGGCAGACACACTCTAGCTCTTTTATTAAACAGTATACCGAATCACCAGAGGTGGCAGTAGTGAGCTGGAATGCCCGGCTGGCTGTAGTCCCTCAGAATCTGGAACAGCAATCCCTGGAGGCTGAGCTGGAGAAAAACTGAAATATAGTGAGTAGGCAGGGTATGCAAAGTTCATGTACCGAACCAGATGGTAACACTCACACACTGTCTCACAGAAGCCCAGGTGCTGGAAGGTATAGGCCCTCGAGGAGCGAGTACCTGTTTCGGGGAAAGCTCTGAGAGAGTGATGGTAACTCACTGAAATAGTTTGGCAGTAAAGACTTCCAGGCAGAAGGGAATTCAGCAACAAGTCTGGGAACATGGGCCCTCGAGGAGCGAGTACCGGTTCCAGACTGACCTGAAAAACAAGAAGAGAGCGAGGCCCCCGAGGAGCGGGTACCCCTGGTAAGTCTGAGGAGGCAGAGTAGCTCAGATAGAACGAATCCTTATCCTTGTCCTTGCTAACTCGATGTGTTAGCAAATACTGAGACCATAAATATCCGTCGCGGGTGACATCATCTTCGGGGGACACCCCCGAGGTTCGTGCCATTGCCGGTATTTCTGTTGGGGCCGCGCTGTGCGCGCGCCCCTAGGCTTCTCAGGAACATGGCGGTTTGCAGCGTGGAGCCAATCCGGGGATGCCAGAGGACCTCGGCAAGAAGACGCCGCGGCAGCCAATCTTCCCACGGATGAAGAGGGAAGCGCCAAAGAGGTATGGAGGGCGGAGAGAGGGCGTCGGGTACCGACGGACACAACACACTAAGTTTCACTTACTTCCTCCACCTCTATTAAGGCTTGATATATTGCTTGGCTTTGAGCAAATAGTATCAGAGGGGACCAGAATGTGGTAGTGCAGTAACTCTTGATAGCTCCTGAATTGCTTCTAGATAATTTTGGCAAGAATATTTTTGAAAGCACAATGCTATCTGTACACATTACCATCCACCAGTACTACATGGTGCAGTATATTCATGACTGCATTCAAAAGTTGAAGCCTTTCTTATCTGCCATGGAGCAAGGCAATTACTATTCACAACCTCTCTTGGATGCAGAAGAGGGCATCCCACCATCTGCTCTGATCAATGTACGAATTCTTTGATTCTGTTTCACTTACTTCCTCCACCTCTATTGGGGCTTGATGTATGGCTTGGCTTTGAGCAAGTAGTATCAGAGAGGACCAGAATGTGGTAGTGCAGTAACTCTTGAATCGCTGTGAGAGATGGGTTGAGTGGTATTAATATTACATCATAGAACACACAACATACAATCTTATAAAAGCAAAACTTAGTTTGCTAAATATGATAAAAAATTGGTAGAAAATTGTATAATCAGCAAAGACAAAATCAATAATATCTAGAGGTTACCAATCTGTTTGGATTGTCGGATCATCTTCATTGGGAGGTTTTACAACGTGGCTGAGTATATTTCTTGTAAGTGCTAAGGCCTTTTGTAGTCCAAAGTATGTAGGGCTTTTTTGCCTTCATGCACATAAGGCCAAGGAAAGAAGGAAGGCAATACAATGGATTGATTGATATGGAAAAACAAAGGTGACCTTTAGCAGAAACTTCAGATGAGTATGGAGAACCACCCTTTTGTGGAAGAACTGCATGTACAGAGAGGATAGTGGATGAGAGCGCGGAGTTTGTTGGCTCTCCTAGTTGAAGTCATTGTGATGTTGTGGAGCGGCAATAAGAAAGGGTCTAAAGCTTCTAAAGCTACTATTGCACGATGGTTGAAAGACGCTATTGCTTCTGCTTACATATGTCATGGGCGCCCAGTACCAGAGGGCCTTAAGGCGCATTCTCTTAGGTCACAAGCAGTGTCATGGGCGGAAAGCCAATGTGTTTCACCCCAGAAGATTTGCCGGGCGGCCACTTGGGTACAGTTTCATACATTATAGAGGCCCGAGGAGAGAGGGAGCATGAATCTATGAAATCTGAAGGCACATTTCTGAGTGGTCAGATTAGATGGTGTCTTCACTTGGTTAAATAAAAAGGTGGATACTTATGGATCAGAGTCTTCATGATAGGGGCACAGTATAAAGGATTGCTAGCCTGTATGGCTAACTCAAAGCTCTACTAGCTTGGAGAGACAAATTCTCAGTGCCTCTGGATGACATCATCTATATATAATCGCTAATTCATCCTGTTATCTACGGAAAACACTGTTTATCATAAGCGAACTGGCTGACCGCTGGGTTATGTTTTATAGAGGATATTGGAAAAGGTGATCCCACTGGTATCCCCAGACTCCTGTTTGTGACCCTTGATCATCCTTGAGATAATAAGACTGATGTATTCCACTTTCCTAGCCTGCAGGGTTGGCAACAAAGGTAGCGGTAGTGAGGGAAGTTGCAACCCCGTTGCTATATAAGCTTCCAAAGACAACTGTGGCACTAAGCAAACCTTAATCCACCCTCCTCCAAACTTACCTAACCAATATAAACTCCATAACACCTGCAGCCACCAGAGATAAGAGATATCTATGCAACCCAACAACATTGCAGCCCCCCTTCAACTCCACAGTGGCCTTGAATAGCCTTAAATGAACAGCCTTAAATGAAGGTTCAATTCAGGAAATGGCCAGTTCGGGATACCTAAGTTTTACATCAAGGAGATCAACTGCACACGTTTGCTAAACATTACCGGTTGGATGTCCAGGATCCGAAGGTGGATTCCTTCGGCAGTAACGTGCTCTGCGCCGGACTCTCCAGGCCCCACCCCTTTTAGGGCAGCTTGGGTACAGGTTGGCTGACATCACCCCTTTAGGCTCCTGTGCTGACCTCAGCCTGCCATATATTCAGTGGACCTGCTAAATGAACCAGCTCTGCAGTACATAAGAAAAAATCTATGCAGCTATAAGAATTTGAGCAGTATAAAACTGGGAATCATGCCTCACCTCTATCAACCAACTTCTCACCGACATGCATCTTACTCTCAACCCTCAAAAAACTGAACTCCTCATCATCTCCACTAAATGTTCTTCACCCTCTATTCCCCCTTCCTACTCATCCTCTACCTTCCCCTCCCACACTTGAAGCCTGGGTGAACTGATTGACAACCAGCTCACCTTTAAACCCTTTATTAAATCTATCCTTAGTGACTGCTACTTCAAGTTGCAAACAATTAAAAAACTCAGACCTCTGCTATACTTCACTGACTTTCGCACAGTGCTACAGTCTATTATTTTTTCCAAAACAGGCTACTGTAACGCTCTTCTTCTTGGCCGCCCTGCTACCTATACCAAACCTTTACAACTCCTACAGAATGCCTCAGCACTTATCCTTACAAATTCTAAAAAGAGAGACCATATTACACCAACTCTTATTGAGCTACATTGGCTACCAATACAATTGCGAATCCTATACAAAACCTTATCCCTCATTCATAAAAGTATTACAAATGAAAACTCCCACTGGATCAACCCTCCACTCCTTCCGCGCACCTCCATAAGACCAACTCGTTCCACCCTTCAAGGAATGCTCTGCACTCCTTCAATCATCTCCACAACGAACAGAGCCTTTTTGTCTGGCTGACCCCACCCTATGGAATTCCATGCCTCCAGACTTACGTACTGAAACCTCCACACCTAAATTTAAAAAAACCCTAAAAACTTGGCTGTTCCTACAGGCCTTTCCTTCAAATACCACCCACCTTTGTGAATAACTGCTGAATTTTTTGTAGTATAATTACTGAATAATTGTGAATAATTTCTGAAACTTGTCCTACATGATTTGATACTCCTAAATTTTGTGTACTTACTGTATACTTTTGAATTTTGTGTAAATATCTCCCTTCTTATTTAGTATCTTAATGTCCCCTTCCCTCAGCCTCTTGTTAACTTTATAACCAAGCCTCCTCTCTAAACACTCTTATTTTCCCGCTTAATTTTCCTCCTTAAATCATTGTAATTTTTTTAAATTTATAATTTATTGATTTCTTATACATCTTTACAATGAAAGAAACAAAGAAAAGTTATGGATTACATAGACAGAAAATTTCTAGAAAAAGCAAAGAAAATTATTACTTGTAATTCCAAATTTTAAAGTCCACATTATAAGGGGAGCTTTAATCAGAAGAAAAAATAACAAAGAATCACAACCTTGTGTAATGGAGGAATAAACTTTTTTTTTTACCAGTTAACTAACCCCAACTGGGACTGTCAATATGTACTCACCCTCCCTTGTCTACAAGAAATACCTCTAGGTGGGCAGGTTCCATAAAAATAAACTTATTTTTAAGAAAAGTGACAAATCATTGTAATTTAATTAACCTATACTTTAAATAGTGTACCTAGGGATTCTGTTTACAACTTTAAAACCCTGTACCTAGTTATTCTGTACCTAGTTAATTTGTCTTAAATATTATCATAAAGTTTTGTTCCCTGTAAAGGCTATGCCTAAGTGATAGCTACGCTGTCATAGTTTCAAGTTATATGTAAACCGATACGATGTGCAAACGGTTGTCGGTATATAAAAGACTCTAAATAAATAAATATAATCCCTGCTGAAAGGGTGCTGGATCTGCCGTATATCCACGAGCCTCAAGTCTCTGCATCAGATCTTTGAGCCTCTTTGCCTGTCCCAGAGTGTGTCGCATCTGTGATGATCTGAACTTGCTGGGAACCAGGAAGATATTCCCAGTCTCCTCCCTTAATGTAAGGGATAGAACAAAAGCCCTTTGTATTCCAGCCAGCACTTTATAATACTCCCTCTGACCCTCATTTGGACCACCTCCCATAGCTATATAATGCCACTCCTGATCAGTTAGTATCTTGTCCATTTTAAGTGGAAACGCCTTATGAATAAGAACAGAGATTCCTCTACATTTAGAATTGTAGGATGCACAGAAGAGCTGAACCGCTCTTTCACGTTTTAACTTGTTACGCTCTATGTCATTTTTTAGCTATGCCTCTTGGAATTGCCGTGTATGTCCTGATTTCTGAGAAAATTAAATATTCTCCGCTTTTTCTCTGGGTACTTGATACCTCTGATACTGAGAGGGATAAATTAGCTTTTGAGTTAGCCATACAGGCTAGCAATCCTTTATACTGTGCCCCTATCATGAAGACTCTGATCCATAAGTATCCACCTTTTTATTTATTTATTTATTTTAATTATAATTAATCCACCCTCCTCCAAACTTACCTAACCAATATAAACTCCATAACACCTGCAGCCACCAGAGATAAGAGATATCTATCCAACCCAATAACATTGCAGCCCCCCTTCAACTCCACAGTGGCCTTGAACAGCCTTAAATGAAGGTTCAATTCAGGAAATGGCCAGTTCGGGATACCTAAGTTTTACATCAAGGAGATCAACTGATCCAGTTGGAGCAATTGACTAGATGGAACTTCATTTAAGATAAGTCCCCCCTGATATAGGAGATCCGAAACGCCTACTGACATCATAGTTTGGTTCTCTTATGCTATTGTGGTTTTTTTCATGTTTTTGCCTTATAGGTGTTATTTGCAATGAAAAATTCACTTTAAAAATTGACGAGCATTTTTTGCTATATGTCGGCACCTCTGTTGGATGATTGAGAAGTCCGGGTAACCTCCTATTTAAGGAGTTCTTACATGTACTCTCGGCTTGCTGACACCCAAGATTTTGACCAATGTGTAGTGATTGTTGAGATTTCTTATTTACTTGAGTGTGGTATGAATGATCACCTTCTACTTGGTCACACTGTGCCTATTTTTGTGGGGTAAAAAAAAATAACAGCCAGACCAGACTTTGTAGCTTTCTTAATGTAATTTTGAAATTCTAAAATGCTGAGCTTGAATTGACCAAAACGCTTAATATTACTTCTTCAGATCCCTCTGGCGAGTGTAATCCAGACCTGCGTCTCCGTGGACACCAGAAGGAGGGCTATGGGCTTTCCTGGAACCCGAACCTTAGCGGGCACTTGCTCAGTGCCTCAGATGATCATGTAAGAGCTTTCAAAGTTCTTCTCCATGGCAGAGGCAAGTCTTTCTCTGACTCAATGAGGAATTTCTTCATCTAATGACACCTTTGTGGTTTCCTTTCATTATTTTAGACCATATGTCTGTGGGACATCAGTACTGTCCCAAAGGAAGGGAAGGTGGTAGATGCAAAGACCATATTTACAGGGCACACAGCAGTGGTGGAAGATGTTTCCTGGCACCTGCTCCATGAGTCCCTCTTTGGATCTGTGGCTGATGATCAGAAGCTCATGATGTAAGTAGCAGTAAATCTTACTTTATGAAAAACAAAAGGAGTATTAGACTGGACTGAGCACATTATTTATTCTGGTGCTAACATAATCCTTCATTTGAATGAGGCAGAAAATAGGCATTGAACCAGAACAAACAAAGGGCCGGATTTTAAAAGGGTTATGCGCATAACCCTTTTAAAACCCCCCTGCGCGCGCCGAGCCTATTTTGCATAGGCTTGGCGGCGCGCGCAAGTCCCGGGGCTTTGCAAAAAGGGGCAGTCGGGGGCGTGGCCAGGGGGTGCGGTTTTGGATCGGGGGCATGTGGGCGGTCCGGGGGCGTGGCCGAGTGCCCCGACACAGCGCGTGTAAGTTACTACTGCCCGGAAGCAGTAGTAACTTTTCTGATAAAGGTAGGGGAGGGGCTAAATAGGGCCGGGAGGGTGGGTTAGGGAGGGGAAGGTGCGGGGGGTGGAAGGAAAGTTCCCTCCGATGCCGCTCCGATTTAGGAGCGGCCTTGGAGGGAACGGGCAGCGTGCACAGGGCTCGGCGCGCGCAAGTTGCACAAATGTGCACCCCCTGCATGCGCCGAGCCCAGATTTTATAAGATACGCGCGGCTACGCGCGTATTTTATAAAATCCAGCGTACTTTTGTTCGCGCTCGCACTATCTTTTAAAATGTACCCCAATGTGCTCAGGGAGTGTTCTAGTTCGGTTCTCTACACTGGCTTCTCTAGGATAGGCTTTTTTACTCTGTATTTATAAGGAATGTGAAATATTAATTCCCTGTATGTACCAGGATCAGTCCAGACCGTGGGTTGTTCCCCCCCCCCCCCCCACCCCCCCCTTCCAGCAGATGGAGTCAGAGCAAAAACCGAGAGGGCGGTCCCTCCTGACTGGTGCGCGCCCTCTGTAAACCTTCAGTATTTCTCTGACTCCAGCAGATGGCAGTTGCACCTTCGGTTCCCCAGTTCATTGAGAGGATAGTTTACAGAATTTCTTTATTCTTTGTTTTTCTCTAATTCTTTCCTTGGATGGATCATAGTTATAAAGTTTAAAAAAAAACAACCTCAGTGTTCAGCTTCTCTGGAGACTTGCAGGCAGAACTTTGTTTTCAGTGACAGATCTGTCTTCTACATTCCTTCTTATCTGATTCTGTTGTTGGGGTAAGTGTTTAGTTATTTCTTTACAGCCAGTATTTCAGCTGCCTTGGGGGTGAATGTTGGTGGTCCAACCTCTCCCCCAAGACCCCCTGCTGCCCTGAGATGCCGTTTCTTCCTCGGGGCAGCCTAACAGTTGCAGAGATGCGCCATTCCTCTGACTGAAAAAAAAAACCAAACTTTAAAGGGAGAGCAGGTCGTTTCTCACAGGTAGCAGCGATGAATTTTCTTGTTTCTGTGTTTTCCCGCTGCTGGCAGCTTTCAGAGGCATTTTTTGAGCTGTTTTGCCTCCATGCCGCATACATTGCGATGTCATGCTTGTGGGGTGCCCAGCTAGAGGCTCTCCCGGGAAGGCCTCTGCTCGTGGTGCCTCCCTGATGGGGAGGGCATCTCAAGACCTCAGGGCTGGTCTGCTTCTCGCGCAAACGCGCGTCTGTCTCAGCAGGGGTCAGCCCCGTTCCCGGCCGATGCGGGAACGGCGGCCATTCTGTCAGCTAAGGATTCTGCTCTAGAGCAGTCAATTGCTAATGCTGACTTTGGCCGAGCTCCCTCACCACCGATTCTGATCCTGGCTCACCTGCCAGATGCAGAACCACCAACAGATGACCCCCCTGCTCTCCCTCCTGCTCTCCCTCCCCCAGAGCCTTTTTCTGCGGAGTTCATACTCCTCATGCATAATGCTTATTCCTGTACGTACCCGGATCAGTCCAGACAGTGGGTTGAACCTCCTTTCCAGCAGGTGGAGACAGACTAAAACTTGAAGGATGCCCTATATCAGGACAAAGTCTATCCTCTACCCCTTCAGTATTCGTCTGTCTCCAGCAGGTGCAGCATCTCCCCTTCGGTTCTCTGCTGTAGGCTAGTCAGCCTCTTCTTCTTTCTTTTTCGGCTCAAGCAAGTAGTTCTTTGATTCCCGCTTCTTTTAGAAACAAAGGAAAAAAAATCTATGAAGGAAATTTTGCCTTCTTTTAGTGCTTTTACTATTTTTGTGTGGGAGACGTTCGTCTCCCAGCTCTTGCCCGGCTCAGGGGGGCTTTGCCCCTTTTGCAGGAGGGGGTTCCCTGCATAGTCCTGAGTCCGTGGATGCTTCCAGGTGTGGGGACTGACGCTCTCTGGGCCTCGTTCCCCCTCTGGCTGCCGAGAGGGTTTTTAACCCGCTGCTGCGCTCAGTAAAAAAAAAAAAAAAAAAAAAAAGGAGTTTAAAAGTTTCACACTTTCAATAAGTTGCAGATACTCACCTACCTCTGACTTATTTGCAGCAATTGACCAGCTTTTTTATTTTTTTTCTGGTCAGAGTAGGGCTAGAACTGGCAGCCAGAGAAGCAGAAGGCAGCAGGTTTCCCGCCTGCTCTCTCCTTCTGTGCAGGCTGTCAGTCAAGCTTTTTTTTCAGTTTTTTTTTTCTTCAGCCGCGGCTTAGCTATGTCCCGGCTGGCAGCCTGCCTTTCTTGTGGGCTGTCCTCTTCGCGTTTTTCGCGGCAGGGCCTCTGCACTGCTTGCCTACTGGGTGGGGAAGGTCCCTCCTCGGCAGGACAAGCAAATTTAGCCGGGGCTTCACTCCTCCCGGCATGGCTAGGCCTTTCCCGGGTCGGCAGAGCCCGGGAATGGCCGCCATCTTGGATTTTTCATCTGGGCCGATTTCAGTGCTCCCTGGGGCTGGGGGGCCAGATTTTTTTGATTTAACCCCTGATTTGGCCCGCGCGGGTGCCCAGGAGGGGGTCCTGACCTTCCCTCGCCCCCCCCCCGCCAAATCCAGGGTCCCTTTTTCAGCGGATTTCGTCCTCCTCATGCACAAATCTTATCTAGCTAGCCTGCATGAGCTGGACGAAAGCCCCCCCCCTTGCCCCCCTCCCACCAAAAATCCCTCGCTCAGCGCCGTTGACCACTGGACCGGCCGCAGAGCCCCAGGGACCAGTTCGGGTGCAGGTGGTCCTGGGGGTACCCCCCCCACCCCCCGGTGTCTCCCGTGTCCTCGGACCCCGCTGCTTCCTCGGATTCGGCGGATGCCCCCCACTAGAGGGGGATGACCCTAGAGCCCTCCGTCTTTTTCGTAAGGAGGAATTAGAGCCCCTCCTCCCTTTTGTTTTGCAGGAGCTGGGTCTAGAGAGTCCCTCCGTGGATAATCTCATGGCCTCGCTCCCTAAGGATATGAACCCGGTTCTGGGAGGGCTCCGGGCTCCGGCCTCGGCCTTTCCCTTCCACCCCATGCTTAAGCTCCTTATCCTGCGGGAATGGGAGGCTCCTGAGGGTGCGCTTCGGGTGGGGCGTGCGATAGATAAGCTCTATCCTCTCCCGGAGGAGGGCTTGGAGCTGTTGCGATATCCATCGGTGGATTCTTATGTTTCTGCAGTGGCTAAGCACACCACGATTCCGGTGGAAGGTTCCACGGCCTTGAAGGATTCACAAGATCGTAAGCTGGAGGCTCACCTGAAGCGCATCTTCGACGTTCTGGCCCTTGGGGTCCGGGCGTCTTGCTGTAGCAGTCTCATGATGTGAGCGGGCCTCCAGTGGGTCCAACAGTTACTCTGCGCCCGGGAGCTTCCGCCAGGTGAGGCAGAACAAGCCGAACGTCTGGAGGCAGTCACTGCTTACGTATCGGACGCCCTCTACGATCTGGTCCGTGTCCAGGCGAAGGCGATGGTTTCGGCAGTGGCGGCCCGGAGGCTCCTTTGGCTACGCCACTGGTCGGCTGATCAGTCCTCGAAGACTCACCTGGGCATGCTGCCCTTCAAAGGTAAGAAGCTCTTTGGCGAGGATCTTGAGAAGCTTATGGACTCCTTGGCTGACAACAAGGTCCATAAGCTCCCAGAGGACCGCCTTAAGTCTTCCCGATCCTTCACGGCCTCTCGCTCTCGCTTCAGGGGCCAGCGTCGCTTTGCTTCTCGGGGGTGGGGCGGTTCTGCGAGGGGGTCTTCTCGTGCGCAGTCCTGGTCGCAGTCCTTTCGTGGCAGACGGCCCTTTTGCGAGGGCCAGCCCATGCATGCCGCCGCTAAACCTGCCACGCAATGAAGTTCAGCCGACCCATTCCTCGGTTCCTTACCTCGGCGGATGCCTCTCCCTGTTCTTCGAGGAATGGGTCAAGATCACGTCGGATCAGTGGGTCCTCGACATTATCAGAGACGGGTACGCTTTCGACCTCGTCAGGGAACTTCCAGATCTCTTTCTTTTCTCGCCTTGCGGCCGGGCCAAGAGGGACGCGGTGGTCTAGACTCTCTCCAAGCTTCTGGATCTGGGAGCGGTGGTCCCAGTCCTGGAAAGGGAAATTGGCGCCGGCCAGTATTCTATTTACTTCACCATGCCCAAAAAGGACAGGTCCTTCCGCCCAATATTGGACCTCAAGATTTTTGTATTTTGTATTTAAAAAATTTATTAATCGCTTAACACAAATGGCCTAAGCGATATACAAAATTGACATACATAATAGTAAAAACACAAAAATTTCACAAAAACTGGATCGAACAAACATTATAAATTATATAAAATAATAAAAAATAATATCACACTTAAATATGAAATCAAACATATTCACTTCAATACAATACTCATCAACACAGAAGGAAATGAAATTCAAAACATTGCGTTACAACTTAAACGCACGGGCAAGGAGAAATTCTTTGTAGGAAGATTTAAATTTCTTAACATCATCCATAGATCTCAATTCTATTGGGATTGAATTCCATTGAGAGGGTGCCGCAATTGAAAAAAAAGTCTCTCTGGTACTGAACAGGTGGGCTTGACGAATAGAAGGAACTTCAAGATTATTTAACTGCGAAGATCTCAAGCATCTCACTGGTTTATATATTCTCAGTAAAGCATTAAACCAATGTGACGAGTTGGAATTACATAGTTTGAAGACAATTAAACCTATTTTGAAAGAAATCCGATCGCAAACAGGTAACCAATTGAGGTTGAAAAGCACTGGTGAAATTCTATTGAAACGTTTTAGATGGTCAATCGGGCTCTCAAGATCCCCCACTTCCGCATGGAAACCCTGCGGGCGGTCATTGCGGCGGTCTGCCCCGGAGAGTTCCTTGCTTCCCTCGATCTTGCAGAAGCTTATTTTCATATTCCCATTCACCGCAACTATCAGAAGTATCTCCGATTCCACATTCTCAACCAGGACATCCAGTTTCGAGCTCTCCTCTTCGGCCTCGCAACCGCTCCTCGCACCTTCACGAAGGTCATGGTAGTAGTAGCGGCAGCCTTGCGCCTGGAGGGGATTCTCGTCCATCCCTATCTGGACGATTGGCTCATCAGGGCCAAGTCGGAGACCTCTTGCCGGCGGGCGGTGGATCGTGTCTTGGAGCTCCTTGCCTCTCTCGGGTGGATAGTGAATTTTTCCAAGAGCAAGCTTCAGCCCTCCCAGGAGTTGGAATTTCTGGGAGCCCACTTCGACACCCGAGTAAGCAAGGTTTTCTTACCTCGGGCGCGAGCCCTTAAGCTGATCGATCAGGTCCAGACTTTGATTGCCCTACCCTCTCCGACAGCCTGGGATTATCTCCAAGTCCTGGGATCCATGGCTTCTACCATCGACCTTGTCCCCTGGGCTTTTGCTCATATGCGTCCGTTACAGAAAGCTTTGCTGTCCCGTTGGCAGCCAGTGTCGGAGCAGTTTCACGTAGTCCTTCCGTTCTTGGATTCTACTGCCGACGAATTACAGTGGTGGCTGTCTCTTCCTCATCTTCTGCAAGGGATGCCTCTTCAAGCTCCACAGTGGACGATAGTGACCACGGACGCCAGCCTGTTGGGCTGGGGTGCGGTCTGCCTTTCTCAGTCCACCCAGGGAACATGGTCGCAGACTCAGTCGCGCTGGCACATCAATCGACTGGAAACTTTGGCGGTCCGCCTGGCGCTTCAGGAGTTCCTTCCCCTGATCCGCGGCAAGGCAGCTCGAGTCCTGTCCGACAACTCCACCACAGTGGCCTACATCAATCGCCAAGGGGGCACTCGCAGTCCCCTGGTAGCCTTAGAAGCCAGCCGTCTCCTTGCTTGGGCGGAGCGTCACCTACAGTGCCTTGCGTCTTCTCACATCGCCGGAAAAGACAATGTTCAAGCCGACTTCCTCAGCCAGCAGTCGTTCGATCTGGGAGAGTGGGAGCTCTCGGACATGGCCATGGCTCTGATAGTGGACAGGTGGGGTCCTCCTCACCTCGACCTCATGGCGACTCTGCGCAATGCCAAGGCCAATCGGTTCTTCAGCCACTGGAGGGAGCACGGCGCAGAGGGCGTGGATGCTCTGGCTCTACCTTGGCCAGCGGACGTCCTTCTGTACGTGTTTCCCCCGTGACCACTGGTGGGGAAAGTTCTCAGGAGAATCGAGCTCCACCGGGGACCGGTGATTCTCGTCGCTCACGAGTGGCCACGAAGGCCGTGGTTCGCGGATCTCATCAATCTAGCGGTGGACGGGCCCCTGCGCCTCGGTCATCTCCCTCGTCTCCTCCAGCAGGGGCCTGTATTTTTTGACCAGGCCGATCGCTTCTGTCTTGTGGCCTGGCTTTTGAACGGCGTCGCCTGAGGCGCAAAGGTTATAGGGAGGAGGTCATCTCCACCCTGCTGCGAGCCCAGAAGCAGTCGACTTCTCTGGCCTATGTGCGCATCTGGAAAGTTTTTGAGTCCGCGTGTACGGAGGCGGGTGTCCCTGCGCGCTCCGCCTCAATTCCTTTCATTCTTTTCTTCAGAAGGGTCTCTCTAAGGGCCTCTCCTTCAGTTCTCTACGCGTTCAAGTCTCTGCGCTCGGCTCTCTCCTGGGTCGGGTGGACGGTCATGCCTTAGCAGCTCACCCTGACGTGATTTGTTTCCTGAGGGGCGTTAGACACCTCCGCCCCCCCTCTCGGGCCACGTGTCCGTCGTGGATTCTCAACCTAGTCCTTCGTGCTCTCTGTGCGGCTCCTTTCGAGCCTCTTCGCCATGCTATGCTCAAGGATCTTACTCTAAAGACTGTCTTTCTGGTCTCTATTTCCTCTGCTCGCCGTATTTCCGAGCTTCAGGCGCTGTCCTGTCGGGAGCCCTTCTTGTGTTTCTCGGATTCCGGGGTTTCTCTCAGGACGGTTCCTTCCTTCTTGCCTAAGATTGTCTCCGCTTTTCATGTCAACCAGTCGGTCGAACTCCCAGCGTTCTCTCCGGAGGAGATTGCGGGTACGGCGGGTGGCGACCTTCGTCAGCTAGATGTAAAACGAGTCTTCCTTCGCTGTCTCCAGGTCACCAATGACTTCCGGGTATCGGACCATCTCTTCGTCCTTTGGAGTGGTCCCAACCGCGGTAAACAGGCTTCTAAGACCACAATTGTGCGGTGGTTGAAGGAAGCCATTTCCTCGGCGTATCTTTGTCAAGGTCGTCCGCTTCCTGAGGGTCTGAAGGCCCATTCTCTGCGTTCTCAGGCTACTTCGTGGGCGGAGAGTCAATCTGTCTCCCCGCAGGAGATTTGCAGGGCCGCCACTTGGTCGTCTCTGCACACTTTGCTCGGCACTACCGTCTGGATGTACACGCTCCGGTGTTTGGTTCCTTGGGGCGGCAAGTGCTTCGAGCGGGACTGTCTCGGTCCCACCCAGTTTAGGGAAGCTTTGGTACATCCCACTGTCTGGACTGATCCGGGTACGTACAGGAAAGGAAAATTAGTTCTTACCTGTTAATTTTCGTTCCTGTAGTACCACAGATCAGTCCAGACGCCCTTCCCTTTCTGTCTTCTGTCCTCTCGAAGCTTGTTTTCTTGCAGGTCTGCAGATTTCCATATATTTCTTTGTGCAAGATTACTGAGCAATTACACCGGAAGCCTTGGTCGTTTTCTTATACCAAGTTGATGCAAGAGCGTATAGGTATACCATGTTTTCTACATTATTCTATATTTGCTCCGTTGAGCTTTACAGTTACTTGCTTGATCCTATTCTTGGGTTTGTTGTTTTATGCTTTGACATACGTTATACTGAAGGGGTAGAGGATAGGCTCTGTCCTGATATAGGGCATCCTGCAAGTTTTAGTCTGTCTCCACCTGCTGGAAAGGAGGCTCAACCCACTGTCTGGACTGATCCGTGGTACTACAGGAACAAAAATTAACAGGTAAGAACTAATTTTCCTTTTGGCTCGGTAAGGACAGTGTCAGGACCCTGTTTTCACCCCTACACCACCCAAGGTGATCAGGCTGGATGGCTCCCCAGATCTATCTCAGGGTCCCGTGTACCCACGGGGCGATACAGCACCAACAGTTCCGTGTTCTCCCGCAGTGCCAGAGGCATCTCCAGGGGTGTCCCAGGTTTGCGTGGTGTCCCGTCTGGCTATTCCTGATCTGCCTCCTCCTGGGGACCCTGCGATGGACCCGGATTTAGAAGGTGACGATCCTCGGGTCTTGCGTCTTTTTCAGATGGATGAATTGGACCTGCTTATCTCACATGTCCTAGCTGAGTTAGACATAGAAGCCTCCGCAGGATCCTCTGGGACCTTGTCCAGCGGCAAAGGAGACCCTGTCCTGGCAGGTCTTCAGCCTCAGCGAAGACATTTCCTTTTCATCCGATGCTCCTCCAATTGTTGTCCAGGGAGTGGGAGACTCTGGAGGCCTTTCTCAGGGTAGGCAGAGCCATGGACAAATTTATACCCTGTCACGGAGGAGTCCTTAGATCTGCTCACGGTACCAAAGGTGGATTCCTCGGTGATGGCAGTCACAAAGAGGACCACGATTCCAGTGACTGGTGGAGCCGTCCTGAGGGATCTGCAGGACCACAAGCTCGAGGTATATTTGAAGAGAGTCTTCGAGGTGTCCGTCCTAAGCGTCGGGGCTGCTGTTTGTAGTTCCCTCCTGCAAAGAGCAGGACTCCGGTGGGTCCAACAACTACTCAGTGCTCAGGAGCTTCCTCCGGAGGAAGCACAACAGGTGGAAAGGCTGGAAGCCGTTATAGCTTATGGTGCGGATGCGCTATATGATCTACTCCGGGTCCTGGCCAGATCTATGGTCTCGGTGGTCTCAGCGGTCTCAGCTAGATATCTCCTTTTGGTTCAGAAACTGGTCGGCAGATTCCTGCTCTAAGGCTCAGCTGGGGTCACTTCCCTTCAAGGGTAAGTTACTATTTGGAGATGAGCTGGACCAGATTATTAAATCGCTTGGAGAGAATAAGGTGCATAAATTGCCGGAAGATCGTCCTGGGACCTCCAGAACCTTAAGAACATAAGAAAATGCCATACTGGGTCAGACCAAGGGTCCATCAAGCCCAGCATCCTGTTTCCAACAGTGGCCAATCCAGGCCATAAGAACCTGGCAAGTACCCAAAAACTAAGTCTATTCCATGTTACCATTGCTAATGGCAGTGGCTATTCTCTAAGTGAACTTAATAGCAGGTAATGGACTTCTCCTCCAAGAATCTATCCAATCCTTTTTTAAACACAGCTATACTAACTGCACTAACCACATCCTCTGGCAACAAATTCCAGAGTTTAATTGTGCATTGAGTAAAAAAGAACTTCCTCCGATTAGTTTTAAATGTGCCCCTTGCTAACTTCATGGAGTGCCCCCTAGTCTTTCTACTATCCGAAAGAGTAAATAACTGATTCACATCTACCCATTCTAGACCTCTCATGATTTTAAACATCTCTATCATATCCCCCCCCTCAGCCGCCTCTTCTCCAAGCTGAAAAGTCCTAACCTCTTTAGTCTTTCCTCGTAGGGGAGCTGTTCCATTCCCCTTATCATTTTGGTAGCCCTTCTCTGTACCTTCTCCATCGCAATTATATCTTTTTTGAGATGCAGCGACCAGAATTGTACACAGTATTCAAGGTGCGGTCTCACCATGGAGCGATACAGAGGCATTATGACATTTTCAGTTTTATTCACTATCCCCCTTCTAATAATTCCCAACATTCTGTTTGCTTTTTTGACTGCCGCAGCACACCGAACCAACGATTTCAATGTGTTATCCACTATGACGCCTAGATCTCTTTCTTGGGTTGTAGCACCTAATATGAACCCAACATTGTGTAATTATAGCATGGGTTATTTTTCCCTATATGCATCACCTTTCACTTATCCACATTCAATTTCATCTGCCATTTGAATGTCCAATTTTCCAGTCTTACAAGGTCTTCCTGCAATTTATCACAATCTGCTTGTGATTTAACTACTCTGAACAATTTTGTGTCATCTGCAAATTTGATTATCTCACTCGTCGTATTTCTTTCCAGGTCATTTATAAATATATTGAAAAGTAAGGGACCCAATACAGATCCCTGAGGCACTCCACTGTCCACTCCCTTCCACTGAGAAAATTGTCCATTTAATCCTACTCGCTGTTTCCTGTCTTTTAGCCAGTTTGCAATCCACGAAAGGACATCGCCATCTATCCCATGACTTTTTACTTTTCCAAGTATACTACATCTACCGGTTCACCTTTATCCACATGTTTATTAACTCCTTCAAAAAAGTGAAGCAGATTTGTGAGGCAGGCCTTGCCCTGGGTAAAGCCATGCTGACTTTGTTCCATTAAACCATGTCTTCAACACTATACGGACCTGGTTCAGAGGCCAACGGCGTTTTCGTCAGACTAGACCAGTGCCTCTTCGAGGTTGCAGTCCTGGTCTCATTCCTTTCGAGGCAAGGAGCTCCTGCTAAATCTACCCTATGAAACGTTGTCGGCCCACCGTTCGGTTTCCAGGATAGGAGGACGCCTTTCCCTCTTCTATGAGGAGTGGGTCAAAATCACCTCAGACCAGTGGGTCTTGGATATTCTACAGCCCGGTTACGCTTTAGAATTTGCTCGACCTCTCAGAGACAGGTTTGTCTTCTCCCCATGCGGACTAAGGAAACAATGTGCAGTGCGGCAGACGCTGGATTGGCTCCTGGATTTGGGTGCCATTCTCCCGGGACCGGAACAAGGCTTCGGCCATTATTCCGTCTACTTCATAGTCCCAAGAAGGAAGACTCCTTTCCACCAATCCTGGATCTCAAGATGGTCAACAGGGCTCTCAAGATACCACACTTCAGGATGGAAACCCTACGCTCGGTTATTGCCGCGGTGCACTGAGGAGAGTTCCTCGCATCCTTGGACTTGACGGAGGCTTATCTTCATATCCCCATCCTAAAGGAGCATCAGCGTTTCCTTCGCTTCAAGATTTTGGGGCAGCATTTCCAGTTCCAGGCCCTGCCATTCGGCCTGGCGACTGCTCCTCACACCTTCATCAAGGTAATGGTAGTAGTGGCAGGGGCCCTACGGAGGGAAGGAATTCTGGTCCATCCCTATTTGGACGACTGGCTCATCCGGGCAAAGTCCAGGGATTTGTGCCAGCACTCGGTGGACAGAGTATTACTCCTCCTCCAATCGCTCAACTGGGTCATCAATTTTGCCAAGAGCAGCCTCACTCCGTCGCAGTCACTTGACTTTCTGGGAGCTCGTTTCGACACCAAAGTGGGCACAGTCTCACTTCTTTTGGATCGGGCCCAATCTCTCCTCACTCAGGTTCAGCGCTTTCGGGACCTCCGACATTCCACAGCTTGGGACTATCTCCAGGTGCTGGGCTCCATGGCCTCCACTATAGATGTAGTGCCTTGGGCGTTTGCCCACATGCGTCTATTGTAGAGAGCATTACTCTCCCGTTGGAAGCCGGTGTCCCGGCTCTTCTGCCAATACCACCCCTAGTCAAGGACAGCCTGACCTGGTGGCTCAACCTAGATCACTTGCTATGAGGGGTGGACCTGGAGGTTCCACAGTGGGTAATCATTATGACAGACACCAGCCTCGCCGGCTGGGGGGCAGTGTGCAGCCACCAGTCGACGCAGGGGCAATGGACACCAATTCAGGCAGCGTGGCCCATCAACCGTCTGGCGACAAGAGCGGTTCGCTTGGCACTGAAGCGCTTTCTTCCCCTAGTCCGAGCAGTCCACATCCTCTCCGACAACGCGACGACAGTGGCGTACATCAACCATCGGGGAGGGACACGAAGTCTCTATGTTGCTCGGGAGACAAACAAGCTAATGCCGTGGGCGGAACTCCACTTGTCTCATCTGGCGGCGTCTCACATTGCAGGGGTGGACAATGTTTAAGCGGATTTCTTAAGTTGCCAGCGCTTAGACCCCGGAGAGTGGGAACTGTCTCAAGAGGCAGTATCACTACTCGTCACGCGATGGGGGACTCTCCATCTGGATCTGATGGCCACGCAAAGAAACGCAAAGGCTCCGCACTTCTTCAGTCGCAGAAGGGAACGTGGTGCCGAGGGAGTCGATGCCCTAGTCCTTCCGTGGCCATGGGACATCCTACTCTACATGTTTCCGCCATGGCCTCTGGTGGGAAGGGTGCTCCGAAGAATAGAAAGTCACCGGGGGCCCGTGATTCTAGTGTCTCTGTTGGCCGTGGATTTCCGCTTATCAAATCACCTCTTTGTCCTCTGGAGTGGTCCCAGGAAGGGAAACAAGGCCTCTAAAACTACCATTGCCCGCTGGCTAAAGGAAGCTATTTCTACCGCGTATGTTGGTGCTGGGCGTCCACCGCCAGACGGTATAACGGCTCATTCTCTCCGAGCTCAAGCAGCCTCCTGGGCAGAAAGCAGAGTGATCTCTTCACAGGAGATTTGCAGAGCGGCTACCTGAAAGTCGTTGCACACATTTGTGCGTCACTATCACTTGAATCTTCAGCCGATCGTGGGCTCTTTTGGGGCTCAGGTCATTCGAGCTGGGCTATCAGTGGCCCACCCTACTTAGGGAAGCTTTGGTACATCCTATGGTCTGGACTGAAGCTGGTAGGTACAGGGAAAAGAAAATTATTCCTTACCTGCTAATTTTCGTTCCTGTAGTACCATGGATCAGTCCAGATGCCCACCCTAAGGATTGTTGGGGGTTTTTTGGGATAATCTGTCAGCTCGACTGTGTAATTATTTCAGGACCGCTTTGGGACTGATTAAGAGTTCAGGTTGCAAGTTTTGCTTAGACTTGTTTACAGTTGATATTCAATTTTGTATTGATCCATCCAAGGTATTTTCTTTATTGCTTGGATATTCTTAATAGTGAAGGTTTACAGAGGGCGCACCCGTATATGAGAGAGTGCCCTCTCAGTTTTTGCTCTGATTCCATCTGCTGGAATGGGGGAACAACCCATAGTCTGGACTGATCCATGGTACTACAGGATCGAAAATTAGCAGGTAAAGAATAATTTTCTTATGGTTAACTGGTGAGCATAATATTGCATGGAAATAAAGGTTAGTCTTTAATAAATTAGCTTCCTTACAGCAACAGGAGCTGGGCCCTGGAGCTCCTGGGATAATGTGTGATGTTAGCTGACTTCCTGTTCTGGGGTTAGGTAGGTCTGAGGCAGGTGCTGGGCTGGATCTGGCAACTCCTGGCTGCAGCCCCAATGGCAAATCCAGGAGCAGTGATGGGGCCGCTGCTATCATGGGGCTGACACAGTTCCTATCAAGCCGGACTAATTCCAGTGGGGGCTGCTGTTTCTTCCCCTCTGCTTCACATCTGTGGCCTTGCCACTGGGCTTGGGTTCTGGCTTCGCTTCAGCACTATGCTCTTCTATTGCCTGCTGTGCGCTTGTTAATGATTTATTGGTTGACTGTTACAATGTCAGTCATTTTAAAAAATACTTTTTATGATTTATATTTATATCCCTTGCATTTGCTTTGCCCTGTTTTGTTGTAGTTGGGACACACGGTCAAACAACACATCCAAACCAAGCCACTCCGTGGATGCTCATACTGCTGAAGTGAACTGCCTCTCTTTTAACCCCTATAGTGAGTTTATTCTGGCCACAGGGTCCGCTGACAAGGTATGTCTGACCAGGGGGTGGGAAATTTGGTGCATGGGAGAGGGTATGAATTTCTTCTATTTTACTTTTTTGTTTCTGTTTTTCAGACTGTTGCATTATGGGATCTACGAAACCTGAAACTGAAGTTGCACTCCTTTGAATCGCACAAGGACGAAATTTTTCAGGTACAGACAGACTCTGCTGTGGATTTGTTCCCACCCCTCTGACGTTTGTCTTGGTTATTCTTTATTTATTTATTTTTCTTAATGGTAATTGCATTGCACACACATCAAGCAAGATACAATAAGTGTCATGCCATCATTACAGAACTGTATCACATAGTGTGATAAACAAGAAAAATACAGTGTGGTAAAAAACAAAACCCATTCAATACTGAGGGGAAAAAAATCCCCTTTCTTTATCCTAAAATAACCAGCGGGACAATATAAAACCTCCTAGTCAGAACCTTGGGGCCTCATTGAAGTTGGAAGTTCGGGCCACACCATGAAAAATCCATAAACAGAGCTCTCCAGTATGGGCACAAAATAAATCGTGGCTGTAAAGATAACCAATTTATAGGGTCCCAAACCCTATAAAACTGAGGGAGCACATGATTTTTAATAGCAGGAAGCTTGTACATAGCACTAATCTGTTCAAATCGCCTGAGAATAGCATCTGTAGTCAGAATGATATCCGATTTCCAATAGGAGGCTAACTCACACCTTGCATATAGCACAGTCTGAAGAGCCAAGAGCTACAGATCTGAATGAATATTCAGAGGTAAATTCAGTAACACATTTTCAGGAGAAAGATGCAAAGGTATTTTAGTTATCTCCTTCCTAATAGAAAAAATTGCCTCCCAAAATGCAGCAATCCTAGGGCACCCCCCAGCACATGTGATAAAAAAGGTTCCTCTGTTTCCACAGCCTTTCCAGCAAAATCCATCATTAACTGGGTAAGCCTTATGAATATGTGCAGGAACGAGGTACCACCATATAAATACTTTATAACTATTTTCAGTCAAAAGCACAGAAACAGAGCTTCACTTCGTGTTGATAAATATCCAATCCCATTCCTCCTCAGACAGTTCCCTCCTTTTTCCATGCCAGAACAAAAGAAGAATGTCTTAAGACGTCTTTATTAAGAAACCCAGAAATATTGGTAATTATGTTCTTCATTTTATCGGTATGCAAACACCAGTGTTCAAACTGAGTTTTACCTAACCTTAGATCTTCCCCAACCTTTTAGCCACCATAAAATATCTGAATTGTAAATAAAGAAACGTTTCCACATCCTCTAAATCATAGGCAACCTGTAGCTCTTGAAAAGTACTAATTCTCTTTTCCCCCATAACATTTCAAAGCGTATTAATTCTTTAGCCACTCATTGTCGAAAAGACTCCCGGTAATAGACTGACCTGCTGGGAAGGTAGTATTGTAATTTAGTAGCTGAATTAAAAAAATAAAAAATGTTACCCACTAAACTTGGTTTCCATTTGTTCCACATCCGCAGGGTATTGTCCGTGACAGGAAGCATCGATAGCACCTGCAACCAGTTCAACCGAGGTTGCCAAGTTAAAGCCCATAAGGGCAGGTCCCATTGTCCCCCACAATTGCCTGTTCTATCAACACCTATAACTTTTGTTCACCATTTCTATTCCAATCTATAACAGCAAGCAATTGAGCCACCACGTAATACCAACTAAGATGAGGTACACCCAAACCACCACTTTCCCTTTAGGTACCCGGATCAGCCCAGACTCCTGGGTTTTACCTCCCCGCCAGCAGGCGGAGACAGACCAGTTTCTGTGGACTCTGTCATATACCCCTGATGTGTCCCCTAGAGTCTGTCAGTATTCTTCTGTCTCCAGCAGGTGTATAGTTCAACACAAACAGGTCTTCTATATGATCACCAATCCGTATCCCCAAGTACTTAATACACTGTTTGGCCCACTTAAAAGAAAATAAGTTTCCTCAGTTAAGATGTTTATCATTTGGAACCGTTAAATTAAGCAACTCAGATTTTTCTAAATTTAATTTAAAACCAGACACCCTGCTAAACTCACTCAAAGCATCAACCGCCCCCCTCAATAAACTAAAGGGATTCGTCAGAGTAAATAAAATAGTGAAGAGGAATAGCTTATATTCCCTCGCCTCCATTGTAACCCCACATATACCACCCATCTTTTTTTATTTTTTATATGCATTTCACAAACATAGACAGCAATTCCCGCCTGTCACAGATTGGGTACAAATAATGTATTACAGGTAATACAACCCTAAGCTGTACTCTATTTAAACCAAAAGTATAAGGTAAATTTCCATACAATTATTTTCCAAAAGTGCAGCCTGGGAAAACACAAGCAAACCCCCATTATAAAGTAAAGGGAGATCCAAAATGTTATACATGAGCAAAATAAAGCATATATAACTAAACATTAAGCAGGTTATGCAGTGCTTACAAACTAATCCCTAAACAGATCTCAGCAAGCTCTAGGTAATTTTTGCATCAATAAACTTACGCAACTCAAGCGGCTCTAAAAACACAAACCTCTCATTCTGAAGTTTAACTACACATTTACTGGGGTAATAAATCACAATCTGAGCACCAAGGGTTTTCACCTCTTGGCACATTGAAAGAAACTTTTATCTACGTGTTTGTGTAGTTTTAGTTATATCGGGGTATGTCCATACTTTTTGACCCAAAAACTTCTTATCTCTATTTTTAAGAGATAATCTTAATATTTTATCTCTGTCTGCTGCATTTATAAATTTCACACATAAAGTTCCCTGTTGTTCAATTTGCTCAGTCATACTTTGTTCCAAAAAAGCAGTGATGTTTTCCATCTCTTGTTGCAAACCATTTTTTCCTTTATCTTTATTCTCTGTTTTTCTTTGATTTATAAAGAAAATCTTCTCCATTATTGGTATTTCTTCTGATGTTAACATCAACACTTCAATTAAGTACTTTTTACACATCTCATAGGTGGATATTAATCTGACACTGGGAAAGTGTCATCCATTGTACCTGAAGACTGGAGGATAGCAAATGTAACCCCAATATTTAAAAAGGGCTCCAGGGGTGATCCGGGAAACTACAGACCGGTTAGCCTGACTTCAGTGCCAGGAAAAATAGTGGAAAGTGTTCTAAACATCAAAATCACAGAACATATAGAAAGACATGGTTTAATGGAACAAAGTCAGCATGACTTTACCCAGGGCAAGTCTTGCCTCACAAATCTGCTTCACTTTTTTGAAGGAGTTAATAAACATGTGGATAAAGGTGAACCGGTAGATATAGTATACTTGGATTTTCAGAAGGCGTTTGACAAAGTTCCTCATGAGAGGCTTCTAGGAAAAGTAAAAAGTCATGGGATAGGTGGCGATGTCCTTTCATGGATTGCAAACTGGCTAAAAGACAGGAAACAGAGAGTAGGATTAAATGGGCAATTTTCTCAGTGGAAGGGAGTGGACAGTGGAGTGCCTCAGGGATCTGTATTGGGACCCTTACTTTTCAATATATTTATAAATGATCTGGAAAGAAATACGATGAGTGAGATAATCAAATTTGCAGATGACACAAAATTGTTCAGAGTAGTTAAATCACAAGCAGATTGTGATAAATTGCAGGAAGACCTTGTGAGACTGGAAAATTGGGCATCCAAATGGCAGATGAAATTTAATGTGGATAAGTGCAAGGTGATGCATATAGGGAAAAATAACCCATGCTATAATTACACAATGTTGGGTTCCATATTAGGTGCTACAACCCAAGAAAGATATCTAGGTGTCATAGTGGATAACACAATGTTCTCACAGGACAAGCAGGATGGTTGTCCTCACAAATGGGTGACATCGAAGGTGGAGCCCACCACGGAAAACTTCTGTCAAAGTTTAAAAGAACTTTGACTGGCCCCTACTGGGCATGCCCAGCACGGCACTGACCCTGCAGCCAGCAGGGGTCTCCCTTCAGTCTTCTTTTTTCCGCACAGCAGTTGCCACGCGGTGAAAGGAGCTCTTCTACCACGTTCCTGACAGGAATTCGGTTCTTTTCTTTCCGAAGAAAATTTGCCCCTCAGGGGTCTCCCTTCGACAAATTTTTTTCAGCTTCGCGGAATCCGGTAAGTTTTTTGCCATTTTTTATCGACTTCCGTCGATTTTGGCCCTCGAGGCCTGTTGGCAATTGCCGATCCCGCGGCTAAATTTTGGCCTAAAGCCATGGCGACGGGGTTCCGTCGATGTCCGGATTGCACCCGGACTATGTCAATCACAGACCCCCACAGGGTCTGTGTTTTGTGTTTGGGTAGTGAGCATGATGTCCTGACTTGCACTAAATGTGCCCTAATGACACCCAAAGGTCGCAAAGCCAGGATGGAGAAGATGGGGCTCTTCTTCCATGCACCCACCCCAACGCCATCGATAGCATCGACGTCATCGGAACCGGCACCGTCGAAGTTGCACCATCATCGTCAACCCTCCGGTGACCGTCCTCCATCGATGACTTCTCGGCCGTCGACTCCCGTCCCCTCCCCGGATGGGCGAGGAGATCGGAAGGATAAACATCGCCATCGACGGCACAAGTCTCGGCCCGTCGAGGATCCAGAACCATCGACCTCTGTACAGGCCGAGCCACCGACAAAAAAGCCTCGGTCCGACCTGGCACCGTCCACGTCTCGATCGCAGGCACCGAGGAAACCCTCACCCTCTCCGGGTGTGGGAGCCGTGATCCCACCGGTTACGGTGGTCCCTCCGGCTCTGCCTCAGCCTCCCTCTCCCGTCGAGCCGGGTATTGTTACCCCTGGTCTCCGGGCAGAACTGGACCGGCTGGTCCAGGAGGCCATCGAAAAAGCGATGCGAAGGTTCCAACCGACACCGATTCCGGCACCGACTCTGGCACCGACTCCGGCACCGAGGAGGGAACCGACCACCGAGCCTCTAGTGGAAGCGCTGGCACCGCTACTGCATCGCATGGAGGCACTCATGAAGGCCCTTCCATCGGTGATTCCAGTAGCACCGACGACTCCACCGTCTCCGACTGGATTCTCATCGGCAGGAGAAACACCGTTCCTGATTCCCCCTTCTGGGGTGGTCCCATCGGTGCCTTCTCGTATATCTCCACCGATTTATCCTTCGGCGCCATCGATTCCAAGACCGGCACCGATTCCATCGGCGCCCCCGAAGCCCTCGATGCCATACCCAATTCCGCCTTCAGCACCGATGCCTTCAAGATTTCACTCGATGCCGGCGGATCCTCAACCAGGTCCTTCAGGGCTTCAATCCCCACATGATCCCTACGATACCTGGGGTGATGATACATCTTCTGACACCGATTTGCCTTCACCACCATCTCCTACAGAGAGTAGAAAACGTTCTCCTCCTGAGGATCTTTCTTTTATTAGTTTTGTGAAGGAGATGTCGGAAGTTGTACCTTTTCAGCTACAATCTGAAACCGATGACAGACACCAGATGATGGAACTGCTCCAATTTCTGGATGCTCCTAAAATCATCGCTTCCATCCCTATTCACCAGGTATTTCTGGATCTGTTGAAGAAAAACTGGGAATCTCCTTCATCTGTTTCCCCAGTTAACAAGAAAGCTGACTCAACATATCTCGTTCAGTCAACACCAGGATTTCAGAAGCCCCAACTAGATCACCGCTCGGTTGTAGTTGAGTCCGCGCAAAAGAAAGCCAAGCGTCTGAAATCACATTCTTCTACTCCACCTACCAAGGACAACAAATTCCTGGATAGTGTGGGACGGAAAGTGTATCATGGAGCTATGTTGATTTCACGCATAGCTTCATATCAACTTTATATGACTCAATACAACAGAGCCATCCTTAAGCAGATGCAAGACTACGCTGACACCTTGCCGGATCAATATCAACCACAGCTTCAAGCCCTTCTCCACAAAGGCTTTGAGGCAGGGAAGCACGAAATTAGAACAGCCTATGACATCTTTGATGCTTCCACAAAAGTTTCGGCCACAGCAATCTCAGCCAGACGTTGGGCTTGGTTAAAATCATCCAACCTTCGCCCAGAAGTCCAAGACCGTCTATCTGATTTACCCTGCTTAGGGGACAATTTGTTTGGAGAACAAATTCAGCAAATTGTAGCTGAATTAAAAGATCACCACGAGACGTTGAAACAGCTCTCTTCCATTCCAGCTGAGGTATCCTCCAAACAACCTCCAAAGAAGGACACTAAAAAGTCGTTCTTTCGTCCACGGCGTTATTATCCTCCATCGGCTAGGCCTCGACCTGCACGGTCCTCCAACAGAGCTCAGCCACGCCAGCCTCGGAAGCAAAGACCTACTGTAGCCCCACCCCCGGGACCTGCGGCGGGCCTTTGACTTCCCTGTAGAGAGCACATGCCAAACCCCTCTTCCAGACATCCCTGTGGAAGGTCGACTGTACCATTTTTTACAACACTGGATACAGATCACCTCAGATCAGTGGGTTTTAGCGATTATCGCACAGGGTTACCACCTCAACTTCGTCACTCTTCCAGCAGACTCCCCGCCTCTTCAAGCATGGAGTCTAACCAGCCATTTGACTCAATTACAACAAGAAGTATTCCTTCTTCTACAATCAAATGCTATAGAACCCGTCCCTCCCTCTCAACGAGGAAAGGGATTCTACTCCAGGTACTTTCTCATACCAAAGAAATCAGGGGGGCTACGACCTATTTTGGACCTTCGAGCCCTCAACAAGTACCTTCAAAAAGAAAAGTTCAAGATGGTAACCCTAGGCTCGCTTCTCCCTCTGCTGCAAAGGGGAGATTGGCTGTGCTCTCTCGACCTCAAAGACGCTTATACCCACATTGCGATAACACAATCTCATCGCAAGTACCTACGTTTTCTGGTGGGCCGGAACCATTACCAATATCGAGTACTTCCTTTCGGCCTGGCATCTGCACCGCGGGTCTTTACCAAATGCCTCGTTGTGGTAGCAGCATTCCTCAGGAAGGAAGGTGTCCACGTCTACCCCTACCTGGACGATTGGCTAATCAGGGCCTCCACCCAACAGATTGCTCACTCCTCCCTAAAATTGACAATTCAAACACTCCTTTCCTTAAGGTTTCTTGTCAATTACGAGAAATCTTGCTTAGTCCCATCTCAAACCTTATCCTTCATTGGGGCAGACTTGGACACCTTACAGGCAAAAGCTTACCTTCCTCATCAAAGGGTTCAAACCCTAATATCCTTAGCTCGCCAGCTCCAGTCTCAAACCACAGCCACGGCTCGCCAGTTCCTCTTCCTCTTAGGACACATGGCATCCTCGGTTCAAGTCACTCCCATGACTCGACTAGCCATGAGAGTAACACAATGGACTCTGCGACACCAATGGATTCAAGCTTTTCAGCCTCTGTCCTCCATAGTCACAGTTACACAAGCGCTACGCCTGTCCTTAACCTGGTGGACAAATCGTGTCAACCTCCTTCAGGGCTTACCCTTTCTCCTACCAGATCCGCAGGTCATCCTAACCACCGACGCATCCCACATCGGTTGGGGAGCCCATGTAGATATTTTACAAACTCAAGGAGTCTGGTCTCGAGAGGAAGCCAAACACCAGATAAATTTCTTGGAACTGAGAGCAATCCGCTACGCACTCAGAACTTTCCAAGCTCACCTATCGAATCAGGTCATCTTGATCCAAACGGACAACCAGGTGGCCATGTGGTACATAAACAAGCAAGGAGGCACAGGCTCCTTCCTTCTGTGTCAGGAAGCTGCGCAGATTTGGGCGGAAGCCCTCTCCCATTCTATGTACCTCAGGGCCACCTACCTGCCGGGAGTGGACAATGTATTGGCAGACCAACTAAGCCGTGTCTTCCAACCACACGAGTGGTCACTCAATCCCTTAGTAGCGACCTCTCTATTTCACAAATGGGGTTATCCCCACATAGACCTCTTTGCGTCTCCTCAGAACCACAAAGTGGACAATTACTGCTCCCTCATTCGGAGCCAACACTCTCGGCCCAGGGATGCCTTCTCCCTCAAGTGGGCAACCGGTCTGCTTTATGCATTCCCTCCACTTCCTCTTCTGTCGAGGACTCTCGTGAAGCTACGCCAGGACGGAGGAACCATGATCCTGATAGCACCTTACTGGCCACGCCAAGTATGGTTCCCCATACTCCAGGATCTCTCCATCCGCAGGCACATTCCCTTGGGAAATGACCCGCATCTCCTCACTCAAAACGACGGATGCCTCCTCCATCCCAACCTCCAAGCCTTGTCCCTGACGGCATGGATGTTGAAAGGTTAGTCCTTCAGCCTTTTAACCTTTCCGATTCAGTTTCTCGTGTCCTGATAGCTTCACGAAAGCCCTCCACCAGAAGGTCCTATTCATACAAATGGAAAAGGTATACATCATGGTGTGCTTCTCACTCCCTTGATCCCCTTTCCTGTCCAATCTCTGACTTCTTGGACTATTTATGGCATCTATCGGAATCAGGTCTTAAAACCTCTTCCATAAGGATGCATGTCAGTGCGGTATCCGCCTTCCATAAAGGTATCGAGGGTGTCCCTATTTCAGTACAACCCCTGGTAACACGCTTTCTTAAGGGCTTGCTCCATCTGAAGCCACCTTTACGTCCTCCGGCCCCATCTTGGGACCTTAATCTGGTTCTTGGTCGTCTAATGAAACCACCTTTCGAACCTCTGTACTCCTGTGACTTGAAATATCTCACTTGGAAAGTGTTATTTCTTTTGGCTGTTACTTCAGCTCGCAGGGTTAGTGAATTACAGGCCCTAGTTACCTATCCGCCTTACACTAAGCTCCTGCAGGATCGAGCGGTACTCCGCACTCACCCTAAATTTTTACCTAAGGTAGTTTCGGAGTTTCATATCAATCAATCCATCATACTACCTATCTTTTTTCCCAGGCCCCACTCCAACTCCGGAGAACAGACTCTGCATACCCTAGACTGTAAACGGGCTCTAGCTTTTTACCTTGACCATACAGTTTCTCACAGGAAGAACACTCAATTATTCGTCTCTTTCCATCCTAACAAATTAGGACAACCTGTGGGTAAGCAGGCTCTTTCCTCCTGGTTGGCGGACTGCATCTCTTTTTGCTATCAGCAAGCTGGCATTCCTTTTCAAGACCGTGTTAAAGCACACTCTGTGAGGGCCATGGCGACTTCAGTGGCACACCTTCGTTCGGTGCCGCTTCCTGACATCTGCAAAGCTGCAACCTGGAGTTCTCTCCATACCTTTGCAGCCCACTATTGTTTGGACAAAGCTGGAAGACAGGACTCCATCTTCGGCCAATCTGTCTTGCGTAACCTTTTTCCAACCTGATGTACCAACACCCTTCCACCTGCCCGGTAGGGTGCGGATGTCCTTTCCAAAATTCTACCTCAGTTGTTGTGCCTGTTGCACGCCGTTGGGTGAATTTAGTGCAAGTCAGGACATCCTCAGCTCGGTACTCACCCATTTGTGAGGACAACCATCCTGCTTGTCCTGTGAGAAAGCAAATGTTGCTTACCTGATGTAACAGGTGTTCTCACAGGACAGCAGGATGTTAGTCCTCACGAAACCCGCCCGCCACCCCGCGGTGTTGGGTTCGTTTTATTTTTTCCTTTTTAGGCACTGCCTGTAGCTTTGAAAATCAGACTGAAGGGAGACCCCTGCTGGCTGCAGGGTCAGTGCCGTGCTGGGCATGCCCAGTAGGGGCCAGTCAAAGTTCTTTTAAACTTTGACAGAAGTTTTCCGTGGTGGGCTCCACCTTCGATGTCACCCATTTGTGAGGACTAACATCCTGCTGTCCTGTGAGAACACCTGTTACATCAGGTAAGCAACATTTGCTAAATCATCGGTACAGTGTGCTGCGGCAGTCAAAAAAGCAAACAGAATGTTGGGAATTATTAGAAAGGGAATGGTGAATAAAACGGAAAATGTCATAATGCCTCTATCGCTCCATGGTGAGACCGCACCTTGAATACTGTGTACAATTCTGGTCGCCGCATCTCAAAAAAGATATAATTGTGATGGAGAAGGTACAGAGAAGGGCTACCAAAATAAGGGGAATGGAACAACTCCCCTATGATAAAAGACTAAAGAGGTTAGGACTTTTCAGCTTGGAGAAGAGACGACTGAGGGGGGATATGATAGAGGTGTTTAAAATCATGAGAGGTCTAGAACGGGTAGATGTGAATCGGTTATTTACTCTTTCGGATAGTAGAAAGACTAGGGGGCACTCCATGAAGTTAGCATGTGGCACATTTAAAACTAATCAGAGAAAGTTCTTTTTTACTCAACGCACAATTAAACTCTGGAATTTGTTGCCAGAGGATGTGGTTAGTGCAGTTAGTATAGCTGTGTTTAAAAAAGGATTGGATAAGTTCTTGGAGGAGAAGTCCATTACCTGCTATTAAGTTCACTTAGAGAATAGCCACTGCCATTAGCAATGGTTACATGGAATAGACTTAGTGTTTGGGTACTTGCCAGGTTCTTATGGCCTGGATTGGCCACTGTTGGAAACAGGATGCTGGGCTTGATGGACCCTTGGTCTGACCCAGTATGGCATTTTCTTATGTTCTTATGTTCCTAAGATTTTTATATCTAGCTTGATTTTCCAATATCTCAATTTTCCTAGCATTCACGGTGTCTCCACATATCAACCCAATCTGGGTTTTCTCCACTAAATCCACCCGATTCTCAAGGGACTGAAATTTTTCTTTATGCACAGACAGTATCGGGTCTATCTGAGAAACGCGATTCTGCGTTTCTTTCAGCGTTTTATTCAGGATTTCAATAGATGACTTCAATTCCATAAGAACTCCCCACACATTTTCCAAAGTTATTTTAGACGTTTGTGGAACGCTTGAAACAAATTTATGACTCACTGTTCTCTCCATGCAGAGTTCGTGCCTCTCTCCTGAGGCCTCTGCTCGGTCCTTGCTCTCCTCCGGTGTTGAAGTTAGAGGATCTCTTTCCCCTCTAGCTTTCTGGCTCGCCCCTTCTCCCTGCGAATTTCCCTCGATGGAGTCTGGTAAGTCCGGCAACACTGGTCGGGCTTCCGTTCCCAAATCCGGGGATAGGGCAAAGCTGGGAGGCAGTGGCTTGAAGGGAGCCCCGGGGCTCAATGAGGTGTTTAGGCCCTGCTGCGTCGGCGTTTGCTCTTCGTCGACGCCAGCGCCGGCCACATCTCCCGGAGCATTGGCACTGCTCGGCGAAAAGAAGTTCCCAATTGAGAGCTGTGTTGAGGGTGGGAGTCAGGGCTGTCGGGGTCTCTACCCTGACTCTCCCTTTCCTTTTGGTGTGCGGCATTTTTTTGAGGAAATTCTTTCAGCTCGGGAGCTCACTTCTCACACGTCCTGCTTCTGAGACGCCATCTTGGATCTATACCACCCATTTACTTATTTGGTCGCCGCATCTCAAAAATGATATAGTTGCAATGGAGAAGGTACAGAGAAGGGCGACCAAAATGATAAAAGGGATGGAACAGCTCCCCTATGAGGAAAGGATGAAGAAGTTTGGGCTGTTCTGCTTGGAGAAGAGACAGCTGAGGGGGGATATGATAGAGGTCTTTTAAGATCATGAGAGATCTTGAACGAGTAGATGTGAATCGGTTATTTACAGTTTCGAATAATTGAAGGACTAGGGGGCATGCCATGAAGTTAGCAAGTAGCACATTTAAGACTAATCGGAGAAAATTATTTTTCACTCAACGCAGTTTCGAATAATAGAAGGACTAGGGGGCATTCCATGAAGTTAGCAAGTAGCACATTTAAGACTAATCGGAGAAAATTATTTTTCACTCAACGCAGTTTCGAATAATAGAAGACTAGGGGGCATTCCATGAAGTTAGCAAGTAGCACATTTAAGACTAATCGGAGAAAATTCTTTTTCACTCAACGCACAATAAAGCTCTGGAATTTGTTGCAGAGGATGTGGTTAGTGCAGTTAGTGTAGCTGGGTTCAAAAAAGGTTTGGATAAGTTCTTGGAGGAGAAGTCCATTAACTGCTATTAATCAAGTTTACTTAGGGAATAGCCACTGCTATTAATTGCATCAGTAGCATGGGATCTTCTTAGTGTTTAGGTAATTGCCAGGTTCTTGTGGCTTGGTTTGGTCTCTGTTGGGCTTGATGGACCCGTAGTCTGACCCAGCACGGCAATTTCTTATGTTCTTATGTTAAAAGACCAAGAAGGATCTGAACCCAGCTCATTATTTATTTATTGAGTTTTATATACTGTCATTCATTAATGCCATCACAACAGTTTACATATTTCAGCAAGGGGGGTATTAGAAATACATACGTTTGATCTTAGCCAAAAAGGCTGAGAAGTGAAAGTAGAGACAAGTACTGTAGGATCTCTCGGGGTGTTTGAGGCTTCTGGCAGCAATGACATACCACCTAGAGCAGGGGTCCCCAAGTTATGATCTGCGGGCTGGACTTGGGCTGCAGAACTCATTAGGCTGGAAAGCCAGCGCCTTATCCTCTGACTGATTCCTGCGATCATCTGCCTGCCCAAAAGCTGCAGGAGGACTGGAGTGAAGCTTTTCTGCTGACTGGGAGCCAAGAGGATGGAAGAACATGAATACTGCTGGGCAGGGAGGGGTAAGGGAAGACAAAAGGTCTGTGGGATGCTGGGCAGGGAGGGAAGCCAGAGGGGGTGGGGCTGAGGGTAGAGCTTGGTTGGTTTGTTTAGCTTGCCTCTTTCTCCCTAACAAAATAGTGTTCCACTGCCCCTAGTGGAAAGCACAGTAGGAGGTAAAATGCATCTGTGAAAGGATGTGTCATTTTTACCCCATCACAGAGCCCTATTTTTAAGGGCGGGAGGAAGCTTGACTTGTATATTGTTTGCTGTTTTGAGATTTCAGAGATGAGTATTTGCAGCTCCTTGAATTTATATTTAAGTTGTGGTTGGGGATGTTTGAGTTGTAGAACAATGTACAACATGGACTAAGCCAAGATGTATCAAATTCATTTCACTTGTGATTTAAGAGAAAAGTGATTGCAAATCTAGAGATAAACAGTCAACACATCAGTCATTTCCTTCAGTTGGAAAAATTCAATTTGCAATTGTGTTGGTCATCTTTGAATCAATTCTTCTCTTTTTAGGTGCAGTGGTCACCTCACAATGAAACCATTCTAGCTTCCAGTGGCACCGACCGCAGGCTGAATGTCTGGGACTTGAGGTAAAGGCAGCTGGCATCATGTCCCTGGAGCTGCTGCATTTTTGTACGTTTCCATCACTTTCCAGGGCAGAGTTGCATGAATGTGGAACACGCCCCAATATTTTTCTCTCTTCCTGTGTTTTGTGCTGGCTTGTTTTGCGTTCTTTAGTGCCTGTCTTTATGCTTTTTTTTTTACCTTCTTATTGTTTTTTCCCCTGCTGTTGCTTGTTTCCTTCTGGAAAGTCTCTTTTAATTTAGCTTTCCTTTCTTCTGCAGTAAAATTGGTGAGGAGCAATCTCCAGAAGATGCAGAAGATGGTCCACCAGAGCTGTTGGTGAGTGTCTTAGACCTGGTCATTAGCAGTGAAAACTGGGAATGCTATACCTCTAATCTTGTTTCACACCTATTGTGTCTCATTTCTATCATAGTTTATACATGGTGGTCATACAGCTAAGATCTCAGATTTCTCCTGGAATCCCAATGAACCTTGGGTAATTTGTTCTGTATCAGAAGACAATATCATGCAGGTGTGGCAGATGGTGAGTACCAGCCCTCGGAATTTGATTTAAAATATTACATTATTAGGGGTGGAGGGGGGAAAAGTCTCCACAGACAAGGAATATGGCATATTTGTAGTATATTAAAACTGACCTCTAATCCTGTATTTGAACTAATGGTTCCTTGCACCTGCTATTTGAAGGTTCCGAGTTTAAGCCATCTTTCTTGCCAAAGGGAGATCCCATTCTCCAGGAATGTCATTAATACTTTCCTGTACATTAGCATAATAAATAATGGGATATTTTTAAGGGAGAGAGGGAGCTAGTGAAGAAGTAGTTTAGAGATCATATCCTCTCAATTTCATTGACAATTTTTTTTCTACTTGTTAAAACTGATAATATTGGAAACCCAATATTCTTCAGTGTCCTGATCAGACCAGACAAGTCCAAACAAGTGTGTTGTTTCACCCTGCCAGAAGATGGAGACAGAGAAAAACATTCTAAGCTGCTTCTATATACCCTTAAAGACTGGAGCAGCAGAGCACTTAGCCAGTATTTCTCTGTGTCCAGCAGATGGTGGAACAGTAGAAGAGAAGATAGGCCATGGGGGTCAGGGGACCTTTGGTTCCACTGTTCTTGGAAGAGGCTTGAGAGAGACCTTGAAAGCTTCCAGAGGATGGCCACAGCAGCTGCTTCTCCTCTCCCTTTGAGGAATCATCTCAGATAGTCCTTGCAGCATTTTCCCAGGGTTTTGAGGAGCAAGGGAGAATTGCTCAAAAGGGCAGCAATTTCTTGGTGCAGACTTCAAATTAAGATTAAAAGAAGAGTGAGCAGGTGGCTGCAGCACTCCAATTATTAAAGACCCTGTCGATAGTTCCAGAACTGCTGCAGGGAGGGTCTTGAGTGAAGGAATGTTCTATCCATCCAGGTATGTCCAGTGAAAAGGAAAAGTGCTGCATGCTGTGCCAGACCAGGTGACTCTTGACTGTGGTGGCTTCTACCCTTTTGCACAGCATGAACAGTTGGAGAGTGAGATCCTGGGAGTCAGGGGCATAGCACCCATTGGAAGGGGACTGTATGCAGGGACCTCTCATGGGCAGACACAGTGCTGGCGCATTTAGCGTATGTCAGATGGTGGGCATGAGAAGTTCTCAGGTTGTACAAAAGGCAGCCTTATTAATGACATGGTGGAGGATCATCTTCGGCAATGTTGGGGTCTCACATTGCAAGTCGAGAGAATGTTCAGATGTTTTCTGAACCCAGAAGAGTAGGAGTTGGGAGAAGTGTAAGAGAATGGGGTAGGCCACTGATGGCCACCAAGGAAAATACCAAGATCTGCTCTTCTTCAGCAGAATAAAGGTCCTGGGTTCTGTGGGGTAGATGCCCTAGTTTAGGCATAGCCATTAGACTGTCATGACAGAATGGCTAAGGTGTCCATGGTACGCCAACTTAATGTGAATAAGGGAAACATATCTGGATGAGGTATCAAGAAAACACCTTGGATTATTCCGTGAAAACACGCTATAGCTGATGCCTGCACCTTAATAGAACTGAAGTTCAATCCTCTCTCAAGCCCCGTTTGAGGGAACATGATTTCAGGGACCATCTACTTTCTGGGACAAATGAATCCTTCTCAGCACCATGTTTTATAAACCTTCACACTCTAACATAAGCTAATAAAGTAGAAGATTTCCAAGCCTTTAGAAGAATCCCTATCACAGGACAGGAAAAACCGATCTTCCTCAGACTTGCCTTCTCAAGGACCAAGCAATATCAAGACGAATGGCATCTTCCTTTCTATTTTATGGGCTGCCCTGGGACCTAATTTGGTTCTTACATTATTGACTGAGTCTACTTTTGAATTGTTGCGGTCAGCCTCTCTTAAGGTGTTCCTAATAGTAATATATTTGGCAAGACAGATCTCAGAAATTCAGACTCTTGCGGAGATATTTTTCTGTTTTTATCTAGGGAGAAAGTGACTATCAGGCTAGTACCATCCATCTTTTCTGCCAAAGGTTGTATCCTAGTTTCATCTGAATCAGGTTATCTCACGTCCAGTGTATTAAGATTTGTGGTCTCTTGGTCTGAGAAGGTCCTTGCTGACAGCTGGTGGACCTATGCAGGAAAGAGACAAGTCTGGAGCTTCATCTATACCAACCCATTTCCCTTTAGGTTGAGCCTCCGGATTCCTAAGAGATTCTCTTAGGCGAAAATCTCTTAGAAAGCAGTGGGGAGCATAGATCCCAGGTCAGGCTAGGGTCAGAGACAGGCAACAGACAAGGGTCAATGTCCAGGCTAGGGTTAGTGTCAGTTGGCAGGCAAGAATGGACAATGTCCAGACTAGGGGCAGTGGCAGGCAAGATTGATCGAGGTCCAGTCTAGGGCTGAATCCAGAAGTCAATCTGAAGGCAGGTGCAGGAAACATGGAGAGGGACTGACATGGCAGGGCAGGAAGAAAGGCTGGGGCTGGATAAGACCGGGCTGGGCTGAATTGATGAGGCAGGCTGGGGCTGGATAAGACGGGGCTGGGCTGAATTGATGAGGCAGGCTGGGGCTGGATAAGACCGGGCTGGGCTGAATTGATGAGGCAGGTTGGGGCTTGATGAGGCAGGCTGGGGCTGGATAAGACCGGGCTGGGCTGAATAAGACCGGGCTGGGCTGAATTGATGAGGCAGGCTGGGGCTGGATGAGGCAGGCTGAGGCTGGATAAGACCGGGCTGGGCTGAATTGATGAGGCAGGCTGGGGCTGGATAAGACCGGGCTGGGCTGAATTGATGAGGCGGGCTGGGCTGAATTGATGAGGCAGGCTGGGGCTGGATAAGACCGGGTTGGGCTGAATTGATGAGGCAGGCTGGAGCTGGATAAGACCGGGCTGGGCTGAATTGATGAGGCAGGCTGGGGCTGGATAAGACCAGGCTGGGGCTGGGCCGAATTGATGAGGCAGGCTGAGGATGGATAAGACCAGGCTGGGGCTGGGCTGAATTGATGAGGCAGGCTGGGGCTGAAGAGATGAGGCAGCCTGGGTTCAGGAATGCAGGAGAAGCAACAACTCACACTACACTGGATAGTAGGCGTCCCGCTGCTGAGGCAAGATAGGGATGTGAGGGGGGCCTTTATATAGGTTAGAAGTGGTGAGGTAATCAAGGGGTGCTGCCATCTGATTCCTGCCTTTGGCTCTTTAAAAGATGTGACGGGTGCGCTTGTGTCTCTGGGGGGACGCTAGAGACAGTGGTGCCGGCGGCATCTGTGCTGTGCAAGAGAGGTGGTTGGCGGCTTTGACTGCTGTGGGATGGCCCAGGTGCTGCTGATGGAGTGAGTGCTGCGGTTTTCGGGCCTGCCTGAAAACCATGAATCATAACAGTACCCCCCCTCTTAAGCCCTCTCCTCAAGGTCCGAGGCTTAGGTTTCAGGGGAAACCGATGATAGAATTCCTTTACTGGCATCGGTGCATGGAGGTTAGTTGCTGCCTCCTAGGATTTCTCCTCCGTCTGTAATGCTTCCATGCAGTGAGGTACTCTTGCATCCCTTGCAAGAGCCTCATAGTGTGAATCCTTCTCTAAAGAGGCTTCTGTAGGTTTGGGAGGCTGTTGAGAAGGCTAGGAGAGGAGCAAACGTTTTAGAGAAAAAGGAACATGGCAGGATGCTCCCTTGGTAACTGTATTGATTGAGGACAGCTCCTATCCCAAGGGTAGAGGCATCTACCTCCAGGATGAAGGAGCAATCAGGGTCTGGATGTCGAAGACAAGGTCCTTGAGTGAAGGCTTGCTTGAGAGCCTGGAAGGCATCGATAGCATCTGTGGTCCAACATCAGTGCCTTTTCTGGTTAGGGCGGTGAGTGGAGAGAGTACCCAGGAATAAATTGGCGGTAATAGTTGGCAAATTCTAAGAAATGCTGTAATACTTGAAGACCGACTGGCTGAGGCCAGTTTAAGATGGCCTTCTGTTTAACAGGATCCATATAGAAGCCAGTATGAGAAATTATATACTCCAGGAAGGGAAGCTGCTCCTGCTTGAAGAGGCATTTCTCGAGTTTTGCATATAGCTGATGTTACAAGCGTTTCAGGACCTGTTTAACATGCTCCCAATGAAAGTCCAGAGAATGAGAGTAGATGAGCATGTCATTGAGATAAATTACCTCATGGGAGTATAAGAGATCCCAAAAAATCTGATTCATCATATTCTGAAATACAGCTGCGGCATTGCAAAGCCCAAATGGCATGATAACGTATTCATAATGTCCATTGCGTGTATTGCATTTGGTTTTCCATTCAGCACCCTTTCTGATGCGAATGAGATTGTAGGCTCCTCGTAAGTCCAACTTGGTGAAGATCTTAGCTCCTTGCAGATGGTCAAACAATTCTGAGATCAGAGGTAATGGGTATAGATTTTTCTTTATGATAGAATTGAGACCACTGTAATTAATACAGGGGCGGAGACTACCATCCTTTTTTTCTATGAAGAAAATGCCCTCTCCAGCGGGAGAAGAGGATGGGCAAATGAACCCTCTTGCCAGGTTCTCCTTGAAGTATAGGCTTATTGCCTCAGTTTCAGGAACTGATAACAGTAGACTCTTCCCTGTGGGGGCACCTTGTCTGGAAGGAGGTCAATGCCGCAATCATATGAGCGATGTGGAGGTAGTGTCTCTGCTCGTTTAGAGAATATGTCTGCGAAATCTGTATATTGCAGCAGTAGCCCAGGTATAGCAGCTGCTAGCATCAGGCTATGTGGATGGGACATTGAAGTGAGACAGATGGCAAGGCAAGTGGGCCCTCACCATGCCAGTTCCAGAGAGTTTCATTTGATGTCCGACTGGTGTTGACTTAGCCAACGTAGCCCCTGAGTGGGTTCATGGCCTGAGAGATAACATGGAGAGAGAGAATCTCCTGGTGGGGAAGGCTGGTGTGAAGAGTGAGTGGCACGGTTACTTCAGTGAGCTGACCCAGAAGGGGCTCTCCATAGACAGAGGAAATAGTTAGTTACTGGCTGGTCCAGACTGATGGTCTGAATTCTGTATTTGCAGATTAAGGCTTGGTTAATAAAATTTCTGACTGCTCCAGAATCAAGGAAGGCTTACATGTGGAATGTACCATTCTCTGTGGAGATTGCAATGGAGACCAATAATTGAGGGGAGGAGAATGTCCAACCTAGGGTTGCCTCCCCAATCAACCCTAAGCTTGGAAGTTTCCTGACTTATCTAAGCATTAGGAAGCCTGTGTCCACAGCCAGAATTCTCCTCTGGAGAAAGTTTAATCTTGCTCAGTTGCATGGGTTCCTTGGGAGTCTTGGATTCAGGTGAAAACGTGGGAACAAAAGGACATGGGGCCAATGCTACCAGTTGCCGAGTGCTCTTGGACTCCAACGTCCTCTCCTGAAAGCGGCGATCAATACGGCCAGCCGAGAAGATGAAGGCATCCAATGATGGTGGAACGTTTCGCCTGGCCAGTTCATCCTTGATTCTGCTAGTAAGGCCTTGCCAGAACATGACGGTGAGACTATCTTCCCCCCACTGCAGTTCAGAGGCAAGTGTGTGGAACTCTATGGCAGCATCCTCACTCCCAGCCAGCCCGAGAAGCACAAGCTGAATCTGGGTATGGAAACCAGATCTCCCACTGTGTTGTGCACGGTGCTCCCACTGAGCCGTTGAGCCACCCTCCTTGGATCCCTTTACTGGGGAAATTATGGATGCTCTACAGATATCTGTTAGCCATGCTAGGAGTGTTAAGCAGTTGGGAGTGAAGCAAGAAAGCCTATGGATGACCTGAGGGATTGACAGACTGTGCAGTTGCCAAGAAGCAATGCTGTTTAATAGAAGCTTGGGGTATGGATACCTTAGCAAAGATACTGACTGGATTGGAGAACATTACACCTATACATCCCTCAGAGACCCCCTTAGATCATCTAATAAGGGATTATTAGATGTATCTTCTATGCATTCTGCTCATTTAGGCAAAGTTTGTGAAAGAGCAATTTCAGCAGCTGGTCACAAATTATGGAACACTATGCCTGAGCAACTACAGACATCTAAAGATTCAAAAACTTAAAAAAGAAAAACTTGGTTATTTGATGTCATATTTGACATCTTTGATGTCATATAACACTCCTGTCATGATGATTGTAGATACTGTTACTACCATGAAGTACATTATGTTGTTTGATTGTAACACTGTCGGTCGACAGGGTGGTGTCTTTCCTTCAGTCCCTTGGCTGGGTGGTGAACTTCAGCAAGAGCAGCTTGCAGCCAGCCCAACAGTTAGATTTTCTGGGGGCGCGGTTCGACACGGCTCTGGGCAAGGTCTTCCTGCGTCCGGACAAGGCTCAATCTCTGCGGGATCAAATCATCCGGTTTGCGTCTCTTCAGACACACACGGCGTGGGACTATCTCCAAGTCCTGGGTTCCATGGCGTTTGCAATCAGCTTGGTGCCCTGGGCCTTTGCACACCTGCGGCCTCTGCAAATGTCCTTGCTCTCGAGATGGAAACCAGTCTCTCAGGACTACCAGGCGATTCTCCCGCTTCCCCCGGCCGCCAGGTCCAGCCTGAGGTGGTGGCTGGACCCCAGGAACCTAGCTCAAGGATGTTCCCTGGAAACGCCGGACTGGGTAGTGGTCACTACCGATGCCAGTCTGTCCGGTTGGGGAGCAGTGTGTCTCCGGAGCTCGGCTCAGGGCAGGTGGACAGGGGATCAGTCTACCTGGTCAATCAACCGCCTGGAGACAAGGGCGGTTCGTCTAGCCCTGGTGCAGTTCCTGCCTCTGATCAGGGGGCGAGCGGTTCGAGTCCTCTCAGACAATGCGACGACGGTGGCATACATCAACCGACAGGGGGGCACCAGGAGCCGCCTTGTCGCGGGGGAGGCCGCGCGCCTGATGGCGTGGGCGGAGCGTTTCCTGGATCAACTGGCGGCATCCCACATTGCCGGGGTGGACAACATTCAAGCAGACTTTCCGAGTCGTCAAGCGATGGATCCGGGGGAGTGGTCTCTCTCCGACGAGGCGATGTCGCTGATCTCCCGCCGGTGGGGGACGCCGGCGATGGATCTCATGGCGTTCGCCGCCAACGCAAAAGCGCCTCGTTTCTTCAGCCGCAGAAGGGAGCGCGGCACGGAAGGCGTAGATGCTCTGGCTCTCCCCTGGCCCACTCAGATTCTACTTTATGTCTTTCCCCCCTGGCCACTGGTGGGAAAGGTGATACGGAGGGTGGAGCGGCACCACGGTCGGGTCATCATAGTGGCTCCGGAATGGCCGCGGCGTCCATGGTTTGCAGATCTGCTCGGCGTGTCGATGGACGGTCCACTCCGACTCGCGCACCTTCCACGGCTTCTGCATCAGGGACCAGTATTTTTGGAACAGGCGGAACCCTTCTGTCTTGCGGCGTGGCTTTTGAGAGGAGGGCGCTCCTGAACAAGGGCTACGCTATTCCCGTGGTGGACACACTCCTCAAGGCGCGTAAGGCTTCAACGTCGGTCGCCTACGTGAGGGTCTGGAAGGTCTTTGAAGTTTGGTGCTCGGCGCGGGGGGGCCTCGCGACCGCAGCTTCCCGCCATCACATCTTGGCGTTTTTGCAGGACGGGCTGGAAAAGGGTCTTTCCTACAATTCGCTCCGAGTGCAGATGTCGGCCCTCGCGTCCTTGGCTCGCGCCTCCGGCAGGCCGGATCTGTCATCTCATCCAGATATATCCCGGTTTCTCAGGGGAGTTAAGCACTTGCGGCCGCCGGTGCGTCCTCTCTGTTCCTCCTGGAATCTCAACTTGGTGCTGAGAGCCCTGGGGGGGCTCCCCTTCGAGCCTTTGCGTCACGCTTCTATCAAGGACGTCACCCTAAAGACGATTTTCCTGGTTGCAATAGCCTCTGCAAGGCGTATCTCGGAACTACAGGCGCTGTCGTGCAGGGAGCCCTTCCTGCGGTTCACGGACTCCGGGGTTTCCCTGCGGACGGTTCCTTCGTTCTTGCCTAAGGTGGTCTCCTCGTTTCACATGAACCAGGTGGTGGAACTTCCAGCCTTCCCAGGGGACGCCCCTGCGGCGCTACGGTGCCTGGACGTCAAACGAGCGCTTCTTCGCTACTTGGAGGTGACGAATGACTTTCGACTCTCTGACCATCTCTTTGTCCTCTGGTCTGGTGCTAGAAAGGGCCGGCAAGCGTCCGAGACTACCATCGCGCGCTGGCTCAAAGAGGCGGTGGCTGCTGCTTACATTGGTTCCGGGAAGGATCCTCCGGTGGGTATCAAGGCGCATTCGTTGCGAGCCCAGGCCAATTCCCATGCAGAGTCTCAGCTCGTCTCCATACAAGAAATCTGCCGGGCGGCAACTTGGAAGTCTCTTCACACTTTTGCCAGACACTACCGACTCCATGTACCGGTGACGGAGTCTGGTTCATTTGGGGACAGGGTACTTCGAGCAGGGTTCTCAGGGACCCACCCGGTGTAGGGAAGCTTTGGTACATCCCACCGTCTGGACTGATCCTGTATGTACAGGGAAAAGAAAATTACTTCTTACCTGCTAATTTTCGTTCCTGTAGTACTAGGATCAGTCCAGACGCCCACCCGGTATGAACCTGCTCGCCTATTCTCTACTGTCCTCCTGTTCGCTGCTCCTTCTCTCTCGGGGGTAGTGGTCTTTTGTGGGTTGTTATGTTTGACAGTTCTCATTGCATGTTGCATAAATTTGTTCACAGTTTCAATCTTTTGGTTGAGTTTATGCTTGATCCATCATCCTTGGTCTGTCCAGTTTTCTGGCTTGGCTTTGATATTCTCGATACTGAGGATCTAGGAGGGTGCACCAGCTTATATACCAGCACCCTCGAAGTTTTACTCTGACTCCATCTGCTGGACAGGGGACATAACCCACCGTCTGGACTGATCCTAGTACTACAGGAACGAAAATTAGCAGGTAAGAAGTAATTTTCTTTTACAGGTAAGAAACTCTGTTCTCTTGACATTGTTCAAAAGAGTAAAACTGACCTGAACTGGGGTCCATTAATTCCCTAAAAAGCCAATTGGTAGAAATGCGCATACTATGCCGTTTGGGCAAATTAAGCAGCAAGATATGTGGATTCCCCTTGATAGGAAGCTCTGGAGAAACATGTGGAGACAGTTTCAATAGTTTAAGCACCTTAATCCAAGTCTTCCTCATTGTCTGTATCAGTCCAGAGTGTAACCTGGCTTCATGCAATTCTCGCGGAGAAGCATGGAGAACAAATTTAGGATTTATAGATCCACATAGAGCAGTTATCAAATTGCTATCAGTATGTTCAGAGGTATTATTCAACCAGTCTCCTAAAAAAACGGAGGTTAGCCACCCAGGGGTATACCCTAAAGTCAGGGACGTTTAATCCCCCTTGTGCCTGTGGGGCAGATAGTGTTTGAAATGCTAGGCGCGCCCGTTTACCCCTCCAGATAAATGCCCCATAAGTTTTTGCAACAGATATTGTTCCCTCGAACACAGAACAATCAGGAGCATTGAAAGGAGATATAGGAGTTTCGGGGCCAAGACCATTTTTATAGCCGCTATACGACCTTGAAGGGACAAGAGGGGTAGAGTCTGTTAGCTTACTAATTTCTGCCGCATCTTTTCCATCACCGGCAATATATTGATATGGTACCATTGGCTAGAACGTTTATGAATATAAATACCCAGGTATTTAATGGATTCCCCAGCCCATTTGACAGGGAGGTCCGACCACTCCTAGCGCAGATGCCCAGAAATGTCCAGGCCTTCAGTCTTGTCCATGTTTAGTTTAAATCCTGAGACTTCTTGTTACTGTGAAAAAATTCGCAATGCCGCTGGGAGAGCATTTCTAGCATTAGAGAGAAGTAGCAAAATGTCATCAGCAAATAAAAGAGTTTTGTATTGGGAATGACCCACCCCAATCCCAGTGACCTCCAAAGAGTTGTGTAACCAAATGACTGAGGCTTCCACTGTCAAAATAAATAATAATGGTGACAGGGGTCAAGTCTGACGCGTCCCCCTGCAGAGGTAGAATTCCTCTGATAGAAGCCCATTAACCAGGATCCTAGCTGTAGGGTTAGTATAGAGTACTTGAATGTACTGATAAATTTTCCCCATAAGTCCAAATTTGTCTAAGACGCTTCTCAAAAAAGGCCATGCCATATAATCGAAGGCCTTTTCTGCGTCGCAGCTGACCAGGAGCGGGTCTGCAATACTGTCTAAAGCACACTTCTTTAGGGCCGCCAGCACCTTATGGATATTAACGGTAGAGCGTCTCCCATGGACGAAGCCCACCTGATCAGACGAAATGAGTAGGGGCATGAGATGCTTCAAGCGATTTGCTAACACCTTGGCGTATATTTTGATATCTAAATTGAGAAGAGAGCTAGGTCTATATAAAGAGGGGAGCTGGCTTTCCCCTCCAGTTTTGGGTGCTCTCAATTGTGACTGCTCTCATGGTGACAGACATTTCTTCATATTTATTTATTTATTTATTTATTTAACATTTTTCTATACCGACCTTCATGGTTAAATACCATATCAGGACTGTTTACATCGAACAGGGGTAAAAAATAACTAGGTAAAGGAAGAAACAAAGTTACATTAAACGAGGACCGTGAACTTGGAAGCATAGGTAGCTGGAAGAAAAAAGATAAATATACGGCACATAGCTTATCTGGAATATCAGGAATCAGAGACTTATAAAAAAGAGAATCAAGCCCACCTGGGCCCGGGGCTTTAAGTGCAGGCAGAGATTTTATAGCCTCAGAAACTTCTCCTGGAGTTAAGTCATTATTTAATTTCTGCATCACCTCAGCAGGCAAAGTGGGGCAGGAGATTTGGTTTAGTAAAGTATGTTTATTAATTGCATAACCAAAACAATTCGCAACAACATTGATGTACAATCATTTTCCCCCAACTTTCCCTTCCCAAGCATCCAAGAAACTAAATATGACAAAAAAAAAAAAAAAGAAAGTATGTATACTCATATGGGGGGGCTGATGTTGTACTCTGATACGCCAATCCCCCCTGTACACATAAGAATGCTCCCCAACCCCGCCACAGGCTTCATCAGTTCTTAGAGTAACATGGCAATGAGTTAAAGAAAAAGGACCTATATGATATTTAGAATTAGGCTCCTAGCTCTATGTGATATATTTGTAAATATGGTTCCCACACTTTCAAGAAGTTAGACCTCGCTTTGGGTGAAGAATGGGCAGCCAGGGATTCCATGGACATCATATTATATACTATGTTGCACCATTGCCAAAAGGTGGGGGATTCTGTGTTTCTCCACACTAGAAGTATAGACCGTTTCGCTTGCACCAGCAATTTATTAGGTGCCGGTAGCTATGTGAACGAGGGAGGTATGAAAGCCTTGATAAAATAGTAAGGCTTCCAGACCTAAGGGGAGAGTACAGTGTAAAAACGAGTTGATGTATATTACTCTGCTTTAGCCGAGATATTATTTATGATACTAATGTTTAATATGTTTCAAAAAAAAAAAAAAAAGGTTTTCATGTATGAAGTTGTTCAGATGTAAACCGGAGTGAAGGCTCCCCGCTATACTTCGGTATATAAAAGAATCCAAATAAATAAATAAATGTAACATCGCACTCGCCACCAAAAGGGGAGAATTCTTGGGCAGTACCAAAAAAGAGTGCATAATGGTGGATATCTGTCTACCGCCTGGGAGACATGCACGGTGTAGAAATTTAAAATGCATTTCTTGGAGATAACTATTAGATGACACCATATTTATCTCCCCAAAGCAAGACATTAGCAGCCGAGAAATGATACGAACCCCTCCATCTTCAGATCATTTAGTGGCAAGGGTCTCCAGAGCCATCATGGGCCCAAGACGTTGCAGTTCTCTTTTATATTTTGAGAGGAAGAGTTTCATACGCTCTACATGGAAAAAGTCATCTATTTTTTGGGTCACCTGCAAAGTGAGGTCTCTAGTAGGAAGCGAGTTAACATAATGAGCTAACTGGAGATATGAAAACACATCCTGTGTACTAAGGCCATATGTGTTTGCAAGTGGTTAAAGGAAAGGATAGTGCCATCGGGCGATAATATGTATTGTAATTGTGTGATCCCCCGGGTCTGCCATATCTTAAAGCTCTTAGTGTGGGAACTTGGACTGAAAGCCAAGTTCCCCTGCACTGGTAAAAAGGGGGAGCACACATCAGATAAGTGTAGCCTTTTCATTAAAACTCTCCAGGTCTTGCGCGAAGGAGATAAAACCAATGACTAGCTACCTCTGCCGGCAGCACCGATGTTGTGGCCTGTACAGATAACGCAGATCTAAACTGCCAAAGACCATCCGGTCGCATTCAATATTTGTAAATGTGTGTCCGTCATATAACCAGTCCTTAATTATGTGCAGGAAACAGGCCAGATTATAATCGGCTAAATTAGGGAGATCCATACCCCCCTGCATCCTGGGCTGATTTAATCTACACAGAGGGATCCTTGCTTTTTCCCGGACCATAGAAATTGTAGCAAACATCTGTCTAATGTCCGAGGTTCTAGATGGTGTGATAATATTGGGAGTGTTTGTAGCATATACAGCCATTTAGGGAATAATATCATCTTAAATAGATTAACTTCCCCCCCCCCCCCCCCCAGTGATAAGGGAAGGTTTTTCAGACTTCTAATTTGTCTCGGGTAAAAGTGATCAAGGGTGAAACATTTAAATTGTATAGCTTTTCCAAATCCAAGGTTATCCAAATGCCAAGGTAACGAAAAGAACCCACTGCTCATTTTAGAGGGAATGCATCCCGCCAAAACTGTTTTAAATTGTCAGGGAAAATCATAGCCTCTGCTTTGTCTCTATTTAACTTATACCCCGAAAAATCCCCATAATCCTGCATCAGTTGTAATAAATGTGGGAGCGAGCTGGTTGGGTCCCAAAGAAAGACCAGTAAATCGTCTGCAAACGCAGCGTACTTAAACTGATCGTGTCCCATCTGCAGTCCATGAACCACTCCAGAGGTCTGAATCGCTACTAATATTGGCTCCAGCGACAGTAAAAATAGCAAAGGGGACAAGGGACAGCCCTTCCTCGTGCCTCTATAAATCGGAAAAGTCGATGAGAGGATACCGTTTAACATTATGGCTGCTATAGGAGAAGCATAGAGCAGTTGGACACCATTGAGAAACAGGCCGTCCAACTTATTTATTTTATTTATTTATTTATTTATTTAAAAACATTTATATACTGCTATTTGGATATAACCATCATAACGGTTTACAATTTTACAAATATCAAAACTAAAAAACAAACAATGTCTCCAATGACTGTATTTCCACTCTTACTATCTTAAAATTTTAAAATAAAAAATTATAGGAAAAATAAAACATACATGCATTCATTTAATCATTCATGTCATTACTTCATATGATGTAAGACTTCAAAATGGTACTGCCATTCCACCCTATCAAATGCCTTTTCCGCATTGAAACGTATGACCATAAAAGGTTGAGAGGCATTAGTACATAATGAAATGGAAGAAAGCAGTCTTCGTTCATTCAGAGATGCATAGCGGCCCCTAACAAACCCAACCTGTCCCACTCCAATGTAACTTGGTAATATCACAGCTAGACAATCAGCCAAAATTTTCGCTAGCAATTTTTGGTCAAAGTTAATCAGTGATATAGGTCGATATGAAACCATTGCAGCAGGGTCTTTACCAGGTTTGGGGAGAACAACTATCGTGGCTTTATTTTCCCCATCATGAATTACTCCATTAAACATAGCCACTAAGCAGCTGGGGATGTCATCCAACATGATTTTATAAAGTTCAGCCGAATACCCGCCAGGTCCCAGAGTCTTGAGGGGTTTTATTTATTTATTTATTTATTTGCAGTTTTTATATACCGACATTTGTTTAGTAACCTCACATCGGTTCACAATTAACAGAAACATTGCAGCTGTGCCAAATAGAACGAACATGTGCAACAGTGCTTTACAATAAACAATATACATTTACAATAAACAATAAACTTTACAATAAACTTGTTAATGAACATATGCAATAGTGCTTTACAATAAACTTGTTAACTGGGGGGGAGGGAAGAGAACAGTGGAACAATGAAAGGGAAAAATAATATAGTGGTATAAAGCAAATTTTTATCTCACTGAATTTATAAGTCTATAAATAAATAGAATGAATTTATAAGTCTATAAATAAATAGAATGAATTTTATAAAAACACAATTGGAAAAGAGAAAAGCTGGATATGAGAGAAAGAAATGGGATAGAAGTCTTATATACAATTGATATACAATCGATATGAATAATTGCCAACAATAATTTTTTTTTGTTTTATTTTGCCACCCTTATACCATTGGTAATTTCCCCCAGGGTTAATGGGCGATTTAAATGTTGTATATGTCGTTCCTCAAAGACTTTCATTCCCAATTTGGCCAAAAATGCCCAGCATTTATTCAGATCGCAGCCCTCCGAGGTATATAATTTGGCATAGAAATCAGAAAATAACCGTGAGATATCAGTATTGTCATAAAATATACGGCCCCCTGGTCCTTTAATTGTGATACCCCATCGCTGTGCGGGCTCCTTTTATGAGACAAGCCATCAACCGTCCTGGCTTATTAGCCAGTTGATATAGCTTAAAGTTGTAGTAGGTGATACTTTTTCTCACTCTCTAATGCAATAATACATTGAGAGCCGCTTGCGTGGTCATCAATGTCTTTAGTAACGACAGTTGGTGAGGATATCCACTCTGCCTTACACTTTCTTAATTTAGAATCCAGAACAATTAATTGCTTATCCATAGATTTCCTTCTCCATGCTAAGTAGGAGATAATATCCCCCCTTAAAACTGCCTTAGCAGTGTACCAAAATAATACAGGTGAGCTCTTTGCATGTTTCTTGTTAGAGGCAGCATATTTGGCCCAACACCCCTTTAAGTAGTCTTATAGAAACATAGAAATGACGGCAGAAGAAGACCAAATGGTCCACCCAGTCTGCTCAGCAAGCTTTCACTCAGGGGCGGATTGGCCTATCGGGGGATCGGGCATCCCCTGGTGGGCCGATCGCTCCAGTCATGTGGTCTGCCATGTGCGGCCATGACAGAGCCACGCTCGGCAGACCACGTGATGTAATCTGGGCCGGCCTGGGCGGCGAATACCCGGGCCGGTCTGACATTGTGAATCCGCTGCTGCTTTCACTCTTATTTTTTTCATACTTATCTGTTACTCTTGGCTCTTATTGGTAACTTTTTGGTTCTAATTTCCTTCCCCCCTGCCATTGATGCAGAGAGCAGTGCTGGAGCTGCATCAAAGTAAAGTATCCAGCTTAATTGGTTGGGGTAGTAACCACCGCAATAAGCAAGCTACTCCCACTCCTATTTGTTTACCCAGACTATGCAATTCAGACCTTGTTGGTTGTTGTCTGAATATAAATCATCTTTTCTTCATTCCCCCTGCCATTGAAGCAGTGAGCTGCGCTGGATATGTATTCCAAGTGAAGTATCAGGCTTAATTGATTCGGGGTAGTAACTGCCACAACAAGCAAGCTACTCCCCCGCTTATTTTTGAATGCAAATCCTTTTTTCCACATTTCCTCTTGCCGTTGAAGCATAGAGCAATGTTGGAGTCGCATTAACCGTGTGTATGTTTATTGAATAAGGGTATTAATCATGGCTATTAATCAAGTTTACTTAGGGAATAGTCACTGCTATTAATTGCATCAGTAGCATGGGATCTTCTTAGTGTTTGGATAATTGCCAGGTTCTTGTGGCCTGGTTTGGCCTCTGTTGGAAACAGGATGCTGGGTTTGATGGACCCTTGGTCTGACCTAGCATGGCAATTTCTTATGTTCAGGTTGTAGCTGTCATTCCCGCAAGCCACCCCCATGCCTCTTGAAACGCCCTGTCCTTAGCCAAATAATAGGGGAATCTCCAAATTGCACAGGGGGAGAGTGGCCCATCAAGCCAGTTACAGTTAGCCAAATCGGGGCATGATCTGAAATTGTAAGGTTATAATTCCCGTATCTTCAACCTGGGATAAATGATGGCGGGATAACAAAAAATAGTCCAAGCGAGACCAAGTGGAGTGTGCCCGAGAAAGGTGAGTAAAATCTCTTTCTCCAGGGTGGAAGAGGCACCACGAATCAACAAGCTGTAATTCCGATAGCAGAAATGGGATTCCTTTCCTGTCACTCATTCGTGTTCCCGCACCTTTACTAGAGCGGTCCAGGTCTGGGTCCACTATGAGATTAAGGTCCCCTCCCAAAAACAAGGGCCCCTCACTCATGGCTACTAGGGTTTGCACTAACTGAAGAAAAAACGTGTGGTTGTAGGTATTGGGAGCATAAACATTACACAGGGTTAATCTACGTCCCCCAATTTCCACCACCAGAATGATGTAGCGGCCTTGGTCATTGTTTTTTTCTTGGATAACCTTGAATACTATAGATTATGGAACACTATCACCACCCCTGCCGACCTAGTAGTAGCTGAAGCAGAGAAAACGTGTCCCACCTAATCACGTTTCAGTTTTTGATGTTCTGAGGCCGTTAGGTGTGTTTCCTGTAGAAATCCCCACATCCGTTGAGAGCTTTTTCAGCACCGAGAGGATTTTACATCGTTTGGGAGTTCCTATCCCACATACATTCCAAGACACTAACTTTATCTGTCCCTTAGACATATTGATGAACAACTATGTATGGAAAAAGCATTAAATATAATCTATTATAACAGTGCGCTCCTCCCTAGCTAAGGAGCCCAGCTGCATCCAGCCAATTGTAAACTACCTGGTTTTGATGAGGTTTCTCCAAACACCATCCCAAACATTGCCTGATAGAATCCCCTCCCCCTCCCCCAACCCCTCCCCCAACCCCTCTAATCCCTTAGAGTCTGAGATCACCAGCATACCCATACGCCCCGTGCCCCGCAAGCACCATCGGCATCCCAGGAGGGATCTTAGGAAGAGTTAGAGTGCCCACGTCCCCCTTGATTGTGCCTTAGGTGTCAACAGGGAGAAAATGCCATTAGGACCAGTTTTTCCTCCTATCAAATGTGTATGTTCAACTACTCTTAAAAAGAGAAGAGCAAAAAAAAAGAAAAACAAAAAACCAAAATATGTCTACAGTTTCTCTTCTATGAATAGTCTGTTGTTTAGGGTACTGCTGAGTCCCACGCGCAGATACCTCTCTGTGTTCCCGGTACAGAGAGGTGCCATAGGTGCCTTGTCCAAAGACTCCCAGGCCAAGAATGCTGCCTCTCCTTTGTCCATTATGCTGAAGCAGTCCCATCAGCCAAAGAATTTAAACAGTCAACCTATTCCTCTAACCACCATATTGCATCATATGGCCAAGGCGTATTGTCTAGAACATTAACAACATAAGAAATTGCCATGCTGGGTCAGACCAAGGGTCCATCAAGCCCAGCATTTTGTTTCCAACAGAGGCCAAACCAGGCCACAAAAACCTGGCAATTACCCAAACACTAAGAAGATCCCATGCCACTGATGCAATTAATAGCAGTGGCTATTCCCTAAGTCAACTTGATTAATAGCAGTTAATGGACTTCTCCAAGAACTTATCCAAACCTTTTTTGTACCCAGCTACACTAACTGCACTAACCACATCCTCTGGCAACAAATTCCAGAGCTTAATTGTGCATTGAGTGAAAAAGACTTTTATCCAATTAGTCTTAAATGTGCTACTTGCTAACTTCATGGAATGCCCCCTAGTCCTTCTATTATCTGAAAGTGTAAATAACTGATTCACATCTATTCGTTCAAGACCTCTCATGATCTTAAAGACCTCTATCATATCCCCCCTCAGCCGTCTCTTCTCCAAGCTGAACAGCCCTAACCTCTTCAGTCTTTCCTCATAGAGGAGCTGTTCTATCCCCTTTATCATTTTGGTTGCCCTTCTCTGTACCTTCTCCATCACAACTATATCTTTTTTGAGATGCGGTGACCAGAATTGTACACAGAATTCAAGGTGCGGTCTCACCATGGAGCGATACAGAGGCATTATGACATTTTCCGTTTTATTAACCATTCCCTTCATATTAATTCCTAACATTCTGTTTGCTTTTTTGACTGCTGCAGCACACGGAGCCGACGATTTTAAAGTATTATCCACTATGATGCCTAGATCTTTTTCCTGGGTGGTAGCTCCTAATATGGAACCTAACTGTGGGTTATTTTCCCTATATGCAACACCTTGCCCTTGTCCACATTAAATTTCATCTGCCATTTGGATGCCCAATCTTCCAGTCTTGCAAGGTCCTCCTGTAGTGTATCACAATCCGCTTGTAATTTAACTTCTCTGAATAATTTTGTATCATCCGCAGATTTCATAACCTCACTCGTTGTATTCCTTTCCAGATCATTTATATGTATATTGAAAAGCACCGGTCCAAATACAGATCCCTGAGGCACTCCACTGTTTACCCTTTTCCACTGAGAAAATTGATCATTTAATCTTACTCTCTGTTTCCTGTCTTTTAATCTTTGTTTGACGTCCTTACTTTAGTGATGACTAGGTTTGCCAAAACTGAACCTGTACAAGAAGGTCTTTTCCTTCCCAAAACATATTTATGAGAAGGATGTTTCTCCAGTAAGCCAAAATCTTCCAAGTTTTCCTCAACCATCCGGGCCACGTCACGGACAACCACAAAAGACGATTATCCCCTTCAGCCTGAGGCCTTGCTCTTCTGTTCCAATTGGTCCACCATCTGCAGCGCCTCCTTAGGAGTATATATCCATCTTACTCCTTCCGGTAAATGGAACTCTAAGGTGAGCAGTGTAGAGAAGAGCCGGTGGCAATCCCAGTTTGTAAAGACATGAACAGGCGGGGAAAATTCCTTTCTATTTAACGCAAGCTTAGCCCAATAGTCATGGAAGACCTAGATGATTTTGTTCTTATAAGTCAGCTGTTTACCTGCACGTGTTTCTCGGAGAATATCTGCTTTATAAGCAAAGTCCAGAATTCTTGCAATAACTACTTGTGGGCAATTTGAGCGCTCCTGTCGCACTCCTATTCTGTGCGCTCGCTCAACGCATAGCGGCCCCCTTTCAAGATGCAGACCCAACTCGGAATGTATCCAACCTTCCAGGAAGGAGGCCAATTTAGCCTCGGGCAGGGATTCGGGAAGGCCCACCAGCCTGATATTATTCCATCTGGACCAGTTCTCCAGATCCTCTAATTGGTCCTCCTGCTTTTTGATTGCCGCTTGCACCGCTGTGAGCCCTGAGGTTGTCGTCGTTATCGCATCTTGGTTTGCAGAAACTCTCTGTTCCACTTCCCCCATCCGATTCTCAAACTCAGCCAGTTTGTCAGATACCCCATCTAGTTTATCGAAGATTTTTTAAAATTCAAGTTCTAATGCAGCTACTACTGCCGCCTGTAGTTCTACTGTTGCTGCTCCCGATAAAGAGGAGGCTCTGGGTTCTGCCGCAGCGTCCGCCATTTTGTTAGCATTAGAGCGGGTGTTCCTCCTTTCTGTTGTTTCTCAGTTTCTCCCCACCAGGCGAGTGTGCATGCCGCAGAAATATGTTCCGGGCGCCTAGAGAGCTGATCCCGTGACAGTCAGATCCTTGAAAAATGTATTTAGTACATTTAAAATGCCAACCGTGTTCGAGGGGCACACGGAGCAGCTAGACTTACATCTTGCTCCGTGTAAGGCATCACGTGATCTCTAGGAGATTTGGTTTAAAAAACTAATAATACTCTCCTGATTGGATGGTTCAGCTGAGAATAAGTCCTGGTAGAAATTAGAAGATACTCGTGCGATGTCTGAGGAAGACGTTTTAAGTTGCCCATGGATATCTTTAATAGTTGGGTTTTTTGCAACTGAACCATCAGATGCCCAGATTTATTCTCGAAACGGAATAATTGGTATTTCATACCCGCTGGGTTGCTTTAAAGTCAGCCAGGTCCTCAGCTGTAGAGCGCCTGACCAGCTTACGTTTCTGGTCCCTCAATTGTGTTTCCAAGCATACAATCTCTGCCTGCATCTTTTTCTGTTTGTGACTTGTGTAATTGCTAATATCTCCCCTGAGCACCACTCTTGTGGTTTCCCAAAAAAGGGGGTTGATTAATATGTTGACATTGAATTCTACAAACTCAGACCATTTGTGCTGTAAATAGCCAGAAAAGTCAGGATGAAGAGCCAAATTAGCAGGCGTTCTTCATTGCCCCTTTGTCTGCGGTTCCCCCAATGTCATACACCCTCTCACAGGACAGTGATCTGCTATAATTAAATCTCCTATGGTTGCCCTAGTGTACCTTTTGAATAGAGATTCCGGAAATTAATAGATAATCAATCCTGGACCTCGAGGGGTGAGCACGTGCCAGATGAGAAAAATCGCACTCCCCTGGGTGCAATACTCTCCATAAATCCAACATGTGGAGGTTGTTGCACAGAAAGCGAGGTCCCTTGGTTTCATTTAAAGGATAGTCCCTCCTTGGGGGGTATCTATCTAATTGCGGGTCTATAATACAATTTAGATCCCCACCCAAAATTATTGGATATTCCCCAAGTTGAGATATTTGAGAAAATAAGCCAGAAAAAAATGAGTGATTGTAATTATTAGTTTCCCAAAAGAATGATCTGCTACAGATTTAAGTAACTGAAAGGATACTGTCTTGTGTATGAGTATGGCTACCCCGCAGCTTTTGGAGGTTCCAGGTACGGCATACACTTGGGAGACCCACCATTTCTTCAATTTGAGGGACTCTGTGGAAAGATGGGTTTCCTGGAGGAAGAAGGGCAACCAAAATGATAAGGGGATTGGAACAGCTTCCCTATGAGGAAAGACTAAAGAGGTTAGGACTTTTCAGCTTGGAGAAGAGACGGCTGAGGGGAGATATGATAGAGGTGTTTAAAATCATAAGAGGTCTAGAACAGGTAGATGTGAATCGGTTATTTACTCTTTCAGATAATAGAAAGACTAGGGGGCACTCCATGAAGTTAGCATGTGGCACATTTATTTATTTATTTAAAACTTTTCTATACCGACATTCATAGGAATATCACATTGGTTTACATTGAATGGGGGAAACAGTTAACTTTTGGAAAAGGAATTAGAAGATTCATGGAACAAGGGAGAACTGGAACTTGGGTGTATGAGGAATAGAAAAGAAGAGTCGAAGAAAGTTTTTTTTCATTCAACACACAATTAAACTCTGGAATTTGTTGCCAGAGGATGTGGTTAGTGCAGTTAGTGTAGCTGTGTTTAAAAAAGGATTGGATAAATTCTTGGAGGAGAAGTCCATTACCTGCTATTAATTGAGTTGACTTAGAAAATAGCCACTGCTATTACTAGCAACAGTAGCATGGAATAGACTTAGTTTTTGGGTACTTGTCAGGTTCTTATGGCCTGGATTGGCCACTGTTGGAAACAGGATGCCGGGCTTGATAGACCCTTGGACTGACCCAGTATGGCATGTTCTTATAAGACCACTTTAGATTGGAGCTTATTAAGTATAGATAAAACTTTCTCTCTTTTCACTGGGGCCCCCAGATCAGCAACATTCCAAGTAATAACTTCAAAGGCCATTATTGTATATCCATTTTAGATATGTACGGATGTTAATCCACTGTAACATTGTTCTATATGGGGCGTGCCCAGAGTGTGGATCCCATAGTAGACTGCGCACCAGGTGACAAGTGTCTTCCCCCAATATCATGACATATTGCTAAAAAGACTTGACGAAATTGGATTAATGGAAAAAACTAAAGCCTGGTTCAGATCATACCTAAGTAACAGATATTATCAAGTTCAAATAAAAAACACACTGTCAGAGAAAATAAATCTAGTCACTGGAGTACCACAAGGATCAGCACTCTCCGCCACACTCTTTAATATCTACCTTCTTCCACTGTGCCATCTGCTAGCGGGCATGGGTATCATACACTACATATACGCTGATGATATTCAAATATTACTACCAATCGAAGACTCACTGGAAAAAACACTAAACCTAGCAATAATGTACCTTGACATCATTAAACAACTACTAAATCAAATGGAGCTAGTCATTAACATAGAAAAAACCGAATTCCTCCATCTTGAACAAAAAAACATAACAGTCATCCAATCTCCGATACTACTAAAAAAACAATCAGAAAATTGAAATAGCCGAGAAAGTACGGAACCTCGGTGTAATAATAGACACTGAACTCAGCCTCAAACAACACATATCATTAAAAGTCAAAGAAGGCTATGCCAAACTAATGGTCCTCAGAAAACGTAAACCGTTACTAAATCAAACTAACTTCCGAACTGTCCTACAAGCGTTAATATTTGCCAGCACTGACTACTGTAATGCCCTACTATTAGGATTACCATACACGACAATAAGACCACTCCAAATTCTACAAAACTCAGCCGCAAGAATTTTAACAGGCAAAAGAAAAAGAGATCACATCACTGAAACACTGGCTGAACTACACTGGCTGCCAATTGAATACAGGGTAAAATATAAAACCCTTTGCACTATACATAAGCTAATCCACGACGAGAAAGCGGAATGGTTAAACACAGCACTCCGAGTCCATGTTCCACACAGGAACCTGAGATCTGCCAACAAAGCCCTCCTAACTATCCCCTCAGTAAAAACTGCAAAACTAACACAAGTCAGAGAAAGAGCACTATCATTGGCCGGGCCGATACTATGGAATACCATGCCCACAGAGGTAAGATTACAGAGAGATTTCAAGACTTTCAAAAAGAGCTTAAAGACATGGCTCTTTAGAGAAGCCTTTTCACAAGGAGAGCGAGAAAGAGAGAAATGCTGAAAGCTGTACACACAAAATCTTTATACAGCACTAGCACAGTATATGTATGTATGTCATGGTTTGTTTACTACACCCTTAATTGAAATGTATAAAATAAGTCGTCTTTGTAGTCTCAGGTCAGATTAAACAACACTGAACATATAGCCTCTATTATGAAATTATGTTACCGAGCTTATAAGGCACCACCCTACTATTAGGAACAGAAACATGTACAATTTACTATATGTGCCTCTATGTAAACCGTTGTGACGGTAATATACTGAATGACGGTATAGAAAAGATTTTAAATAAATAAATAAATAAATAAATAAATATGGGGAGAATGGTCATTAGCTTATTCAGCCACATGACCTTTACTAGTTTACAATTAGTGCCTTGCTCCAAGACTGGATTAATTCTTTCCCTCAGAAAAAAAATTTAAAAAAATGTCTTTCCCCACAATTAAAGCCTCTCTTGAACCCCCAGAAACTCAACTGGTTAACTAAACCATCGCAACCATGGGATGGTTGGATGTGCTCACCACCACCCCTAATCAACATAAAAACTGAAATACTACCTGAACAGTTACATGTATCTCCCAAAAAAATAAGAGAACATTTGCAAAAACATGCACTAAGATATGCTCAGATAAGAGAGAGAGAGAAAAAAATCAAAAACAGTCTCTCCAGCACCACAGCCAAGCAACGTGTATTGAGGAATGTTGAAAATCTGTTCATAAAAACACCTTCCCTGCTCCTCTTTCTGGAGCCGGCGACAGAAAATTATCACTGAGCTTGTGAGACCCCAAGTTTAGCCATCTTCGGCCAAGTTGATTTTCTTCTGCTGGCAGTGAATTCATAAATTCTGTAGCAGCTCCAGGATTTTCAAACAAATGTACACTCCCTTGATACCAGACCTTCAATTTAGCCGGATATAATAAGGAGAAGTGTGTTTTCTTGTTGAACAAAGTGGTGCAAATTGCCGAGAAATCTCTCCGCTAGTTAGATACATGTGTGAAAAAATCTTGGAACAACAGGATCTTTTTGTTCTCATATTGAAAATCTCTGGATTTGCGGTAATGTTGAAGGATTAACACTTTATGAGCATAGTTCAAAAGTGTTGAGATCACAACACGCGGCTTGTATCAGCTGCATTTTTTTCCCAATTTGGGGGACCCGCACAATCAGACCCCCCCTGTAGTAGCCGGCAGAGTAAGAACTATGGAATTCAGCCAGGTTTCTAAGACATGCGGTACGTCCACCTCGAACAGATTCCGGGATGCTGATAAATCTCAAATTATTCCTCCTAGAGCGATTCTCTAAGTCATCAATTTTCGTATCTCTGTTTTGTGCCACTTTTTCCAGCTGGGCAATATGCCATTCCAAGGCTCCCACGTTGTCTTCAACCCTCCACACGCTCAATACAAGTATCAAAATCACTTAGCAAAGACCTCACCTCTATTTGTTCCGATATTTGGAGCAAACACATCTTCAAAGCAGCTACCACTGCTTGTGAGCTTTTTTCTTCTAATGAATCCTCACCCCCAGTATCGGGGAGGTCAGGGGGAGTGGCGGCCATTTTATTCTCTGGGGCCTTCAGCTTCTCTTTGTCCTTTTTTAATGATTTCATCACCATTTAGCAGGATATTCAAGGCTGTTGCCGTCCAAAGTCAGTTTTGTCAAATTCCCTCTGTCTTGAGGCTTCAGGGTTCGTGGGTGGTGCGGTGGAGGAGCAGGTTTTTTAGGGTTGGCAGCCGGAGCTCAGTGTGCGTGTGGCTCACCAAGTCCACCACATCACGTGACTCCATCACAAGTATGGAATTTAACCTATACCAAGCCTTTTCCTCTTGGGTTGAGCTCTCAGGTTCTGGGGGCTAGTAGATCTTAGGTGAGAGTCTCTTACTCCTGGGGGAATTCTGCGCTACTGCGGAATGCAGAATTTGCGCAGAATTCCCCCTTCCCGCAGATTTCCTCTCTCACCTCGCAGATTTCCTCCGTCATTGCCCTTCCCGCAGATTTTCACCGTCGCCTTGCCGATTTCCTCCCTCCAAAACCGGAAGCGCATGGACAGCGGCCATCACTAGAGTGGGGGCATCTCAGCATGGTAGAAAATAGCAGAGGAGACCCTGGCATGCCACGAACGGAGTGCATCCAGCGGCACATGGGATACGCTCCGATCGCGGCAAAGATGAAGGCCTGATGTGCCATTCGCGGCGAAAAGGGAAGGCCTCAGTGTGCCGCGAATGGCCCGCCCGGGCCTTCATCTTCACCGCAAACGGAGTCCATCCCGCAGCATGCCAGTGAGAGAGAATGTGTGTGTGAGAGAGGGGAGGGTGACAGAGAGCATGGTTGGTGAGAGGGGGATGGGGAAGGTGAGAGAGAGCAGGAGGGTGTGAGAGAGAGCATGGTTGGTGAGAGGGGAAGTGGGGAAGGTGAGAGAGAGCAGGAGGGTGTGAAAGAGAGCATGGGAGGTAAGAGAGGGTGGGTGGGGGGATGCTTGAGTGTGGGTTTTAGAGAGAGGGAGCCTATATGAGGGGAAGCGGATGCCGGTGAAAGAGAATGTGTGTGAGAGAGGAGAGGGTGAGAGACAGCTTGGTTGGTAAGAGGGGGAGTGGGAGGATGCTTGTAGGTTTCAGAGAGGGAGGGGAGGATGACAGAGCCAGAGGGTGAGAGAGAGCATGGGAGGTAAAAGAGGGGGGCTGGGGGGATTGTTGAGTGTGGGTTTCAGAGAGAGGGAGCCTACATGAGGAGATTGTGAAGGAGTGTGTATGTGTGTGAGAGATTGGGAGCTCATGTGTATGAAAAAGGGATTGTGTGAAAGGATTGTGTATGTGAGGGAGCCTGTATGAGGGTGTGTGTATGTGTATTAGAGAGAGGGAGCATGTGTGTGAGTGAGGGAGGGACAGAGGGAGTCTGTGTGGGGGCAGTACTGAGAACAGGGTCAAAGTCTGGGACTGGCAATAGAGTGGAAAGGGTTGAGCCTAGAGGTGGAGGGGAGAGATACTGGCAGGTGGAGGATTTGGGGCCTGAGAGGGCAAAGTGGCCAGGGGAGTAGGGAAGAGCGAGTGGGAGGGACACTCTTACAGTGAGTTTCTAGGGAAATTCTGCTCAAAATATTTAAAATTCTGCAACTTTAAGTAACAACTTCTTTTCTGTAATAATTTAAAATGTAGTTACTTAGACTGTCATGTAAATTGTGTTATTTTGACCAATATAAAGTTTGCAGAATTTTCAGTTTTGTGCGCAGAATTTTACATTTTTTTGCGCAGAATTTCCCCAGGAGTAGTCTCTTAGGAAGCAGTGAGAGTGTAGGCCCTAAGTCAGGCTAGTGTCAGAGGCAGGTGGCAGGCAAGAAAGATCAATGTCCGGGCTAGGGTCAGCGGCAGGCAAGAATGGTCAATGTCCATGCTAGGGTTGAATCCAGAAGTCAGTCCAAAGGCAGGCATAGGGAACATGGAGAAGGTCTTACATGGCAGGGCAGGAAGGAAAGCTGGGGCTGGATAAGACTAGTCTGGGGAGATGAGGCAGGCTGGGCTCAGGAACACAGGAGCAGCAACTCACACTAAACTGTAGGCAACCTGTTGCTGTTGCGAGGTAGGGACGTCAGGAAGGCCCTTATATAGGGCAGAAGCGGTGATGTCATCAAGGGGTGCTCCTGTCTGATTCCTGCCTTGAACCCTTTAAAAGATGTGATGTTGGGCATGCACATATGGGAGGATGCTAGAGGCATCAGTGCTGGTGGTATTTGTGACATACAAGAAAGAATATGGGCAGCATCTGTCACGGCGGGATATCCCAGTTGTTGCTGATGTTGGGATGAGTGCCATGACTCGCGGGCCTGCTCACGAGCCATGAAGAGTAACACAGTGTTTTGGAAGCAGGATGGTCGAGGGGTGGAAGAGTCTCTTTATTTTCTGGATATTCTTGAGCTTTATTGAAATTAAAAGTTATAACTTGCTTCCGCAAATCAGATAAGTTGTTCGTGTTCTTTGCCATTCCCTGTAGGTACCAGGATCAGTCCAGACCGTGGGTTATCTCCCCCTTCCAGCAGATGGAGTCAGAGCAACAACTGAGAGGGCGGTCCCTCCTGACTGGTGCGTCCTCTGTAAACCTTCTGTATTTCTCTGACTCCAGCAGATTCGGGTTGCACCTTCAGTTCTCCCATTTTCTTTCTGTGAGAATAGTCTTTGTTGATTTATTTCTCCTGTTTTCTTGTTAACACTTTTTACTTGGATGGATCTTATTTAAAAAAAAAGAAAAAAAGAAAGGCAGAGGCTTTTCATTGTAGCTTTGCTCTACTTTCTATGGGCTGTCCTGCTGCAGGCAGAGCTTTCATTCAGTGGCAGACCTGTCATCTTTTGTATTTATTGCTGTATCGTTTTGGGGGTAAGTTTGTTAACTTTCCTTTTACAGGGCTGTCATTTGCTGCCTTTAGGGGTGTGAAGTTGGTGGTCCAACCTCTCCCCCTCGATATCGACCCACTGCCCGGAGATGTCGTTTCCTCAGGGCAGTCCCTAAGCTTCAGAGACGCAACATCCCTCTGGCTTGGGAAAAAAAACAAAAAACGGAATGGGTCGTTAAAGTTAGTCAGGCAGTACAGGACTTTGATTTTGTTCCTGCTATCAAAGGTTTTCGGAGGTCTGGGTTCCAAGCCCTTCTTTACTTGCCTCCATGCCGCTGCTGAGCGCGATGCAGCACCTGGGGGGAAGCCCGGATTGTGGCTCTTCCGGGAAGGCCTGTGTGCTCGGTGCCTCCCTGGCGGGGAGGGCACCTTGAGCCCTAGAGGGCAGCTTGTTTAGCGCGCAAATGCGCACCAGGCTCTGAAGAGGTCGGCCCCATTCCCGTCCAACACGGGAACCACGGCCATTTTGGATCCACTACTTGCTGCTCCAGCACTGCCTCCCGGGGATTCAGACCCGGACGGACCTCATTCTCCTCCAGTTCTCTTTCCGGCGCACCTCCCCAACGCAGAGCCGCCCTCAGTGGACCCTCCAGCCCCCCCCCCCCCCCCCCCCCCCTCCGGCCATCCCTCCCCCAGAGCCTTTTTCCACAGAATTTATTCTGCTGATGCATGGAGCTTATTTGGCAAGGCTCAGCCAGCACCAGGATGCGGTTTTGGCTCGCCCTCCTCCTAAAGTGGTCAGTCTGGGGGAACTCCCGGACGTGGCAGGGGAGCCTCGGGGATCGGTACCGTCACGGCCCGGAACAGCACCAGTATTCTGGCACTGCCATTCCAGTGGCCCCTTCAGGATCCTGTAGCGTTCAGCCGGTTGCCCATCCAACCAGTCCTGACCCTCCACCCCGACAGACCCTGCAGTGGACCCTGATCTAGACAACCCGACGCCCTCGGCGCAAGTCGAAAGGGATGTTCTTCGGGTTCTACACCTTTTCTTGAGCGATGTTATGGTTCCACTTATCACACATGTCCTGGCCGGATTAGATATTGAGGCCCCCAGGAGGCTCCTGCCGCCAGCACTGCACCAAAGAGAGGGGATCCCGGCCTACCAGGGCTCAAGCCACCTTCGAAGATTTTCCTTTTCATCCTATGCTCCTCCAATTGCTGTCCAGGGTGTGGGAGACTCCAGAGGCCTCTCTGCGGGTTGGCAGAGTGATGGACAGACTTTATCCACTTCCCGAGGAGTCCCTGGAACTACTTAAGGTACCGAAGGTGGATGCGTTGGTTTCCGCAGTCACGGCTAGGACACCTATGCCTGTGACTGGAGGAGCAGCCCTCAGGGATTTGCAGGACTGCAAACTTGAGGTGTATTTGAAGAAAGTGTTTGAGGCGTCCTCCTTGGGAGTTCGGGCTGCAGTTTGTAGCTCCCTGATGCAGCGTGCATGACTCCGGTGGGTCCAACAACTACTTGGGATTCAGGACCTACCTCCAGGGGAGGCACAACAGGAGGAAAGGCTAGAAGCCGTCATAGTGTATGGCGCAGACGCGCGCTGTATGATCTTCTCCGTAGTCTCAGCTCGGCGCCTCCTCTGGCTCAGGACCTTGTCCGCAGATTCCTCCTCCTAGTCTCAACTTGGCTTCCTTCCCTTCAAGGGTAAGTTGTTGTTTGGAGAGGAGATGGAGCAACTTATTAAGTCGCTCCGGGAGCATAAGGTACTTAGGTTACCGGAAGATCGTCCTCGGAGTTCCAGAACGTACAGCTCCGCACGGAACCGTTTCAGAGGACAACTGCGCTTCCGCCAGGTGCGGCCAGTGTCCCACAGGCCTCCCTCGTATAGATCACAGCCCTGGTCTCATTCCTTTCGGGGATGAAGATCAGCCCGAGACACCCTCGCACAAGGGACTGCACTACATCTTCACAATGAAACATTGCTGGCCCACTCTTCTATTCCCAGGATAGGAGGACGCATGTCGCTCTTCTACGAGGAGTGGGTCACAATCACCTCAGACCAGAGAGTCCTGGATATTCTACAGCGAGGTTAGGCTTTAGAATTTGCTTGACCTCTCAGAGACAGGTTTGTCTTTTCTCTGTGCAGACTAAGGATACAGGGTGCAGTACGTCGGATGCTAGACTGCCTCCTGGATCTGGGAGCCATTCTTCCGGTGCCACTACCGAAACAAGGGCTCTGCTATTATTCCGTCTACTTCGTAGCCCCCAAGCAAGAAGGCTCCTTTCGGCCGATCCTGGATCTCAAGATGGTCAACAGGATGCTCAAGATACCACACTTCAGGATGGAAACTCTGCGCTCAGGGATTGCTGCGGTGCACCGGGGAGAATACCTGGCATCCTTGGACTTGATGGAGGCTTATCTTCATATCCTCATCCTGAAGGAGCAACAGCGCCTCCTTCACTTCAAGATTTTGGGGTAGCACTTACAGTTCCAGGCCCTGCCATTCGGCCTGGCAACCGCTCCTCGCACTTTTACCAATGTGATGGTAGTGGTGGCGGCAGCCCTGAGGAAGGAACGGATCCTGGTCCCTCGACTTTCTGGGAGCTCATTTCATCATCAAAGTAGGCACAGGCTCTCTTCGTCTGGAGCGAGCCCAATCGCTCCTTGCTCAGGTTCAGCGTTTCGGGACCTCCGACTTCCCACAGCCTGGGACTATCTCCAGTTGCTAGGTTCCATGACCTCCACGACAGATGTTGTGCCTTGGGCCTTTGCCCACATGCGTCCCTTACAAAGAGCATTACTCTCCCATTGGAAGTCGGTATCTCAGGAATTTCAGGCTCCTCTGCCGATACCGCCCCTACCCAAGGACAGCCTGACCTGGTGGCTCAACCTGGATCCATTTGCTTCGAGGAGTAGGGCTCGAGGTTCCACAATAGGTACTCATTACAACAGATGCCAGCCTTACCGGCTGGGGCCAGTGTGCGGTCGGCACTCGACGCAGGGTCAGTGGACACCAGAACAGGCAACTTGGCCAATCCACCGTCTAGAGACAAGAGCGGTCCGTCTTGAGCTGCAGCATTTTCTGCCCCTAGCACAAGGCCGAGCAGTCCGGATCCTCTCCAACAACACCACGACTGTGGCGTACATCAATCGTCAGGGGGGAACAAGAAGTCTCCATGTGACTCGGGAGACGAACAAGCTGATGTCGTGGGCAGAACTCCACCTGTCTCATTTGGAGGTGTCTCACATTGCAGGGATGGACAATGTTCAGGCAGCTTTTTTAAGTCGCCAGTGCTTAGATCCCGGAGAATGGGAACTGTCTGAGGAGGCAGTGGCACTATTCGTCACGCGATGTGGGACTCCCCATCTGGATCTGATGGGAATGCAAAGGCTCCGTGCTTTTTCAGCCGCAGAAGGGAGCACGGAGCAGAAGGCGTCGATGCCCTAGCCCTCCTGTGGCCGAGGAACATCCTGCGTTCCGTGTTCCCGCCTTGCTCCCATGTGGGAAGAGTCCTCTGAAGAATAGAGGGTCACCAGAGGCCCGTGATCCTCTTGGCTCCGGAGTGGCCTCATCGGCCATGGTTCGCAGACTTAGTCAACTTAGCGGTGGACGGCCCGCTGCGCCTGGGGCATCTGTCAAATCTCCTACGGTAGGGACCAGTATTTTTCGACCAGGTAGATCACTTCTTTCTAGCGGCCTGGCTTTTGGAATGGCGCCAGCTGAGGAGGCGAGGGTATCCAGCGGCAGTTATCTCCACTCTTCTCAAGGCTAGGAAGCCTTCCAGGTCCTATGGCTGAGCTTGGAAAGTTTTTGAGGCTTGCTGCCAGTCCTCACGTCTCTCTCCGTGGCGTGCGACCATAGCCCAGATCTTGTCATTCTTACAGCAAGGGCTGGAGAGGGGATTAGCCTACAATTTTCTCTGAGTTCAGGTGGCAGACTTAGGTGCTCTAGTTCATCACCGGGATGGCCCTCCTCTTGCGACACATCCGGACGTGGTCCGGTTCTTGAAGGGAGTAAAGCATGTGAAACACTGATTCGCAATTTATGCCCTTGAGGAGTTTTGATTTTGATCCTTCGTATTCTTGGCGGGCCGCCCTTTGAACCGCTGTAGAGCGCTACCCTCAAGGACCTGACTCTTAAGACAGTTTCCTTGGTTGCCATCTGTTCCGCTCACAGAATCTCGGAGCTGCAGGCCTTGTCATGTAGAGAGCCTTATCTCCGCTCTGCGTATCCCGGAGTATCCTCAGGTATCGTACCATCTTTCCTTCCAAAGGTGGTCTCGTCTTTTCATCTGAATCACTCGGTGGAACTGCCATTATTCCAGGATGAGGATGCCAAGGAGCTCAGGCGCCTAGATGTCAAGTGAGTCCTCCTTCGATATCTGGAGGTTACTAACGACTTCCGCTTATCAGATCATCTTTTTGTCTTCTGGAGTGGTCCCAAGGAGGGGAACTAGGCTTCAAAGACCACCATTGCCTGATGGATGAAGGAAGCAATCTCTACCGCGTACATTGGCGCGGGGCGTTAGCCCCCAGACGGTATTAAAGCTCATTCTCTCCGAGCTCAAGCAGCTTCCTGGGCAGAAAGCCGAGCGGTCTCTCCGCAGGAATTTTGCCGAGCGGCCACTTGGAAGTCTTTGCACACTTTTGCGCATCACTATCACTTGTATCTGCAATCAACGACCTCTGGTTCCTTTGAGGCTCAGGTCATTCGAGCTGGGATATCATTGGCCCACCCTATTTAAGGGAAGCTTTGGTACATCCCACGGTCTGGACTGATCCTGGTACGAACAGGGAACAGAAAATTATTTCCTTACCTGCTAACTTTTATTCTTGTAGTACCATGGATCAGTCCAGACGCCCACCCTAAGGATTTGGGGTTTTTTTTCTTTGGGTTAATCCTTCAGCTCGACTGTGTTTTCATTTCAGGACCTGTTTGGGACTGACTGAGATTTCACATTGCAAGTTTGCCTATTCAGATTTACAGTTTGATGTTCAATTTAATTGATCCTCAAATTTGTATTGATCCATCCAAGGGGTTTTTCTTTGTTGCTTGGATATTCTTAATACTGAAGGTCAGTCATGAGGGACCGCCCTCTCAGTTTTTGCTCTGACTCCATCTGCTGGAAGGGGGACATAACCCACGGTCTGGACTGATCCATGGTACTACATAAGAAATTGCCATACTGGGTCAGACCAAGGGTCCATTAAGCCCAGCATCCTGTCTCCAACAGTGGCCAATCTAGGCCATAAGAACCTGGCAAGTACCCAAAAACTAAGTCTATTCCATGCTACTGATGCTAGTAATGCTTTTGCAGGAATTGAGGAAGTGAATACATATCCTTAAAGATCTTTATGATATTAGTGGATGTATATTATACATATAACCTTAATAGCTTGCTCTTACTAACCATGTGATAACACTGGTCTTCAGTTTCTTATCTTTTTCTGACTTTTCTTGTTTTGTTATAAACTTAGTATAGTTTTGTTAAAGAATTAGGGATTATAATTATATATTGTATTTTTTTTCTATCTATTACTTTACTTTATTTTATTTATATTTTATTGATTTTGTTTTTGTTTTGTTTTGTTATGTAGTTTTTTGTTTAGTTTTTCTTTTAATCTTTTATACTTGATGTTGTGAACCGTCTTGGTCAGACTTTGTCTGTGAAAGTCGGTATATAAAATGTTTTAAATAAATAAATAATAGCAGTGGCTATTTTCTAAGTCAACTTAATTAATAGCAAGTAATGGACTTCTCCTCCAGGAACGAAAATTAGCAGGTAAGGAAATAATTTTCTTATCGTAGGCAGGGTGAAACTGCATCTATTTATTTTTATTTTATTAGATTTTTATATTCTGCTTTTCGGCACTTCAAATCAGATTTCATTCAGGTACTGTAGTTATTTCTCTGTCTCCAGAGACCTCGCAATCTAAGTTTGTACCTGAGGTAATGGAGGATAAAGTGACTTGCCCAAGGTCACAAGGAGCGGCCATAGTTGTGAGATGGAGCAAGGAAACTATCTCCTTGGCATATATTAGTAAGGAAATCAGTTCTGGACAGGCTTCATATTCACTCTACACGTGCATGAGCTTCTTCTTGGGCTGAATGTAAGGCAATGTCTCCAGGGGGACATTTGCAGTAGGGATGTGCATTTGTCACATCCATTTTAGCGGGTACATGCGTACCTCAACAACTTTCTAGTACATGAGGAAAAATGGATAGTATGCATGTATCTCATTTTTAAAAATAGATGCATACTCTCCATTTCCTGCATGTACTAGAAAGTCGGCGAGGTGCGTGCATCCCCACTGAAATGGATGTGACAAATGGACATCCCTAATTTGCAGAGCAGCAATGTGGTCTTCCTTACATTCCTTTTCCAGGCATTACAGACTGGATTTACAGGCCAAGAGGGTGGCCAGTTTTGGCATGGAAATATATTATGCTGTAAACCGTTATGATTTTCTAGAGTTAGTGATATAGGTTTTTTGTTGCTGTTGTTTGTTTGGTTTTTTTTTTCAAATAAATAAAATACATATTGGCTTCCTCCCACTCAGTATTGGGGAGCCTGGTTATGTCCCTCAGGTCTGGTAGGGATGTTGAGGAAGATGAAATTTATACTTCCCGTTAATTTTCTTTAGTCCTACCAGATCAGTCCCGGACCCTACCTTAGAAGAATGAAGAATGAGGCTCTGGGGTTAGGATGGGATGATGGGAGGAAATGCTATGTTTTGACTACAGGTTGTTAAAAACAAGTAAGAAAGATAGTTTCTTATTTTTGTTTTATAGTCGTTTAGAGGCCACCATTGAGGTATTTGGTAATGCAGGTTTGGTCACAATATACTCTCTGAGTGTCATGCTGTCCCAATCTTTAAAGAAGTGTAGAGGCAGCATAGAAAGATTTTTTTTTTCTCTGTCTCAATCTGCTGGCAAGAGCAACAACCCATTGGTCTGAACTGGACTGGTCTGGTAGGACTAAAGGACAGGAAATTAACAGTAACTATGAATTTCACCTAAAGCTGCAGCTCACTTGTTCTACAGCAGTAAAAACTCAATATCCCTAGACATAGAAAAGGCTGTTCGGTGCAGTTTGTCCCCGTCTTGTTTGTCCATCTGCTCTATGTATGCACTAGAGGAAAATAGAACATGTTCACTCTAAATAGTGCACACTGTTTTGCTCGGGTGAATGCACAGAACGCACACCAAGGGACAGGGGAGACATGGCTTAATCGGCACAATTTTGAATCTCAAAGCTGGCAGAGCAGGAGCAATTAGAACATAAGATATGCCATATTGGTTCAGACCACTGCTGCCTCTGAAGAGCTCAGCTTTCTCTGGGGCAAGGGAAGGGAGGAGCCTGAGAATAGGTGGTCTGCTTCTAATTTGCGTTGGGGCAGATTCGTGATGTGGGGGTTGAGTGGAACATTGTTTTCAAGAGGTACAAATAGGAGCTATGCCATTGTACCCCATCATTTTTGATGAGCTTTTCTGCTAGTGTTATATATTGTATGGAACAGCTCCCCTATGAGGAAAGGCTGAAGAGGTTAGGGCTGTTCAGCTTGGAGAAGAGACAGCTGAGGGGGGATATGATAGAGGTCTTTAAGATCATGAGAGGTCTTGAACGAGTAGATGTGACTCGGTTATTTACATTTTTTAATAATAGAAGGACTAGGGGGCATTCCATGAAGTTAGCAAGTAGCACATTTAAGACTAATCGGAGAAAATTCTTTTTCATGCAACACACAATAAAGCTCTGGAATTTGTTGCCAGAGGATGTGGTTAGTGCAGTTAGTGTAGCTGGGTTCAAAAAAGGTTTGGATAAGTTCTTGGAGGAGAAGTCCATTAATGGCTATTAATCAAGTTTACTTAGGGAATAGCCTCTGCTATTAATTGCATCAGTAGCATTGAGATCTTCTTAGTGTTTGGGTAATTGCCAGGTTCTTGTGGCCTGGTGTGGCCTCTGTTGGAAACAGGATGCTGGGCTTGATGGACCCTTGGTCTGACCCAGCATAGCAATTTCTTATGTTCTTACAGTTCACATGTTCTTATTTAATCAGCAGTGAACCCAGAGAAAAAGCCACGGAAAATGCTTCATCTGGGTTTATTTCTGCTTTTGTACTTGAGTGAGCAGATAAGTGTAATAGTTTACTACTAACATGATAACTGAAAAGTATACATCCATTCATTTTATGGATTCTGAATGTAGGGAATTTCATAAATGGGGAAACACACACACACACACACACACCCCCACCCACCCACACACACCTGTCCTGCTGCCAGCAGGAAGAATCTCAAGTTCTACTCTGACAGTACAATCAACTGACTGTGACAAGCGGTGTGACTGCTGTCCAGGATTAAAATGGTGTTTGTTCCCCCCTCTTTCTCACAGGCTGAGAACATATATAATGATGAAGACCCAGATGGAAGTATGGATCCAGAGGGCCAGGGCTCCTAGATCCAACTGAGACTTTTTTGTTTTCAGTCTTCTTTCCCTTCTTAAAACAGGTTTTAACACCGGTTCTAAGCTGCACAACCTCATATTCTATCACTGGCTCTGTTGGTACCAGCAGAAGAGTCCCAAATCTGGGTTAAGTGCTTCCTGTAATAATCAGGTGCAAGTCTGGGTCAAACTGACACTGCTGCAACCCAACTTGCTTTTATTTTGTAAGAGCTGTTTCTTTTTCCATTTTAAAACTTTACAATGATTGCTTCTACATTTTAGTTCTCATTATTTTTAAATGTTTCAATGGAGCTGTTGTAGGCAGGCAAGCCATATTGGAACTGTCAGCAATGAATTGTGCCCATGCATTCTGATTGATTCTGACAACATACCTGTTCTCTCCCGCTGTTAAAGTGCGTCATTTCTGCAAGCTTCTTGGAAGAGAGAGGTGCCTGAAGAATTTGCCTAAGAAGAAAGTGCAACATGGTTTCATTGGACTCTGATAGTCATCTGCATTTTCATGTGTAATCTGTTATCCTGAAGAACAGTTGAAAATGTTGGGGTGAGAAAGGGATCTCCTCCTGTAGGACAATATGTTTTCTTTACATGGTCTTAATATCCTAGTGCAGGGCTGCCTGCTTCTGTCTGATCAGATCTGAGCTGTCTTTTATAATTGCCTGGTCTTTCTGTGTTGCCTATTCCAGGTAAAAGATTAGAGTTAAAATATTGTAGCTGTGCTTATAAAGCAATGACCAGTTCGCCATTGTTTTCATGCTTTTGTTTGTTCCATTCTTTTCCGTCAATAAGTAAGCTGAATTAGCCATTAGATTTTGGTGATGTCATCTTGTGGCACCGAGACTTGTTTCTCCAAGCTGTAGAGCTTTGAGCTATACTGAGCATGTGCAGAAGATCCCACGCGGTGTTGCCTCGTGAGTCTCTTCAGTCATTTTTTTGTCCGAGTGTTGCATGGACATGTTCTTTCCTCTTTTTTTTTTTTCTTCTCCTATGGCTATTTGCCTCTCTCTTTACTTGTTGCTTTGCTGCCCTGGCAGCCCTCCAACAGCACTTTTAAGTGCTACTCCTTTAAAAAAAAAAAAAAAGAAAGAAAGAAAGAAAAGTTGAGGAAATGCTCCAGGAAGAAAACTTCTCGAACATGAGTAGCAAAATGTCTGCAACCTCCTTTGGATTTAAAAGCTGTTCCTGTGGCCACCAGCTCTGCTACCGTTGTTTGGGACCTGACCACAATGAGCTGAACTATCCACACTGTGCTCATATGCCCTACAAGCACAGTACTTGAGAGTAGCAAAGATCCAAGGCCTCCATCAGGCCTAGAGCTGTAGCAGGTCATCCTCCTCTGGTCCACAGAAAGTGTTGGGGACTCCCCCCATGGCGCCTCTCTGCAACCAGGAGTCTGGTAGAAGGACCCCACATGCATGAACGCTCAAGTACTATTGCTCCAATAAGGGTCAGCATGCGTCGAAGAAGCCCAAGAGGTCAACACAGGGAGCGCCAGAGGCCTCTTCAAAGGGTGGCGCATTGACGCAGGAATCCTCGAAGTCCTGATACATGCTTCCTTTGACGCACCTGACATATTATGCATTGAGGCATCTGAAGCTCGATGCATCAGCATGTCCAATGTAGGACTCCTTGGCACATTCGATACATAGCACATTAATGCACCTGACACTAGCTGCTTTGAACCGTCTGGCGCTCGATGTGTCTGTCTGGAGCACGAAGCATCGACACATCCAAAGCATAAAGCCTTGACTCACATGACGTATCACAATGCAGCATTTCTTCTTTCGATACAGATTGGCCTCCCTTCGCCTTCTAGGTCTTGGAGCTCCTTCACACATTCCAGATCCTCTTCCCATCACAATTTGAGATTTTCAAAGGGCAGAAAGCGTTCTTCTTCTGCTTCAGGCTTTTCTTTCCATCATTCATGTGGTGCTTCCTCAGTGACCCCAATGTCCTCAGTTCCTTTGGCACACATGGGCACCCCATACTGCTGGTGGCCTTACCTATGCAGAGATATTCAGCCCATCCTGTGCTGGGTCCAACTGGGGATGTTCTTAATATCCCTCCCCAAATTGGGGGCATTTCCTGTGGAGCAACTGCTATCCCAGGGTCTGTTTTGACATGAAGGATCTGGTCTGCTTTAAGCTGCCAATTTAATCTGTTTGGCCACCACTCTGGATCCGCAGCCTGTCCTGGAATTGGAAGAAGATATGCCTCCTCTCACTCCAGTGCACAAGACCCAACAATCTATAGATCAGGTGGCAGACATCCACTGATCTTTCTCTACCTCCCTTGCCAGAGATCCTGGCAGCTCCTTTCACCTGGTCCTCTCCACTTTCACCCTCAATTTCTCTCAAGAAGCAGCATTTTTATCTCCCTTGCAGGTTGTGGGTGCCCTGGCCTCTGCCCCTCGAGAGTATCCATCTTTGATTGCAGCAGAGTCAATTCACTTGCGAGTGGCAGAGAACCTGCTCTCTCCTTGGGTTCTTCTGGTGGGAACTGCCACTGTTCCAGAATCCTGTGAACATTCATGTCCGAGCAGGGGCTCTCTGTGCAGTTCAGAGGAGGGGTCAACTAGAATCACCTCTGACCCAGCTGGAGCTATTTGATCACTGTTCCCCACCTGAGGACCTCACCTTCTCCAAATTTGTAGAAAAAATAAGAAGCGCCCTCTATATAAAGGTCCGTAAGGACAAAGACCCTTGTGCAGAGGTGACATCTTTTCTCCACATCCTGGACATTTCTTTGGAGCCTGTTGTGTTACCAATTCACCAGGTTTTGGGCAAGCTGCAAATGCAAAAGTGGAAAACTCCCATTTCCAGCAAAACAGCAGTAAGGAAGCTGGACATGAAGTACAGGATGCAGAGATCCCAGGGCTATGGGATAGTGCAGTTTCCCCACCAGTTCATGGTGGTGGAGTTTGCTCTCAAGAGGACCAAAAAGACAAGGATCCACTCCAGTTTGCCACCTGGGAAAGACCATAGATTCCTCGATTCCTTTAGCAAGAAGGTTATTCAGGGGTACAGGCTTGCTCACCACCAGTTCTACATGGTGCAGTATATTCAAGATTGCATCCAAAAGCTGAAATCCTTTGTGTGCACAGAGATGGAGGAACCCACTTCTCCCCAGCCACTCCAAGATGTGGAGGAGGTGATCCAACACTTTTTTGTGCAGTCTGAGTCTTTTGACACTATCTCCTGATCATTGGTGGCCTCCATTGGTGCTCAGTGAATGGTGTGGCTTCGGGCTAGCAGTATGCATGAGGATGTCCAAGAGAAATATGCAGATCTGCCCTGCTTGGGCAACAACATCTTCTGTGAAAATCTGAGAGAAACCATTTCCCAAATTAAAGATCAAAATGTGACCATCTAATCCTTGTCTATGGCACTGGATCAGCTGCCAAGCCTCACCGTTCCTTCTGCTACTGAAGACTCTATTATCAAAGGCATCCCTTCCGTTGTTATCACCAGTACTGTCTACCGCTGTTGCTGCTATCACAGAGAATGCAGCAACATCAACTTCCTGCAAGACTTCAGCAGTGGGAACGCAGACAGCCTAAGGCCACTCAGCAGGCCCAGCCTAAATCAGGACCCAGTTTTTGATCCAGATTTCAAAAACCAACTCTTGCCCCATAGGGGGCAGGATCCAGGTTTTTCTACCATTGTGGTGTCAAATTACCATGGATACTTGGATTCTCAGGATTGTTTGCTGTGGCTACTGATTTGATTTTCTTCTGACTCCCCTCTCTTCTGCAGAAGAGTTCTCTCCTTCGGACCACTCTCAGTTGCCTCGGCTCCATACCAAGGTTTAGGTCCTGCTTCAGCAGCAATAGATAGAACTAGTCCCTCCATCGCAATTGGACAACGATTTTACTCCTGTTACTTCCTTATCCCCAAGAAGTTGATTTGCGACACCTCAACAAATTCCTACAATAGGAAAAATTCAAAATAAACTTTCTACTGATGAACCTTCCCTTTATCCTGCAGGGAAGTGGATGTGCTCTCTGGACCTCAAGGATGCATACGCTCATGTTCCCATCCATCCTTCCTGTTGGCGCTGCCTTTGCTTCAGATTGTATTAGTGGTGTGCCATTTCCAAAGTGTTACCATTTGGCCTCTCAGTGGTTCCAAGGATCATTACCAAGTGTCTTGCAGTGTTTGTAGTCCACCTATGGTGTTGTGGAATTCAGATATTTCCATATCTGGACAATTAGCTAATCACAGGCCCCTCTTTGAACGTGGTGATGCACAATATGACTGAAACCATTCAAGTTCTACACAGCCTTGGTTTTGTCATCAACTTCAAAAAATTCCACCTGGTTCAAATGCAGCACCTGCAGTTCATAGGCACTTGCATAGACTCTCTACTCCAGAGGGCATTCCACAAGGATGATTAGGCAGTTACCCTTCACCATCTGATATGCAGTCTTATTCCACAGACCCAGGTCATGGCCCAACAGGTGCTAGTCATCCTGGGCCATATGGCAGTTGCATTGTATGTGGTACACCTGACCCACCTACACATCCACCTCTTAAAATGGTGCAGTCAGTGGTGCCAACTGACTCAGTAGTTGGACTCCGTGATCCTCCTTTCGGGTATGATGAAATGGGAATTCCGCTGGTGGCTCAAACCTCACATCCTCCAGGAGGGTGCTCCTCTTCACCATCCTTCCCATCGGACCATACTAGCAACAGATGCCTCAATGGCGGGATGGGGTGCACACACCCAATCCTGGCAGACTTGGGGCACCTGGTCTTTCTTGGAGTGTCACCTGCATATCAGAAATGCTGGCGAGGATGATATTAATCTACTCCAAGGACAGAACATCTTAAAACAAACCGATAACTGGGTTGTCATGTTCTATATCAACAAACAGGGAGGAATGGGATCTTGGAGTCTCTTGTCAGGAAGCCATGAGGATCTGACAAGGGCGATAGACCATCACACACAGCTCCAGGCTATGTACGTGCTGGGGACTTCCAATTCTTTGACGAGCCATCTCAGCATGGTATTTTGTCCTCACAAGTGGTGTCTTGCTCAGTCCATTGCAGAGGAGCTCTTTGAGTTATGGGGTTGCCTCTCAATCAACCTGTTTGTATCAGAACACAATTGAAAGCTCGATCGATTCTGCTCCATCCGGCTCAGTGATCTCAGACTTGTTCAGGACATGTTCTTTCTCGATTGGGAAAGAAACTTTCTGCATGCTTTTCTGCCACTGATTCTGAGAGCAGTTCAGAAACTTTCAGGACCATGGCCACATGATCCACATAGTGCCAGTGTGGCCCATGTGTATGTCATGTGACTCTATGGGCTCCCCACATATAATGGTTAATTCAGCCTGCTTATCGATGGAAAAAGCAAGTTTGCTCACTGTAAATGGTGTTTTCCATAGATAGTAGGATGAATTAGCCATGGACTGCCCCCTTTCCTCTCTGGAAAGTCGACCTCCTGGATAGTTTCTAGCTCTGTTAGTAACTGAAGAGGTTTATGAAGCTACGCCCGTGCGGGAACTCCCATACATGCTCAGTAGAATTCAAAACTGTATTGCTTGGACAGAAAAGTCCATGTGGTGCCACCAGCTGACATCACCCGCATGTAATGGCTAATTCATCCTGCTATCTACAGAAAACACCATTTATGGTAAGCAAACTTGCTATATATATTGGGTTTTTTCCTTTCTATGAATATGGCTTTTTAAAAAAATTGGGGCCATCAAGCTGTATAACGAGCATAGGTTTTTTTTGTTTTTAACCTGTCAGATGTACCCAGGTGAGCTGTTTTACCTGGTGGATGTACCCAAGCTGAAGGCAGCATGGCCTAGACAAAACTCAGAATAATCTCCCAGATGAAGTGGGTGCTAACTTATCAGCCCTCTTCCTCCACAATGGCGACTTGTTGCATCAGCTGCTGTGCACTTCTGTGGAGGAAGTTTGCATAAGTAATTCAGATGGAATAAATTTTTTTTTCATAAACCAGGTATATAGCATGTTCTTGTTGAGGGAAAAAAACAGTAGAGAGATATATGTTTGTCTGTATTAAGTTGTTTTTGTTTTTAATGTTTTGTCGACAAAACTCTGTGAGGGGATTATCTACCCCAGGGCCTTACTGTAGCTGGGTTGTGTGCTATTGAAGAGGAACATTTCCAGGTGGTGGACGAGTACCATATTATGAAGAATCCTGAGATCACCCCTAACTGCTGCTGCCTTCCAGGGTGTTTTAGCCTTGTCCTGGTGAGTGGCATCATGGAGTCTAAAGAACGAATGGAGCCAGAAGTCTCACCTTAATGCTACCTTTAATGCCTCCCAGCAAAACAGTCATTTTTACATGATTTCATTTTCTAGTGTAAATATAACTGCCCCCTCGCTGCAGGTACCAGTGCAGTTAATTCTCTAGGCCTCCCAAGAAAAACAACCACTGCAGGGGATAAGCAAAGGATTGCTGTGGCACAGCAGCAGTGCCTGTCTGCTTTTCTTTGACATGTATGTCTTTTCTGCTGCTTGTCCTAGTTGATGGTCCCTTAATTCTCAACATTTACTGCTTTGGTTCCATCATGGCAGAGCTCGCCGTAAATTTCTAGGCATCCCCTGTATAGAGGAGGAAAGAAGAGAAAAGGATTCTGAAATATTTTATGAAGAAACAAATGTGATACATATCTCTTATTTGCCTTTTCCTGCACCTTAGGAGTAATGCAATTTGTGTTTATTAAACTTGTCCCCCATCATGAAATATGATAAACTAGGATATTTACTTGTAAACATAAAGTTCATGAGTCAGGCTGGCCCTCAGCTCTTCCATTTCTTTTTTCTTTCGTTGCTGAAGTTGGACTCTGTTCTTCAGTTCTCGGATTTGGTCTTCCAACTCTTCCACCTTTTCCTGTAGAACAGAGAGGTGTTCAGTGATCCTCAAGCTAGGATGAGATGGCACTGTGTGCTTCTCTTACCCACAGGGAAGTACTGCTTGTAGCTGTCTACCAGTTGTGTGTACTGAGCAACCTCTTGTGTAATGCTTTAAGGGTTGTCATATCTATTCCTTGATGCAACAGAGCCACTTCTTGTGGATTTGCTAAGCTGCAAGTGAACAACTGATTAGTTTCTATAGCAGTGATAATTTCACATGAAATTTAAGGATAATGCAGGAATTTTCTTTACACCACCTGTCTTTAGTAACAACACATGACAATGTACAGTGTTGTGAGGCAATGTTAATCATAACCAGAAGGAGCAATAACTTTGCATTATGTTATTCTGAGGTAAAACTGTCAAACTACTGTAACAGATAAAATGATTACAAACCACTGTTGGACTATATGCTTTGTTGAGGGAAATAAGTTGTATCATTTCAGTAACTTATGGAGCTGTAAATTATAATAGTGATAATGATACCTTGGATTGGGGATGAAGTTTAAAGCTGCATACAAGCATGGTGATAGAAAGCGATTGCATATGTCTGCAAGATTTGATGTGAGTGTGTTGGATAGGGGCTGGCTTCTCTTTAAGCAATGCTGGGATGTAAAAAATCTGATCCACTCTTCAAGCTGTGTTTTGACACTGTACAGAGCCTGATTTATCAAGGGGTTTTCCACATTCATACTGTGCAAGTGAAAACCCTGCAAGAGTTTAGTCAAAAGTGGTTCTCTGTATCCCAGGAATGTATTACCGATTGTAATGTGGGGTGTTGCCCAGGTTCTCTCCCTTTTATGGAAGGATAGACACAGTAGCTCATGACGTGAATCCAAGGAATGTACTCAGACTTTGTTTCCTGCATATAAATGGTACAGTGGCCGGTTCTGGGTCCTTGCTTTGTAGTGACATTAGCTATCATTGACTGCATTTATGATCAGTGTCAGTAAGATTACCCGAAAATGGAGGACTTCTTCATCTCGTTTGCACTTAATCATCAAAATCTGTTCCTCAAGGCTCCTGTTCTGTATCTGCAGCCTGATGGTCTCTCCCTGCAAGACTCTCATTGCTTCTCGCAGCCCCTTTAACTCCCTTTGGGTTTGATGCAGAGCCATGGCACTGGCCTCTCTTCTTTCCAGAAGCCGTACAAGCTGTGGCTCATACTGTGCCTCCAGGCTTTGTCGGCTTTCTAGTAGAAAGCTCTCAAACTCTACAGAAAGCCTGCGGTTCTCTTGTAAGAAGCAGCTATCCCGTTGGTTTTGTGATGCCTCCAGATGTTGCATGAACTGTTCTTTCTGTTTTGTACAGTTCTGTCTCAACTGGGATAGTTCTTCTGACAGGTGCTTGACCCTGCACTCCAGTTCATTCTCATATACAGCAAACTGGGCCAACTCACTGCGGCGGGTCTCTAGCTGGTACTGGCAGGCCACACATTCTCTGGTCACATTAAACAGTTTCCATTTCACCCGCAGTATCTCTTCCTTTAGGCTGTCTCGCTCCAACTCTACAGTGGTTTGGAGCTGGTATGCAGCCAGGATCTCCTCATGGGCCTTCCTGATTTCCTCCAGAGCAGGTTCCCGCAACTGGGTGAGCTCACAGATGAGATTGTTTCTTTCTAGCTCCAGTTGCTCCACTGCCTGGATACATTGCTGGAAATGCTCTCCTAGCTCTTCCATGCTCGTGGCCTTGGAGTCATGTGTCTGCACATTTTTGGTGTCCTCCATTGGCTGTTCCCTGCACAGAAATGTATGTCAATTAGCATATCAGCAAATCCTTTAAATCCCACCCTCTGCCTGGATCATGTTCTCTGTTAACACATGGCACACATGAGGAGAGCCTGGAACTGTACAATAGAGAGAAAGGAGAGATGGCACAAGCCTGCCACAGCATCAGAGAGCATGTGACAGGAATCTGATACAGAATATGCAGCTGGGTTTTGGTAAAAGGAGGAGGAGCATTGGTTCTGTGTCACTGTTCAGTAGAGTTAGTTACAGTAGCGCAGAGAGAACAAGTGGCTGTCCTGTCTGAGGCATGCTGTTGTTTAAACAGCCATCTGTGTCTGTCAGTAAAAGGTACAACAGCTCAACTGCAGCTTTCCACTTATATAGCACCCCTCCTTAATGCAGTATCCCAACCTCCCTTCCTCTCCCGCTGCTGCAGCTGACAGTGTGTACAGAAATGTTTTCCTGAGGGGTGAGGGATAAGGTTACCCTGACTTCATGCTGACATGGGTAGAGCTGGAGCTGGTGTATTCTCACTTGGTACAGGACAGTATGCTGAGTTTGAATAAGCTGTGATCTTCTGCAGTCCAGGAACTAACCCTGGTTTTATTCAGTATTCACTGCCCTGCTATGTACTCGCCAACTGAGTATAGCCCGCTTCCCAGGTTTAATGCAGAAATGATAATGTGGCTGAAATCAGTATCTGATCTACTGTGAGTTACACCAACCCAGCTGCAGTAGTCCCAAACTCCGGACCTCATCATCCTCAACAGGTCTGTTTTTCAGGGTAATCAAAATAAGCACACCGAGGGTTTTATTTATTTAAAGGCTTTTATATACCGGAGTTCATGCACTTGTGCATACCACTTCGGTTTACATTTGTAAACCGAAGTGGTATGCACAATGTAAATGTAAACTTCGGTTTACATTTGTAGAGCAAATGCAAAAAGAAAACCTTTGAACTATATATTGCGGATATCCTGCAGACCAAATCTATGTCTCTTGGTCAGGAACCAGGCAGAATTCTGATTATACTCTCAGTAGCCAGGACCAGTTCTGTGAAGGGGAGGGCGATTTCCTAGATCACCAGCATCAGAAGGGCTCCTTGATGAAGCTGAGTGATGAAATTTAGGGTGCCTGCTACTGGCTGGGCCCACTCCTTAGCTTTAGTGACCCCTTTGAAGCACAGATTGCTGACTTGGATTTTGGAACTGGAGCCCAGCTTTCACATTGATGGGATGTGCTTTCTTTCAGGTGGTAGTTAGATACTGAGTATCATCAATTCACAAAAAGTAAAGATAGGTAAAGATTTCAAGGTTTAGACTTTGCTAGAGAAAAAAAACAAGTTATGCCCGCTTTTCTCCCTCCTCCAAAATTGCCTCTTGAATTTTTGTTAACCTTTAGGTTCTGTTAGCAAACTTAACTATGTCTTTGGAGCCCAAAGAGCAGTAAAACATTAAAACAGCAGCTAGAGATGAAATTAAAGGTTCCCCCCCTCCCCGACCTGCTGAACAGCAGAGTACCGCTAGGAAAGTCTTACCTTGCAGTAGTGGAATCCTCTTGTTTGTGCTCTGTGCTGCTCACAGTGTACGTGTTACTGAGATCCAGTGTTTGATGGCAACCTCTCCCTGGCCTCTGTACTGTCTGGTTGCCAACTGCAGGCTGTCATTGGATCCCACCCCTTGCTAATGGAAGGCGGGAAGATGGACCCCAGTTTGCTGATCAAAATCCTTCATAGAGTGAGTCAATGTGCAAGCATCACCACAGATCCATATCAGTACATGTCAAAACTGCAGCAGCCCTGAGAAGTCCTTAATTTTATTGTGTTTTCCCAAGACTGCAGTTTCATCTTTTCTTTGTTCAGCTTTAAACCCACCCAGTACTCTCCTGATTGGCTAGTAGCTATGATTGGTAGATTCTCGCCAATTACCTTGTAGTGCAAGATTTTTATTTTGGGCTAATTGGGTGAATCTGGCCAAAAGCAGCCTTCTTATGGTCAGGAAGAAAAGTGATCAGATCTCCTGTTTTTATGCCTTGAGTAAAACCTTTTAGAAATTCAGCTCATATCCTGAGTGCTGACGTGAGTGTAGGTGTTGGGAATTCATTTTTGAGCAATTGGTTTGTTTTAAGTCTCCTCTTTTTTTTCCTGATGTATGAAAGTAGCTCAGATTTTAGGATCGTTCAGGCTTAAAGCTCCTCCAGACGTATATTCCTAATGGATCAAACCATGTATGTGTGACCATGTGTTAATAAGTATGTAATATGAGTATACATGCTCATTTGTGAGTTTCCTTCTACTATTGCAGATTCAGTAAATCAGAAAATCTTTATCTGTTTATATCATCTGTGTTTCTAATGCAGTTCATACTTTAGTATTTTGACCTGTGCTCTTAGTACACGGTTGATTTATCTGTGTTTATGTTCCATGTATATTTTTATATGTACAAGGCATGTTCTTAGTATGGCAAATACTAGAAATGTGTGTGTGTGTTTTTTCTCTGTGTGCTCAGTACTGTAGTTGGTACATATGTGTATTTGTTTTCTCCCAGTGCTGTAGTTGCTAGGCATCTCTGCTTACCAGCTCGGTCTTTGCTGGGCACAGTGCTGAATGTCAGAACATTAAACTTACAACTTCACTGAGTTGCTAATCCGTAGCAGGACCAAAATCAACGTGGGCATCAAATTACTCATGCTGTAGATGCCTGAACTCAAGTTAGAAAGTTCAGATCCTTATTTTCAGAGAGAAGCACCACTGCTACCCAGCTTTAGAAAATGTCTACTTTTAAAGGAACAGAAAAGCTTTTAAAATATATATTTGCAGGTTTTGTTGTTTTTCTTGAACAATACATTCTATTCCCATTAGGTTCCTCTGTTTTGATTTAAAGTCTTTTGACTCAGTAGTAAAGGAATGCAAATAATTTAAAAAAGGAAAGGTTATATTTGTATCCTGAAGCCAGGCAGTGGGATAAACTTGGGTCAGCCATACAAGACACATTCAATCCTTCTATGGGATTACATTTAAAAAAAGGTCACTTTCGAACTACTGCTGCCATCAGTCATTGATTTATTCCCAAAATATTTCAGGAGGCAGAAAAATCCTGGAAAGCTCAGCCATGGTGGTCTGATTACTTCTCTGTGTCTGCTGGCACATCACTGGAATCACAGTTCTGCCCTGCCCTGCCCTGTGGTGCTCTTTTCTGTTTGCATCTAGAGCTGCTAGGCAACCCATACACAAAGTGTCTGAAATAAAGGGGTTACTGCTGTGGCTCGTCTTGTCCCACAATAAAGGTTATTTTTACAAACCGAGCAGGGACTGTGGCTGTTACAGAATGAAAGCTTGGCCAGGAAGGTTGGGCTGTGCTCTGAAACCTCTAAAGGCCGGAACAATATATTGGAAAGGATTGTTGTAAAGACTGGACACAGTGGAGATGGTGGCAACAAGAACATTTTCTATCGATAAGCAGGCTGAATTAGCCATGCTGCCTGTAGTGATGTCATCTGACTGGTCACATGCGGAGTTCTGTCCAAGAATTCAGAACTTTCCTCTGCTGCGCCTGTGTGGCAGTTCCCACGCAAAGCACGTTGTCATTCTCCTCAGTCTTAATTTTTCCATGCTTTCGCACGGATGCGTTTAGCTCCTCTCCGTTCTCCTCAGGTTTTTCTGGGCATTTTTCTTCCCTTTTTATCTATTGACACTAGCGATCCCCAAACAACACTTTTAGGTGTAACCATATGTCCTGCTTTAAGCCTGGATTTAAGTACTGTCAGTGTGGACATATGTCTGTCACTGACGGTCACGATTATTGCTACCTCTGCCTAGGCCCGGACCACAACCAGGCCTCATGCTGCACCTGTGGACGCATGTTACCGCAAGCTCAACGGGAAAGGGCTGCCAAAATAGCTTCATAGAGAGAACGTGAATCTTCAGCCTTGGGAAGCTATGTTCCATCTCTGAAGCACTCAGTCCATTCTTCTCCAGGCCCAATACAAAGCCACCAGGCCTCGCGCAGGAAGTTGGCGTCCATGGAGCCATCATTGGTGGTTTCGAAACACAAGAGTAAGTCAGTTTTCCATCAGGCACCAGTTTCCTTAACCAGGGTGAGTGAGGTTTCGGGGGAGAAGGTCATATCAGCAACTAAACACACTATGCCAAAACCTGTTGAAGCCCCATGCTGGCAGGAGCAACTGGCACCGGCTATGAGAGCATCAGCGGCATTGACGCATGGATACATCTTGTCGCATCAAAGGTAAAGAAGCATTGGGCCATACTCCCATATCGACGCAAGCAACAGTGAAAGTGTCGCACAGCAAGAACCACATCGCACCAGCAAAGTCATCCAGGATGCATCAACTTAGACTGGAGAAGATGACTCTGGAATGTCGAGTTGTTTTGATGTATAGCCGCACCGACTCAATGCATCTCTGCTAAGTGGGCACTGACGTGAAGAGACCCTCAAAGCTCCAGAAGACGATATGTTGTCTAGAATATTTAGGTTTCCTCATCAATTACGAGAAGACAACACTCAAACTGACTCCAATCCTACAATTCATAGGAGCCAGAATATGCTCAATTCAAGGGAAAGGTGTCTTGCCGGAAGACAGAATCGTGACAATACGTCACCTTGGAACCCGCTTACTCCGCAGGTCTTTAGTGACAGTGTGTCAAGTTCTAGTAATGCTGGGACGTATGGCAGCTGTCATATATGTGGTATCTCACACTCAATTACATATGAGACAGCTACAGTGGGGTTTAAAAAACCAGTGGTCACAGTATTATCAACCTCTAATGACTGGGTGACCATGACAAAAGTCCCTCAATCGGACAGTGACTGACCAAGCTTTTTTCTAGAGTGGTGTCTTGCTTGGATAGACCTGTTCATGTCAGAACACAACCGGAAGCTTGAACCGATTCTGCTCCATTCGACCCAGTCGTTGCAGAGAGAGACGCAGGATGCATTCCTCTTATCGTGCATAACTGGTCTACTATACATGTTTTCTACAATACTGCTCATTTCATGAACGGTCCAAAAATTGATTCAGGACAGAGCATGGATGATACTCATAGCTTCTGTGTGGCCGAGACAGCCTTGGTATGCAAATCCTGCCTCTCTCCCGGCCGTACCGCATGCCCTGCACATCCGGCACCGAACTGTTGGGGTCCTGGGCCTAAGCGGACCACGCAGTGATCATCAAGCGGCGCCCCGAGTCCTTCCTCCTACCCAGCCAAGAGGCCCTCCGGCGACATCATCAGCGCGACCAACGTGGCAAGGGCCTTTAAAGGCAAGTTGCAAGCGCTGCGCCCCTTAGTGCTGCCTCTTATGTGCTGCCCTCCCTTCATTCCTGTCGACCAAGCCTCAAAACCAGCACATAAATCTCCAATATACTGCAACATATCCTCTTGCCCGCAGCACCCCTGACCCTCAGTACCATCTCCGCCTCTACAAGAATTGTACCAACAGCTGCTCCTCCCGTACAAGAGCTACACCAGCAACCGCTCCCAGCAGCAAATTCTAACTCTCCAGATAGCGGCACAGACCCCCTGTCTTTCAACGCCCTGAATTACTGCTCGCCTCTGCCTGGAACCAACAACAGCCCACTATTTGGTGCACCTTGCCTCAGATTACCCACGTTCCCATACCTGAACTATAACTCTGATCACAACAAGACTGTGTCAACCTGGTACCCATCTTAGACCAAGCTGACCCACTATAACCAGTCTTAAACCATTGCCTCATTCTGTTTGGAGCCTCGACACAAAGTGACCCAGCACTCCACCCACCAACAGCCCTCCACTTCTCATTCTACCGCACCGACTCTCCATCATTTGACGCCACCTTCTTCATTAGTATCACCTCCTCTACTACCCTCTATACCCCCTCTACCCCCATTCTCCCCCTGCATCAAAATAAAGATGCTACCTCTCCCCATCCCCATACTTAAAAAATCCCCTACACAACCACAGAAAACCCCCTATAACCTTTCTATCCCACTGCCCAAGATCCCCAATACCAATCACGATATCCCCCCTCACACAGTTTATCAGCCTCTCCCTGTTCTCTCTTATACTCTTCAATGTTCAATCCCTTGTGAAAAAGACTCATACTCAACGATATCCTACTTGACTCCAAACCTGACATCTGTGCAATTACAGAAACCTGGCTCAAACACACAGATGTAGTACTGCTAAACCAGCTACCCACACACATATACGACATCTTAAGAAATTACCATACTGGGTCAGACCAAGAGTCCATCAAGCCCAGCATCCTGTTTCCAACAGAGGCCAAACCAGGCCACAAGAACCTGACAATTACCAAACATTAAGAAGATCCCATGCTACTGATGCAATTAATAGCAGTGGCTATTCCCTAAGTAAACTTGATTAATAGTCGTTAATGGACTTCTCCATTCCCAGGCTCAAAAAAAGAGGAGGTGGTCTACTACTCGCTGCCAAAAAAGACCTTAGACTAACTTCACAAACTGTCAATATATCCCTAAATTTGAAATCGGCTTCTTTAAATCATCACAACTCCAGGTATGCCTAATATTCACCCCCCTGGTCTCCTTGAAAGTAACGCCTCCCCCCTCATCAAATTTATCATAGACAACATAGATCTCAACATACCAAACATATACTCAGCGACTTCAACCTCCACGTAGACAACCCTCCCTCAATCTCCCTCATGTGAAGCCTTTCTTTCCTCCCTTGATGCTATGGGTTTTAAACAAATTATAAACCCACCCAACGCGCAAAGCAGGCCACACACTAGACCTAATCTTCACAAACTCGAGCATACTCTCCTCTGAAACTCCCTCCTGCTCCGCTATACCCTGGTCTGACCACTCACTTAAAAAAAAAAACACTCTCTCTATAAAGAAAACATCGTCTACCCCTCTTCCCCCCCCCCCCCCAACCACATTTTCCAATTCCGAAAACCCTGCACCAGAGATGACTTAATCTCCTCCTTCAACACTACAATTTCCAGGAAAACAAGGTATCACATATATCCATAACTGCTTGGGCTAAAAGAAGACCAAAGTTCTATCAGATCTAAACTTCTAATTGCCTACCAGCTCTTCCTGGGCTAGATGTGCTAAAAGGTTTTTCAGTTTTTATTTATTTACTTGCTTACTTACAAATATTTCTATACTACGTACTGGTCATAAAGATTGATCCAAATGGTTTACATCATATTACCAGAAAAGCATACATATAAGAAAATTACCAAATAAAAACCATAAAACTAATTACAAAAAATATTAAACTCAAATCATAAAAATTAAAATTGGACATTCCATAACCACTCACAATTCTGTCAATCCTTTAAGTTAGCCCACAGCCATTCCTAACCTCTTGTACTTTAACAACTATCTAAAAGTTGCTCACAAATAGCCATGTTTTTAACTTTTTCCTAAAGCCAGATAGAATAGGCTCAAATCAAATATCAGCAACTAGATTTCCACCTAGCCTACTTGGTAACCCAGGTAAAAACCCACAGTTAAACTGTAGCCAATAATGCAACAGTGAAAAAAATTCCTTTCCAACCCCAAGCATGGCAATTAGTACAGATGACTGGATCAGCAGCTTTCCCTAGTGTGTGGCTATATCAACGTACCCACCACGTATGTCCATAAGGGTGAATTTGAAAAGCCCGGTGCACACCAAAACCAGGAGATACGAGAGTATGCCCAGCCGGTACATGCCAAGTGGATTTTAAAAGCTGTTCATGTATGCGCGTATCTCCTGGTATGCGCACAAGTGAGGGAGCCCAAAAGGGTGGAGCATGGGCATTCTGGGACTTTAATATGGAATGTGTGCATAGGTATTTACATACCCAAGTGTGCGCCGGGGTCCCCTGCCGCATAACTTTATTACTGCTATGGATGGTGTGTGAGTAATAAAACAAAAAAAATCTAGGTTCCCTGTACATACCAGGATCAGTCCAGACTGCTGGGTTTTGCCTCCCAGCAGATGGAGACAGAGAAAAACTTTGAGAGTGCCCCCTCGTAATCCAGTGTGCCACCTGCATTTCTCCAGTATTTTCTCTGTCTCCAGCAGATGGAGGTGGTGCAAAACCTGCGGTTCTGAACCAATCTTGTGAGTAAAAAAAAAAGAAAAGTATATTTTTTCGATCAAGCAGCAGGACAGGAAGTTCTAGCAGACCTCCCAGGGGGTTGGCAGGTCCTGGTGGGCCCATCCCCCCTGGTAGCAGTAGTGAAGGAGCAAGGGTTGGTCAGCCACTTTTGCTCATACTTGTCAGCGCCGGGGGTGATAGCCAGTTGTCTGGCTCCCTCCCCCTCTAGCATGGATCTGGAGAAGCTATTGCTCTCCTTGCCGGTAAACTTATTAAAAAAAAAAAATGGGTTAAGCGGCAACGGCTCAAAGAGCTTAGGCGTGCGGTAGCAATCCCGGCACTGAGAGCAGTCTGTGACAGGGCGCGCGGGAAAGACCGTATTTTCAGGTTCCTGGGTCCAGCTTCTTAGTTTTAATTCGTCGGCACCTGCTGCATGCTTCTCTTTTCGCCGGCCATGTCACATGGTCTTCTTTGTTCAGCCTGCGGGGAGCCAGCTTCGCGGCTCTCCCGCATGGACCTTTGTGCTGCCTCCTTCGTCCGGAGCAATGGGCAGCAGCGGGGAAGCTCCATGATGCAGGCAAGAGGTTTGCTGTAAGGGAGAGTGAGGCTGACCCATTCCCGCTAAGCGTGGGAACGTCAGACATTTTGAAGGCTTTCTCAGCTGCTAAAGAGACATCGGGAGGGAGAGGAGATCTCCCTCCTGATCTATTGCTGGCCGATTTCAGTCCTGGGGTTCCCAGAACTCTCTTAATGAGCTCTCTGATGATGACCCTGATCCCTCTGGGAGGGGGGGGGATTTCAAGGGCCCTGCTGGGTTTTCTGCTGATTTTGTGCTTTTAATGTGACTGTCCCCTTTTTTACGAGGAATAGTCAAGATAACATCGGACCGGTGGGTTCTAAGTGTTATAGAACATGGCTACGCTTTAGAATTTGCTTGGCCTCTTCGAGACCTGTTAATGGTCTCTCCCTGCAGCTCACCAATAAAGAAACAAATCGTCCAGCAAACTATCCATAGGTTAGAGTGCCTGGGGGGCCATCGTTCCCTTTCCCCAGGAAGAGTGGGGAACGGGGCGTTATTCCATTTATTTCATGGTGCGAAAAAAGGAAGGCTGCTTCTGTCCGATTCTGAATCTGAAGAAGGTGAACAAGACTCTCAAAGTGCTGCGTTTTCAGATGGCGACCCTGCTTTCGGTCTTTGCGGCGGTGCATAGCAAAGAGTTTTTGGCTTCCCTGTGTCTGACGGAAGCATATCTGCACATTGGTATCCACTGAGATCATCAAAGGTTTCTTCGATTCATGGTCTTTGGAATGCATTTCCAGTTCTGTGCCCTCCCATTCGTTCTGGCTACGGTTCCTTGCACTTTCACCAAAGTGATGGTAGTGGTGGCGGCAGCCCTCCGAAGGGAGGAGGTTCTAGTTCACCTGTATCTAGACAACTGGCTTATTCGGATGAAGTCAGAGGAACTCTGCAAGCATGCGGTGGACAAGGTCTTGCACCATTTGTGGTCCCGCAGTTGGGTCGTCAATCAATCCAAGAGTCATCTTCATCCTTTTCAGATCCTGGACTTCTTAGGAGTACGGTTTGATACCCGAGTGGGCAAGGTCTTCCTCACGGAGGAACGAATCACCAAATTATAGACATAAGTTCAACACCTCTTGGCAGCTTCTGTACCCAAAGTCTGGGATTATTTGCAGGTTCTTGGTTCCATGGTGTCCACTCTGGAGTTGGTCCCGTGGGCGTTTGCTCACATGAGACCCTTGCAGAAAGTGTTGCTATCCCATTGGGATCCGATGTCGGAAGAGTTTCAGATTCCCTTACCGCTCACAGAGTCCGCCAGGTCCAGTCTTGGTTGGAGGCTTGCCAGAGACCACTTGAGGTGCCTCGGGGGGTGATAGTGACCACGGATGCCAGCCTCTCAGGTTGGGGAGCAGTGTGCCAGGCTCAATTGGTCCAGGGCCAATGGTCACAGGAAGAGGTAAAGTGGTCCTTCAATCGCCTAGAGACGAGAGCGGTGCGTTTAGCATTGCAGAGTTTTCTTGCACTCTTCCACAACCGGGCGGTATGGGTTCTGTCGGACAATGCGACAGCAGTAGCCTACATCAACCATCAAGGAGGAACCAGAAGTCACCCAGTAGCCTTGGAAGTGGAGATGCTGATGGCCTGGGCGGAACAGCATTTAGCCTTGCTGGCGGCATCACACATAGTGGGGACTGACAATGTGCAAGTGGATTTTCTGAGCCGCCAATGGCTAGACCCCAGAGAGTGGGAGCTGTCATTCGAAGTGATGACCCTCATCTCATGCAGATGGGATGCTCCCTATCTGGACTTTATTGCGACTCAAAAGAATGCCAAGGCTCCACGCTTCTTCAGTCACAGAAGAGATTACGGAGTGGAAGGGGACGATGCCTTGGTACTCCCTTGGCTGCACAAGGTTCTGCTCTGTGTTCCCTCCATGGCCTCTGATAAGCAAGATTCTCCAGAGAATAGAAGTTCACCCAGGGAAGGTGATCCTAGTGACCCTGGTTCACAGACCTAGTCAACCTCGCAGTGGACGGTCCCCTACGTCTGAGTCGTCTTCCAAACATTCTGCTTCAAGGCCCTTTATTTTTCAACCAGGCAGATCGCTTTTGTCTAGAGGCCTGGCTTTTGAAAGGAAGCAGTTGAGGAAGAAGGGCTATCCAGAAGATGTCATTACCACTCTACTTCATGCTCAGAAGACTTCTACCTCTTTAACTTACGTCAGAGTTTGGAAGGTCTTCGAATCTTGGTGTCGCGAGCAGGGAGTCCTCCCTTGTCAGTCCTCCCTCGTCAGTCCTCGGTGGCACAGGTTCTGGCGTTCTTACAGAAAGGCCTCAGCAAAGTGTTGTCGTTTAATTCCCTTTGGGTGCAGGTGGCGGCCTTGGGAATGCCTCAGAGGCAAGATTCAGGATGCGACCCTCACAGCACATCCTGATGTGGTATGTTTCCTTCGCGAGGCGAAACATTTGAATCCCCAAGTCCGTCCTGGAGCCTTAACTTAGTCCTCAGGGTCTTGTGTGAATCTCCTTTCGAACCTCTTAAGAAGGCCACTTTAAAGGACTTAACTCTGAAGATGCTATTTTTGGTAACGATCTGCTCAGCTAGGAGGGTATCTGAGCTATCAGTTTACGATTTACCAAATACGGATTTCTTAGCTTATGCGCAACTTAGGCATTTTTTGTCCTTGGCGGGCCTTAGGGCCTACAGAGTCCTCGCTCGCCTTTTGAGGGGTACTGTATCTTGACAGGCAGGGTATCAAAAGGTATTTCAAAAATTTACCAATTGCTTATTAACAATACCCAGCAGAAAACTGCTCACATGTTGGCTTGGGAGAGAGACTTTGGGACACAGTGGAGCATGGATAAATGGGAGGAGTGCTTTCAAATGTTGGGACGATATTCAATGTCCGCATCCATGATGGAAAATCGTTATAAGTTATTGTATCAGTGGCACTATCATCCCCCAGCGTGTGTGGCACGCTGGATACCTGGCCGGTCTCCTCTTTGTTGGTGGCAATGCCACAACTAGGTACTTTTTGTCACATGTGGTGGCAGTGTCCCCAGATCCAACAGTTCTGGGCGCAGTGTCAACTCATGTTGGGCTCGGTCTTAGGGGTCCAGATACTATTGCAGGCCAATTATTGGCTACTGGGGATTCCATATCCAGCTTTGGAAGACGAACCACATCAAATGTTTACTTTTATTGCGACTGCTGCGCGTTTGTTGGTCGCAGCGCATTGGAAGGATGTGGACCCACCAGGTTTAGTCCAACTGTACACTAAATTGAGACAGATAAGCTAAATGGAACAGATCACAGCCTTTCGACGTGACTCTCTCTAAGTTTTTCAGAATTTGGTCCCCATTGCACAGGTACCTGGACCGGGTCCAGCGGAGTTAAGGGAGTAACTATGTCAGCTTCAACGACAGGGGAGAAGAAAAACTAATACTTCACACATATCCAGCATTGCCCTCTGCTTCATGGCAGAGAGCTATGCTGCCGCTTACCCAACTAATCAAACTTAATATTTCACTTGGAAGCAGCTCCATCACTGCTCTCTACATTAATAGTGGGGGTGAAAGGGACTTAGAACATAAGGTTACTAAGAGCCAAGAGAAACAGATAAGTATGAGAAAAAATAAGTGTGAAGCTTGCTGGGCAGACTGGATGGACCGACTGGTCTTCTTCTGCCGTCATTTCTATGTTTCTATGATTCAAATTGAAGCAGAAAAGAGGCAGCGGAGGAAGAACAAGGTGCATATTCAAAAATTGGACTCCTAAACCATTTCAAAACCCATCAAATGACTGATCAAGATTATTTTCGAAGGATCACTACTTACCAAAAGCTTTTCTCACTAACATCTTGTTTAGTTTACTTTTCTATAGGTTTAGGGCCTGATTTACTAAGGGCTTTTTCACTTTCCTTGCCTATGGGAAAAGATAAAAGCTTAAAAAATCAAATTCTTAGTATTGTAGTTTTAACTACTGCTAGCAAAATCTTCCATAAGTTTACTATGCTAAATAAAAAAATACCTTCCTTTAAAAGTGGTGAAATCTATCATCCCTTGATTTTTCAGGATGCTCCCCTTGGTTTGTTCATAGCAGCTTCAGATATAAAGATCTGTGAATTCTCTAGGTTCTTTTGATAGATTTGTATAGTGTGATTAGATATTTTGTCCTTTTTATTGTAAAGAAAATCTTTCTGGCTACCTTTGTTTTAGAAGAGGTGGGGAGAGGATTGGTAATTCTTCCTTTCTCTTTTTTCTTCCCGGTCACTCGGAATCAAGGCTGGGATTCTAGTACCAAGCGCCTTCATTCACAGCTACCTGCCATTTTTCCCTTATTTTATCAGACCCTACTTTCCACTATTCCTAGTCTGGTCATTGCAGCAATGATTCTGAGACAGGAGCCTGAATCATAGTCTCCAAATTTGACCACCTGGTGTTGCCCTTAATGCTGACCATCCCCCTCTCCCACCCCAGGAGCTGTGAACGCTGCCTCCACAGCATCTCCAGCAGACTCAGTGTGAAAGTTCCAACTTGGGGACTGAAGTTGGGACCTTTTGCATGGTAGTACTTTACTGAGCTGGCCCCTCTTTTCCTATTCTAATATTTTTGTTTTTAGACTCTGCAGTTTCCTCCTGCTTCTTTGGGCTTCCAGCTCAATTGGAACCAGGCATGGGATTCACCACTATGAGCCTTCACTTGCAACTACCTGAGGATTAAAATCCACTCCCAGCTGACTTAACCTAGTTATTGCAGTGACAGTTCTCTGCCAAGGTCCATGCACCAGGGCTCTTTTGGAATCCTGCAATCATGGGCTCTAAATCCAGCCACCAGGTGGGACTTGCTCTCCCTTCGGGGAACACTATCTCTGCAGCATCCTTGGCTAGTACAGGAGCAGAAGACCTGACCTAAAAATGAAACCCAAATCCTCATGGCAGTGCAAATCCGTGGCCTTGTACAGCACTAGAATGAAATCCTTATACTTTGCCTCATTCTCCTTCCTTCCCACCTTAGGTGACGTCTCCTTGGCTTTGCATAATCATTCCCAGTTTATCTACTAATTTCCTCAGGACTTTCTCCTGGATAGTGTTAACAAAGATCGCCTTATTCAAAGTATATTGCATTTGCTGATTCCTGTGCCCCAAACCCATTACCCTACACTTATCTACATAAAGAGGATCATTTTCCAAAGCCATTTCCACAGGTGAAACAGTGCCTCCTCTTCATCCAGCCAAACTAGTCCAGATGCATGGGCTATGCCTCCCCACCAGCAAATGGAGACAGAGATTAACAGGCTTGCTACCGTTACTTTATATATGCTTCTGATCTCGGCCTGCCAGTATTCTATCTCCAGCAGATGGCAGACAAGCATCCCTTGCTGTGAGCTGAGGCCTGCTTAGGCCAGGTGAAAAAGATATAAATTTGGATAAGAATATGCCATACTGGGTCAGACCAAGGGTCCATCAAGCCCAGCATCCTGTTTACAACAGTGGCCAATCCAGGCCATAAGAACCTGGCAATTACCCAAAAACTAAGTCTAGTCCATGTTACCGTTGCTAATAATAGCAGTGGTTATTATATAAGTCAACTTAATTAATAGCAGGTAATGGACTTCTCGTCCAAGAACTTATCCAATCCTTTTTTAAACACCGCTATACTAACTGCACTAACCACATCCTCTGGCAACAAATTCCAGAGTTTAATTGTGCGTTGAGTGAAAAAGAACTTTCTCCGATTAGTTTTAAATGTGCCACATGCTAACTTCACATCTACCTGTTCTAGATCTCTCATGAGGTCAGCTCCTGAGGTGAAAGTCTAGTATTCCCTCTCTTGATTGAGCACAGCCATTGGACCAGGGGCTTCCAGGTATTGGAACGGGATTCTTCCTAGGTATAGTCATTGGAATTACCCCTCTTTCTACTCCATCCCCATTTTTTCTCTCCTCTTCTGTGGCCTCTCCTCTTTGAGAAAAAAAAAAGGCTATCTTTTCCTTCCTTCTCCTGAGCCCTATGGTTAGGCCTGATTCCTGCTTGTTAAAACTGTTTTAAAAAAAGGAAAGAAAAGACAAAGAAAGTGGAACTCAGAAGCATGGTTTGCTCTCTGAAGGTGATATTGTAGATATTGGGGGTTTTCCAGAAATTTGGTCAGGGATTTTGTGCTGAGGTAGGAGAGTTTGAGGAAGAAGAAGAAGCATTTCTTCAGGAGTGCGAGAGGTGCTTGGTAGTTTGCAGCATGTGTGGATCACACTGGAAGGGGTACATTTTGTGGGGACAGAGGACAGCACATGGCTTCATCTGTCCTAGGGGAGGGTGGGGGGCATCAGTGGGGTCATCTGTAAGCTGTTCCTTGGATTGTAGGGGGGACGGTCTTGGAGGATTCAGCTCAGATGGAACCAGAGGCATCCTTTTTGGCAGACACCTCATATGAATTGGTCTGCACTTTGGCTAGCGATATGGCTTCCATTGTAGCTGCCCATCATTTTGTTGTGGCTATATGATTGTCAGTTTTCAAGACAAGGTGGGACAAACATTTCTTCAAGGGAAATCTTTTTGGAGAAGCTCTAGAAAAGCTGTTAAAATCATAGCTGGATCAAAATTTCCCAGATTGTTTGAGAACAAATCTAAGAGGATGTCGTAACCAGTTCTGGCTAGTATCCGCTTTAGGGATTCCAAGCCTATGATGGTCGGCAGGTGACCATCAGTCTAGTAGCTTCAGACCTTTCAGAACTCCAAGAAGGGGGGGGTAAGAATGGAGTCTGGAGGGGTGGGGTTGGGGGGGTCTGGAAGTTCCAATGAAGGTGTAGGAGGCCAGTACAGAGGCTAGGCGACCAGTTGTCAGCCTTTTACCAGATGGTGAGTCCACATTATTTCAGATCCAGGCCTGGTGCTAGCTTTTTTGCTCCTCTTTGCAAACAATTACTGTTCTACTCCCCCACCCCACCCCCCCGCCTCCCTGATTCATTGGCTCTCTGTCCTGGACCTGTCAAAATAAAGCCCAGCTCCCTCCAGCAATCTATATTTTTAACAATTGACACCCGCGGGCTGCCCCACCCAAGGGACCCCATGGTCAGTGGGAAGGGTATTAGGTACCCTAGGCAAACCTTACAGCCTTGCAAACATGCCCCCCCCACACACACACACCCTCTACAGTCATACACAATTATGCATTTATAAAAGATTTTACATTTAAAAAAATCATTCAAAAATACAGCCTTCTGAGGCAAAAATATCACTTATAGCATACTTGTTATATGCACTGTTGTGCAACCAAAAAACTCTGCAAAAAAGACACTTGGAACTCATATGAAATTAGACCTTTTGTAATGCATGTTGGGTGTGGGCAACAGCCTCTCCTCTTTTTCACTTGCAGGTGGGTTGGGCTCCACCATCAGCCTCACAGCCTCCACCGGTGACTCAGTGGCCTCTCTTCTAATTGTGCCACAGCAACCTCACCTCTTCTTATGCTGCCTACTGATTGGCCTCTACTGGCAGCCCCGCAGCCTCTCCTGCTACCTCCACCACCCCCTCGGTGCGCTACCCTGAGCAAATGCACAGTATGCACACCCAGTTGCACCAGGCCTGTTCAGATCAGTGGATCTTGGAATCAGGGATGACTATGCTCAACAGCTTTCCTGTCGTATTCAGAAGCTATGATTTTCCCTTGTCACTCCGTTCAGAAAAGGAAGCTGTATGGATGACGTTTTTACGGTTGCTGCATATAGAGGCAGTGGTTTCAGTCCCGTCCTCTGTGGGGTCAGTATTTGCTGTTCAGTTGACTTTGGGCTTCCTAAGAAGGAACGTACCATTTGCTTTATTCTGGACCTGAAGCAAGTCGATAAGGCTCTGAAGATATTCCAGTTTAAAGATGGAGACTCTGGTCTGTTATAGTAGCAGAAATATCTTCATTTTGCTGTGATGGATGCAGGCTTTCCTTTTTGAATTGGCTATGGCTTAAAGATTTTTTCCCAAGGTGATGGTTGTGGAGGCAGTGTCATACATAAAAATGGTATTTTGAGGGGGAGGAGTCAAGATGGCCGCGGTTTGAGGACGCTGAGTCAAGCTGCTCTGCCACCTGCTATTTTTCCTTGGAATCTGAAAGCGAGAATTAAGGATATTTTTCCTGAAAATGCCTCATAAGCGGAAGGGCAAGGTGAGGGTATACCCCCTGGACTCACCCGGCCCGGTGGGACAGCGGTATATTACCGACTTCGCGACCATCTCTTCTTCGGTGGGGACAGTGAGCGCCGCTGTGGGAGAGCTGAGAAGAGTGGTTCTCTCGCCAGGCAAAGTCACCTTGAGCCCGCCAGAACCCCGAGGTCCGCTGTGTAGCTCTCCCCTCCGCCTCATTGACGGAGCTGGACTCCCCGAAGCAACGCTAGCCGGTAGAGACCAGTGTGGTGGGTCCGTTGATCAGGCAAGAGCTGGGACAACCCTATCACCCCTGTGTGAGGGTCAGGAAACGCCTGCGAGGAGTTGGGTTGGAGCAGGAAATGAATCTCTGGAGACAGCGAGTGAAAGACCACAGGAGGAGGTAGGATAAAATATGCTTGATCCCCTGGAGTTTGAGAAACCTGCGGAAATTACATTAGAGGCCATATGGGATTTAATGGCTGTTATGGCCCATACCCTGAAGATTCAGTCTCAACAGCTGGGTAAATTTGAAAAAAAATTGGATACCGTGGAAAAAGAACACTTTCAGAAAATTCAAGACCAATCTAATAGTATACAGGACTTGACTGTGAAATTAAATCAGGCTCAGTCTCTCATTTCATCCATTATGAAGGATTGTATTATATCACAGAGAAGATTTGAGTCTGTAGAAAATTATCTTCGGTATTTAAATGTTAGATTGGTCAATTTTCCAAAAGGTTTGGGAGAACCAGCTCTAGTGACTTTCAAACGTTTTGTGATTGAATCCCTAAAGATTGATTCAGAAAGTGTGCCTTCTGTAAAGAAATTGTTATTTCTAACACCCCGAAGGAATAGTTTACAGATTACCTCTGGAGAAAATAGGGATGATTTCATAAATTTAACACAATATTTGGAAAACTCCAATATGGAAGTCACAGAAAGGGCAACTCTTTTTGTCCAATTTTTCACGGAAGCAGAAAAAGGACAGTTGATGAAAGCATATTTCAAGAATATAAATAATGCATTTATGGGTGGAGTGGTGAGGGTCTACCCAGATCTCTCACAGCCCACTCAACAACGTAGGAAAATGTTTATAGCTATGCGTCCCGAGGTTTTGGCCAAGGGAGCGAGTTTCCTTCTTCGATTCCCTTGCAAATGTTTTGTAAAATCAGCTGGAAATACATATATTTTCTTCCTGCCCGAACAGTTGAGACAGTTTTTGGATGGGGGGACATAATTTTGTTAATCGGGGTCAAAAATGATAGAGAGTTACAAGCCTGTATTTAGTAATTTGTTATTTCCTTTGGAGTCTTCTCTGATTTTCCTTATCTCCTCCCTCCCTAATTTCCAATGAAAAACAGCAGAGATTGATATGTATTTAGTATTATATACATAAGGGAATGTATGTAAATTTCCTTGATAATATTTTTATTTTCTGTATTTCCTTGCAAGGCTGTTCCTTGTAATATATTTTGAAAAATTCACAAATAAAGAATTTAAAAAAAATGGTATTTTGGTGCATCTGTTTCTGGATGATTAGTTATTCTGAGTGATATTGACCCAGGAAAGCAAATCAGTGATGACCAGAGTGATGCAGTTATTGCAGGACCTGGGCTGGGTTTTCAATTTTGACAAGTGCAACTTATTACCCTCTCAATCCCTAGAAGACCTGGGGTTCGGTTCGACACTAGAGAAGGCTGGATCTGGTTGACAGACATAACTGGTTGACAGACATAACTGAGCAGGTCTAAAGTTATCCAGCCTTGTGTGACTGGATAACTTGCTACTTATCTGACATCTTCAAAAGATATCCAGGTAAGTAATGCTTTTAGAAAAAAAATAAATAAAGGGTCCTATGGCCCGATTTCCTCTCTCGCCTTCAACCAAATAGTAAAGATGCCCTATCGGACCTTGCATCTTCCCAACCCACATCTCAAAATGCAAAAATATGTCCCAACATTGCTGCGAGCCTTTTGTCCCTCTCCCCCTCCCCCCCCCCGACAAAACCCTTACTCATATTGAAACCTTTAATAGAGACTAGGCCCCCCAGACCCTCCCCTTCCCCAACTTCCTGAGGCCTAAAAGTCCCTGTCGGCAGCAGAGTCTGCACCTACTCTAAGAAGGATCCATCAGAAGAAAATAGGTTTAAGCATTGGCTAAGAGAGAATTTGAAAAGAAGTTGGCCGTAGAGGCAAAAACTCACAATAAAAACTTTTAAAATATATCCAAAGCAGAAAGCCTGCGAGGGAGTCGGTTGGACCATTAGTTGATCGAGAGGTTAAAAGGGCACTTAGGGAAGATAAAGCCATCATGGAAAGATTAAACGTTTTCTTTGCTTCGGTGTTTACTGAAGAGGATGTTAGGGAGATAACCATTCCCGAGACAGTTTTCAAGGGTGATGATTCAGATGAACTGAACCAAACATGGTATACTTGGAAGATGTGGTAGGCCAGATTGTCAACTGAAGAGTAGTAAATCACCTGGACTGGATGGTATACACCCCAGGGTTCTGAAAGAACTAAAAATGAAATTTCAGACCTATTTCAATTAATTTGTAACCTATCATTAAAATCATCTGTTGTACTTGAAGACTGGAAGATGGCCAATATAACCCCGATATTTAAAAAGGGCTCCAGGGGTGAACCGGGAAAATATAGACCGGTGAACCTGACTTCAGTGCTTGGAAAAACTGTGGAAACTGTTATAAAGAATAAAATCACAAAACATTTAAATAGACATGGTTTAATGGACATAGCAACATGGATTTACCCAAGGGAAGTCTTGCCTCACAAATCTCCTACATTTTTTTGAAGGGATGAATAAATATGAGAACAAAGGGGAACCGGTAGATATGGTGTATTTGGATTTTTAGAAGGTGATCAACAAAGCCCCACATGAGAGGCTTCTAAAAAAACAAAAAATTCATGGGATAGGAGGCGATGTCCTTTTGTAGCTTGCAAGCTGGTTAAAAGACAGAAACAAAGAGTATGATTAATGATATGTTTTTACAGTAGAAAAAGGTAAATAGTGGAGTGCCTCAGGGATCTGTACTTGGACCAGTGCTTTTTAATATATTTATAAATGATCTCGAAAGGGTTATGACGAGTGAGGTGATCAGATTTGTGGTTGATACAAAATTATGCAGAGTAGTTAAATCTCAAGCAGATTGTGATAAATTGCAGGAGAACCTTGCGAGATTGGAATATTGGGCTTTCAAATGGTAGTTGAAGTTTAACATGGACAAGTGCAAAGTGATGCACCACCCAGGAAAGAGATCTTGGCATCATAGTGGATAATACATTGAAATTGTTGGCTTAGTGTGCTGTGGCGATCAAAAAAGCAAACAATGTTAGGAATTATTAAGAAGGGAATGGCAAATAAACGATGGATGCATTAATGCCTCTATATCACTCAGACCGCATCTTGAATACTGTATGCAATTCTGGTCGCCACATCTCAAAAAAAGATATAGTTGCACTGGAGAAAGTACAGAGAAGGGCGACCAAAATGATAAGTGGCATGGAACGGCTGCCCTATGAGGAAAGGCTAAGGAAGTTAAGGCTGTTCAGTTTAGAGAGGAGACGACTGAGGAGATATATGATAGAGGTCTACAAAATCATGAAAGCTCTTGAACAAGTTAATGTAAATCAGTTATTTACTCTCTCAGATAATAGAAAGACTAGGGAGCACTCCATGAAGTTAGCAAGTAGCTCATTTAAAACAAACTGAAGAAAATTATTTTTCACTCAGCGCATAGTTAAGCTCTGGAATTCATTTCCAGATGATGTGGATACAGCAGTTAAGAACATAAGAACATGCCATACTGGGTCAGACCAAGAGTCTATCAAGCCCAGCATCCTGTTTCCAACAGTGGCCAATCCAGGCCATAAGAACCTGGCAAGTACCCAAAAACTAAGTCTATTCCATGTCATTGTTACTAGTAATAGCAGTGGCTATTTTCTAAGTCAACTTAATAGCAGGTAATGAACTTCTCCTCCAAGAACTTATCCAATCCTTTTTTAAACACAGCTACACTAACTGCACTAACTACATCCTCTGGCAACAAATTCCAGAGTTTAATTGTGCATTGAGTGAAAAAGAACTTTCTCCGATTAGTTTTAAATGTGCCCCATGCTAACTTCATGGAGTGCCCCCTAGTCCTATTATCCGAAAGAGTAAATAATCAATTCACATTTACCCATTCTAAACCTCTCATGATTTTAAACACCTCTTTCATATCCCCCCTCAGCTGTCTCTTCTCCCAAGCTGAAAAGTACTAACCTCTTTAGTCTTTCCTCATAGGGAGGTTGTTCCATCCCCTTTATCATTTTGGTAGCCCTTCTCTGTACCTTCTCCAGTGCAACTAGATCTTTTTTGAGATGCGGTGACCAGAATTGTACACAGTATTCAAGGTGCGGTCTCACCATGAAGCGATACAGAGGCATTATGACATTTTCCATTTTATTCACCATTCCCTTTCTAATAATTCCCAACATTCTGTTTGCTTTATTGACTGCTGCAGCACACTGAACCGACTATTTCAATGTGTTATCCACTATGATGCCTAGATCTCTTTCTTGGGTGGTAGCTCCTAATATGGAACCTAACATTGTGTAACTATAGCATGGGTTATTTTTTCTTATATGCATCACCTTGCACTTATCCACATTAAATTTAATCTGCCATTTGGATGCCCAATTTTCCAATCTCACAAGGTCTTCCTGCAATTTATCACAATCTGATTTAACTACTCTGAATAATTTTGTATCATCTGCAAATTTGATTACCTCATTCGTCATATTTCTTTCCAGATCATTTATAAATATATTGAAAAGTACAGGTCCCAATACAGATCCCTGAGGCACTCCAGTTAGTGTAACTGTGTTTAAAAAAGGTTTGGATAAGTTCCTAGAGGAAAAAATAGATAAACTTTTAATTAATAAGCAATAGTAGCTTGAGATTTATTTAATGTTTGGGTATTTGCCAGGTACTTGTGACTTGGACTGGCCACTGTTGGAGACAGGATACTGGGCTTGATAGACCCTTGGTCTGATCCAATATGGCATATCTTATGTTCTTATGTTGTTATTGTAGAAGTAAGTACCCTTCTACCACTGGAAGCGTAAACTGAGTGTAGTTTATGCTTCCAGTGCAGCTTTTGTCAAAGCTGTGCTGGACCTCACGTGGAGCGGGTAAGTGCAGAACCCGCTCTTGGCAGGGATTTTTAGGCCTCAGGATGTTGGGGGAAAGGTCTGGGGAGTTAGGGATGCGACAAGGTCTTAGTTAACATTGGAGGTGGAGGGTAGGGGGATGGGAGAGCCTGGCTTCTACTAAGGGTTTCAATGTCTGAGGAGAAGGGGGTTTGTTGGGGGGGGAAGGGAAGGTTCACAGTGATACCGGGCCATTTTTTGTCATTTTGAGATGTGTGGTGGGAATGCAAGGCCGAATAGGTAATCATTATTATTTGTTTAGGAGGGGGGGGGGGGAGGAAATTGGTCTAAAAAATTCTAGCTTATCCCTGTCAGTTAAAAAGCAGAATGAAAATACAAACAAAAAACAAACTTTGAAATGTTTGTATGCTAATGCCAGAAGTCTAAGAAGTAAGATGGGAGAATTAGAATGTATAGCAGTGAATGATGACATAGACTTAATTAGCATCTCAGAGACATGGTGGAAGGAGGTCAACCAATGGGACAGTGCTATACCAGGGTACAAATTATATCGCAATGACAGAGAGGAGCACCCGGGAGGCGGTGTGGTGCTTTATGTCCGGGATGGCATAGAGTCCAACAGGATAAACATCCTGCACGAGACTAAATGCACAATCGAATCTTTATGGGTAGAAATCCCTTGTGTGTCGGGGAAGACTATAGTGATAAGGGTATACTACCATCCACCTAGTCAAGATGGTGGGACGGACAGTGAAATGCTAAGAGAAATTAGGGAAGCTAACCAAATTGGTAGTGCGGTAATAATGGGAGACTTCAATTTCCCCAATATTGACTGGGTAAATGTATCATCGGGACACGCTAGAGAGATAACGTTCCTGGATGGAATAAATGATAGCTTTATGGAGCAATTGGTTCAGGAACCAATGAGAGAGGGAGCAATTTGAGATCTAATTCTCAGTGGAGCACAGGATTTGGTAAGAGAGGTAACTGTGGTGGGGGCCGCTTGGCAATAGTGATCATAATATGATCAAATTTGAATTAATGACTGGAAGAGGAACAGTATGCAAATCCACGACTCGTGCTATACTTTCAAAAGGGAAACTTGATAAAATGAGAAAATTGTTAGAAAAAAACTGAAAGGAGCAGCTACAAAAGTAAAAAGTGTGCAAGAGGCGTGGTCATTATTAAAAAATACCATTTTAGAAGCACAGTCCAGATGTATTCCACACATTAAGAAAGGTGGGAAAGAAGGCAAACGATTACCGGCATGGTTAAAAGGGGAGGTGAAAGAAGCTATTTTAGCCAAAAGATCTTCATTCAAAAATTGGAAGAAGGATCCAACAGAAGAAAATAGGATAATGCATAAACGTTGGCAAGTTAAATGTAAGACATTGATAAGACAGGCTAAGAGAGAATTTGAAAAGAAGTTGGCCGTAGAGGCAAAAACTCACAGTAAATCTTTTTAAAATATATCCAAAGCAGAAAGCCTGTGAGGGAGTCAGTTGGATTGTTAAATGATCGAGGGGTTAAAGAGGCACTTAGAGAAGATAAGGCCATCGCGGAAAGATTAAATGATTTCTTTGCTTCGGTGTTTACTGAAGAGGATGTTGGGGAGGTACCCGTACTGGAGAAGGTTTTCATGGGTAATGGTTCAGATGGACTGAATCAAATCACGGTGAACCTAGAAGATGTGGTAGACCTGATTGACAAACTGAAGAGTAGTAAATCACCTGGACCGGATGACATACACCCCAGACCGGATGACATACACCCTAATAGGTCTGAAATTTCAGACCTATTAGTAAAAATTTATAACCTATCATTAAAATCATCCATTGTACCTGAAGACTGGAGGATAGCAAATGTAACCCCAATATTTAAAAAGGGCTCCAGGGGCGATCCGGGAAACTACAGACCAATTAGCCTGACTTCAGTGGCAGGAAAAATAGTGGAAAGTGTTCTAAACATCAAAATCACAGAACATATAGAAAGACATGGTTTAATGGAACAAAGTCAGCATGGTTTTACCCAAGGCAAGTCTTGCCTCACAAATCTGCTTCACTTTTTTGAAGCGGTTAATAAACATGTGGATAAAGTTGAACCAGTAGATGTAGTATACTTGGATTTTCAGAAGGCGTTTGACAAAGTTCCTCATGAGAGGCTTCTAGGAAAAGTAAAAAGTCATGGGATAGGTGGCGATGTCCTTTCGTGGATTGCAAACTGGTTAAAAGACAGGAAACAGAGAGTAGGATTAATGGGCAATTTTCTCAGTGGAAGGGAGTGGGCAGTGGAGTGCCTCAGGGATCTGTATTGGGACCCTTACTTTTCAATATATTTATAAATGATCTGGAAAGAAATACGACGAGTGAGATAATCAAATATGCAGATGATACAAAATTGTTCAGAGTAGTTAAATCACAAGCAGATTGTGATAAATTGCAGGAAGACCTTGTGAGACTGGAAAATTGGGCATCGAAATGGCAGATGAAATTTAATGTGGATAAGTGCAAGGTGATGCATATAGGGAAAAATAACCTATGCTATAGTTACATGAAAACCTACCCCAAAACACCCCTGCGCGTGCCGAGCCTATCTTGCATAGGCTCGGCGGCGCACACAAGTCCCAGGACGTGTGTAAGTCCCGGGGCTTGGGGGGGGGTCGCGGGGGGGCGTGTCGGGGGACGTGTCGCGGCCGGCGCGTCATCGGGGACATTCCAGGGCGTGACTGTGGCCTCCAGACTAGCCCCCGGACCATGGCTCGCCGGCAGCCGGCCCAGCAGGCATAACTTTCACGATAAATGTAGGGGGGGAATTAGGGCCGGGGGGCGGATTAGTGAGGGGAAGGTGCTGGGGGGGGGGAAGGAACGGAGGTAGGCTGCTCGGCGTGCGCAGGCTGCCGATTTTGGGCAGCCTTGCGTGCGCCGACTCCGGATTTTAAAATCTGGCGTATTTTTTGATTGCGCCTGGTGTGCGAACAAAAGTACGCGTGTGAATCGTTTTTGAACGATTAAAATTATCGTGAGAAAATTTTAAAATCGTTCTAAATCGTTAGAGTGCACGATACAATACAAATGCCCCGATTTATCGTCAGGGGCATTTGTATTGTATCGTTAAATAGGGCACGGGAATTATTTGGGGGAGGGCGGGAAAACCAGCACACCAAAACAACCCCTAAACCCACCCCAACCCTTTTAAAACCAATTCCTTACCCTCCCCCCCCCTCCCGAACCCCCCCCCCAAATGTTAAGTTACCTGGTGGTCCAGTGGGGGGGGGGTCCCGGTGCGATCTCCCGCTCTCGGGCCATCGGCGCCATTTTGGCTGCCACTAATTAAAATGGCGCCGATGGCCCGATTAAAAAAAAACCCACCCGACCCTTTAAATCGACCCCCCTTAGTCTCCCCCACCCTCCCGACCCTTTTTATTTTAAGGAGGCCCGCGCCGCTAAAAAAAACAAAAACCCACCCGCCCCTTTAAATCGACCCCCCCCCCCAAAACCTTTTAAAATTACCTGGTGGTCCAGGGGAGCCTCGGGGGGCCTCGGGGAGAGATCCAGGGGGGCCTCGGGGAGAGATTTCCCGTTCCCAGGCATCAGCTGTTCTAAAAAAAAAATGGCGCCGATGCCCCTTTGCCCTTACCATGTGACACATGGTAGGAGCACTGGATGGCCGGCGCCATCTTTAAAGATTTTCCCCCCCCCCCCCCCCCCCAGCCGAATCTGATCGTTAAGACGATCTGGCACATGATTCACATCTCTAGTGGATAACACATTTAAATCAACGGTTCAGTGTGCTGCGGCAGTCAAAAAAGCAAACAAAATGTTGGGATTTATTAGAAAGGGAATGGTGAATAAAACGGAAAATGTCATAATGCCTCTGTATCGCTCCATGGTGAGACCACACCTTGAATACTGTGTACAATTCTGGTCGCCGCATCTCAAAAAAGATATAGTTGCGATGGAGAAGGTACAGAGAAGGGCAACCAAAATGATAAAGGGGATGGAACAGCTCCCCTATGAGGAAAGACTGAAGAGGTTAGGGCTGTTCAGCTTGGAGAAGAGACGGCTGAGGGGGGATATGATAGAGGTGTTTAAAATCATGAGAGGTCTAGAATGGGTACATGTGAATCGGTTATTTACTCTTTTGGATAATAGAAAGACTAGGGGGCACTCCATGAAGTTAGCATGGGGCACATTTAAAACTAATCGGAGAAAGTTCTTTTTTACTCAACGCACAATTAAACTCTGGAATTTGTTGCCAGAGGATGTGGTTAGTGCAGTTAGTATAGCTGTGTTTAAAAAAAGGATTGGATAAGTTCTTGGAGGAGAAGTCCATTACCTGCTATTAATTAAGTTGACTTAGAAAATAGCCACTGCTATTACTAGCAACAGTAACATGGAATAGACTTAGTTTTTGGGTACTTGCCAGGTTCTTATGGCCTGGATTGGCCACTGTTGGAAACAGGATGCTGGGCTTGATGGACCCTTGGTCTGACCCAGTATGGCATGTTCTTATGTTCTTAATAGGTTCATTTATTTATTTATTTAGAAAATTATTTTTATTACAAGACAAATGGAAAGTACATATAACATCTTGGCACAATCAAGAAATTTTAGTTCTTTTTTTTTTCAAATGTACTACTTGCCTGGATATCTTTTTTTAAGGTATCCAGATAAGTAGCAAATTAACCAGCCACAAAAGTCTGGATAAGTTAAAAACTTAAACAGCTATATTCAAACATAGCCGGTTAAGTTTTTAAGTACATGTAGCCGGATTCCCTTAAGCAAGTATATTCAGTGGAATGTTTATCCCGTTGAATATATGAGGAAGATTATCGGCTAATTATAGCCAGATAGCTTGTCCACTACCCAGCCCACTGACTATGGGCCCTCAAGGATCTGGAAATTGCAGAACCTGGTAGTTGGTTTTTTTTGAGGATTCAGAGACCCACAATGAGGATTTATCAGGTATTGGGTTTCATGTGCATCTGCATTAATTTTAGTACCTTGTGCAAGAGCACGCATGGCCCCCTTGCAGAAGATCTTGCTCTCAAAATGGTTCTCTCAGTCTTAGGTGTATTCCATGAAGCTCCCTCTATGATGTAAGCCAGGGAGAGTTTTACTTTGGTAGCTGGTATGCAAAAATGTGGAACTGGGAGTGGATCGCGAATCTTGAATCTCCCAATTAGATAACGGTGACCTCAGATGCCAGTCTGGGGTTGGAGTGTTTGCTGTCAAGAGGTAGTGGCTCAAGGCACTTGGAGTCCAAAAGAAACCAAGTGGTCCATCCATCGGTTGGAAACCAGAGCTATAATGAATCAAATCGGTTGGAAACTAGAGCAATAAGTAATGCACTCCTTCAGTTTGCATCCATTCTTCAGGATCCAATTATCAGGATCTTGGCTAATTCTATAGCAGTGGCTTATTCTTCTCATATCAAGTTCTGATTTGTTCCAATGAAAAAAAAAATTTGTTCCATGTAAACTGCCACACGGCAGTAGTTATTACCGTTTAACTGTGAACCGGAGTGATATGTATTGTATACAGGAACTCCCGGTATATAAATTCCATAAATAAATAAATAAATATGTGTTTTTCCTGAAAGGGGACCAGATATTGTCATGTGGAAGAGGTAGATCTGCTGTTAGTCTGTGAAGAAGCATTTAAAAGGGCTGCCCGCCACTCATATAACGGGGGTAGATAATGTACAAATGGACTCAGTTGCAACAGGCTAGACCCCAGAGAAAAGAGTCTGTCCCAGGAAGCATTCTCCCAGGTTGTGTCCAAATGGGGAGAACCAGAAATGGACTTGATTGTGGTCAACAGCAATGCACAGGTGCAAAGCTTTTTCAGCTGAAGAAAGGTAAGAGGATTATTTGGTTTGGATGCCATGATTCAAGACTGGCAGGTTCAGGGTCTTTAGGTGTGCCCTCTGTCTTCTCTGGTGGGTGGTCTTGTAGAAGATTCCCGGGCATCAAGCTCTAGTAATATTGGTAACTCCTGATTGGCCAAGCCATCCCAGATATGTGGATCTAGTGAGGATGCTATATGGAATCTGCTATTGTTGACTCAGGGCAAGGGCCTAATGTTCAGGGATGGTGGTTCATGAGGATCTGTCTCGGTTTTGTCTTATGGCTTGGCCCTTGAAAGGGTTCATCTGTCAGAGAAAGGATATTCTCAGAAGGTTGAAATACCCTTTTGTGGTATAAGAAAGTTTTGACAGCCTTGGCATAACTGAGAGTCTGGAAGTTGAGGTTTGGTGCTCAGTTAGGAAGATCATAGCAAGAGGAGCTTTGGTGCTGGCTATCTTTTAATTTCTACAGGGGTTATTGGATAAGGATTGGCCCTTAACTCCCCAGAGGTGTAGATAGTAGCTATTGCCTGTCACAGAGGCCAGTTAATGGGCAAACCTTTATTGTCTCATCCGAATGTGTCTCGTTTCCTTCAGGGAGTGGAGCATATTCGGTCTCCAGTTAAAGGGTCAGTTCTTATTTAGAATCTAAATTTGATGTCGACATGCCTGGCTGTTCATCCCTTTGAACCATTGAGAGAGTTTAAGCTGCTTACTCTTAAGGCAGTGTTTTTTGGTAGCAGTCTGTTCTGCCAGACATATTTTAGAGCTGCAGGCTCTGTGATGTAGGGAGCCCTTTTTGGGTATTTCAAATGAGGCGGTGAAGATTCGCCTGGTTCTTTCATCCCTCCCTAAAGTGGTTTTGCCCTTTTCATCTTAACCAGATGGTGTGTCTCTATTCCTTTCAAAAGGACTCGGGTAGAGAGGTATATATATGCAACTTCATTGTTTAGATGTTAGGAGAGTTCTTCTGTAGTATTTATAGGTCACTAATAATTTCAGAACCCCAGTGCATCACTTTGTTCTGTTTGGTAGTTCTAGAAAGGAGCAGCTTCAAAAGCTTTGATAGCTCGTTGGTTTAAGAAAGTGATAAGAGAGGCTTACATTCAAGAGATTGCTGCTACCCAAGAAATTGAGGGCATACTCTATCAGGGTGCAGGTGGCTTCAAAGGCAGAACTTAGCTTAGAGATTTGCAGAGCGATGACCTAGTTTTCCTTGCATACTTCTTTGAAGCACTATCATCATGACTTTCAAGCCAGGGAAGGAGTTTCTTTTGATTTGGAAGTCTTGAGAATGGACTTGGCAGAGAGATAGCTTGAGTACATCCCATGTGTCTGGTCAGGTCTGGCTGGATGAAAAATTAGGAGAAATTAATTCTTAACTGATGATTTCCTTTCCTCAAGTCCAGCCAGACCAGTCTAGGACCCTCCCTGTTCTACTAAATGTATTATTCTCCGGATTCATTCTAAAAATAACTGCTTGTGTGATGTGTGACCACGCCCCCCCCCCCCTGACATCACTGGGAGCCCCGGTGACGGTTGAAGAGCGCCTCACCATCAGGCGCCAGCGAGCGGGGAGGCCACCCTCCATCCTGGGCCCCCGCGAGAACTGAACACCAAACTGAATGGCAGGGGGAAAAAAGATACGGAACCAACAGCAGGAGGTGAGGGAAATGAATGACTGCGATGTGTGACCACGCCCCCCCTGACGTCACTGGGAGCCCCGGCGACGGTTGAAGAGCGCCTCACCATCAGGCGCCGGCGAGCGGGGAGGCCACCCTCCATCCTGGGCCCCCGCGAGAACTGAACACCAAACTGAATGGCAGGGGGAAAAAAGATACGGAACCAACAGCAGGAGGTGAGGGAAATGAATGACTGCGATGCGATGTGTGACCACGCCCCCCCCTGACGTCACTGGGAGCCCTGGCGACGGTTGAAGAGCGCCTCACCATCAGGCGCCGCGCAACAAAGGGGCTCTCCCCTTTGTGCACCCCTTCGTGCAACCCTTGTGCTTCTAAAAAAAAAAAAATCTTTTATATTTTTCTGTAATTTAACCTTTATTCCAATTCTTTACCTTTTCTTTTCGCTTGTTAACAGTTTTAATTAGAAATGTTCATTGTATTAGACTATGGAAATGTATTTCCTGCTCTTCTGTTTAATGTAAACCGGTATGATTTCCATCGGATGTAAGAATGTCGGTATATAAAAATAAATAAATGTAGTTAGCGCAGTGAATATTAAGGTAATAAACCTTATTAAGGAATGCAGGATATGTCTGTTCCATTTCTTGTTTTCTGTTGTTTGTTCTCTCTGGGAAGCCCTCTGATATTTGATAGGTTTAGGGGCAGATTTTCAAAGGGGTACGCACGTACCCCCCCCCCCCCCCGAAAACCTGCCCCAAGTTCCCCCTGCGCAAGCCGAGCCCCGGGACGCTCGTAAGTCCCGGGGCTTTCCTGGGTGCGTGTCAGGGGCGTGTCACGGCAGCGCATCATCCAGGGGCGGGGCCATGGGTGTGGTTCCAGCCTGGGGGCATTTTGGGGGCGTGGCCGAGGCCTCCGAAACTGCTCCCGGGTCTGGGAATCGCGCAGCCGGCGCGCGCGAGTTACGCCTGCCTTGGGCAGGCGTAACTTTTCAAACAAAGGTAGGGGGGTTTAGATAGGGCTGGGGGGTAGGTTAGGTAGGGGAAGGGAGGGGAAGGTGCGGGGGGGGGGTGGAGGGAACGGAGGCAGGCTGCGCGGCTCGGTGCGCGCAGACTGCTGGTTTTGCGCAGCCTTGCGCGCGCCAACCCTGGATTTTAAAAGATATGCACGGCTACGCGCGAATCTATTAAAATCCGGTGGACTCTTGTTTGCGTCGGTTGCGCGAACAAAAGTATGTGCGGGTGTACTTTTTTAAAATCTACCCCTTAGTGTATTAAAAATATTTATCTTGGCTTGTTACATAGAATACTGGCAGGTAGGGATGTGCATTCATTTCTTCTGTTTTGACAGATTCACTGACTTTATAGTACCTGCAAAAAAACGGATATTATGCGCATAATTCATTATTGAAAACATGCATAATATCTGGTTTTTCATGTTTACCATAATGTTGGTGAGGTATGTGTGTATCGCTGAAACAGATGAAACAAATGCACATCCCTACGGCAGGCTGAGGAGCCTATATAGAGTGACGTCAGCAAACCTGTTAATCTCTTTCTCCATCTGCTGTTGGGAAGCATAACCCATGTTTCTGGACTGGTTTGGTTTAACTCAAGGGAAGGAAATTATCAGGTAAGAATTAATTTCTCTTTTACCCATAGAAATGGGTTTTTAGGGGATTGCTCTCCCTGAGCATGGTGAACTTATTAACCTAGTACCTCTACAATATAGTTTTATCTGCAGAGAGAAGAGGTGTTCCTGGGAGCTGAATTGGAAACGGGTTTCCAAAATATGCATGTAATTTTTCTTGAAAAAACTATCTGCGCGCATTAGCAGGTGTAAATGTATGTGGGTACTTTTCATGGGAAAGTATATGCCCACTTTCTTTTTAAAAATTGGTGCAAAGTTTGTAGCTAAAAAGTAGCCACAGAGTTTGCACCAATAAGTGGGCAATTTTAAATCATTAAATATCATCTGCCCATTGTCTACGTATTTGGCTAAAGTATCCACTTGTCATTTTTTCAATTACAATGTGGGCTATTAACTGTAACCTTTGTAAGTTTCTGTTAAACCTCGGCTTTCTTAATTTCATTACTTGTCCATATCTCCATAGAATGATCTTCTGGATTTGTCTGCAGCAGATACATTCATTATTCCCTTCTCTGTCAGTCTCCAGAAGAGGACACCATATGCATGGATGTAGTTCTTATCAACCTTCAGATGCGATGCGCATGCTTCATAGTGAGGACTGGTATTTGTCTTAGGCAACTTGTGGGAAGCAGGCTTCTTTTTACTGTATACCTTTTTTTGGAAAACCAGAGCCTGAAGTGTACCCAAAATAGGCCTTGTTAGGGTTGGGGTAGGGGGCAGAGAGTATGTTACAGGAAGGGCTGTACATTCAAGCTGGGGATACAGTTTTGAGGCTTCAATAGCAAAACACAGTAAGGTGATTCCATACTGTCTTTTTAAGCTGTCATCTTTCTCCCATCTTATTCTTTTTAATGTTAGATCTTTAATGAGTTTCCTTTCTTTGCTGGACACTGTGTATGTAATAAGGTATACATCTGCATAATGTTCCAGCAATTTGATGAAAACTGGAAGCTGCTTTGCACTGTGGTGAATAATGAATTGTTTTAAATAAAATAAATGTGTGCTTCATATAGGCCCATCTCAAACGTTTATAGGAAAGGCTAAGATTCTACAGCTGAGAGTAGAGGAAATGATCCCCTGTTAGTACAAGCAGACCAGACAAGATTCATTAGAGAAAGGTGTTCAGTGAACAGTCCAAGGAGATTATTTGATATTTCCATACAAGGGACTGAAGCTTATAGAGTCACATCATTCGCAAATTGACTAAGGCAAGAGCCAATGCTTGTTATTTGATAAAGGTTCACAGCAAGGGTTGGCGTTGAATTGTATATATATTGTGAAGGTTATTTGTCACTCTGTACTTTTGCTTACCATACTTCTGAGCAAGGGAGGGGGTTGGGGGTTATGGGGATATTCAAGAGAATGTGATGCATTTCCTATTGTAGAGCCAGGCGCTTTCAATGTATATAGTTATGAATCCTTAATTGGGGGTACAGGGTTTTTTTTATGTTTGACTGTGATAATCGGTTTGGTTGCTTGATGCCTGGTTCATAGATGTATGCAATAATTGTACCACTCATTCTATGGCAAAGTTGTACTGTTTTACTGCATCACAATAAAAACACTTTAATTAAAAAAAAAAAAAAGATCTCGGAGCAGTTACCTCTATTGATACCTATAAGGTGTTTGATTGGTTCTTCCTCTTAGAGATCCTGAGCAAGTGGGGATTTCCAGATAGCTCTATGTCCTATATTAAAACCTTATACTTTAGACCCATGGATAGGGTATTAACTAATGGGGTGGTATCTGTGCCATTTCTAGTCCTCAAGGCACAAGACAAGATTCCCTCTCTCCCCTCCTAGTCAGTTTGGCAGTTGAGCCTCATGCCCAAATTATAAGACAATCTCCCTGAATCAAAGGATTTGAGGATTTTGGCTCTTCTTTGCGTCACTGATCTGAGGAAGTTTGTCCCGGCCTTGCTGGAGGTTGTGGAAATCTTGAGATGACAGATTACTGATATTAAATCAGAGATTATGTATCCCAGCCTGAGAACACTGCCTCCTTTATGACCTGGTAGATTCAAAGTACTTTCTGATGGCTTCAAATATTTGGGTCTCCACTGACTTGTTTTTGCTGTATGATAAAATTGTATCTTAATCTTACAAAATGGGCAATACTTCCCTTGTCATGGGTGGGCAGGATAAATCTTATAAAAATGGTTATTTTACCCTGCCTCCTACATGTTTGGGTTTTTTTTTTGGCATTTGCCATGCAGTGTACTGATGGCTGCATTCTCTTCTTTAAGGAGTAATATATCAGGTTGCTTGTGGCAACATAGGATTCCAAGAACCAAGTACTCCCAACTACTTTAAGCCTAGAGAAAGTAGAGGGATAGATCTACCAGACCTCGGCTAGGTTGGCCTGTCTGCAATCATTGTTAGGTGTGGTAAGGGAGTGTGACCTGGCAGCATTATTACAAACGTCTCAGAACCCTAGGTTTTAAGGAGTGTGTGTAGAGAACATCCTTTCTTGGCATGTACCCTAAGGATATGGAATACACTCTGTGGAAGGTTGGGTGGACGATCAAGCAAGTCAGCTTGCATAGCCCCAATATACAAAAGTCCACAGCTGTTCCCAGTGCTTTTCTCACCAGATGCTCAAGTTAGGATTGACATTTCTATATGAGGGAAGGGGCACCTCTTTAAAATCTTTCAAGACTTGTGAGTTGAGTTTGTGATCCCAAGGCTGTTTATATCTACAGCTGAGAAGGACATTATCAAAAGGTGGACATTGGGGTTAAGCTAGAGAATGTGAGGGCACTGAAGAAATGCGTAGTTCTGGGGAAGGAAAATGCTTTGAATCTCCTTTAAATACTTGTCTGTGAGATGACCTGGGTGAGTAGAATACATCTCCGGTCCTTATATGGAGGTGGAACATGGATCTGCAAGATAACCTTGGTAACAGTGAATGGACACAGATCTGACATAGTTTCTTGGCTATTATTTTATTTTATTTATTTGTTTTTTGTATACCGACATTCGATCGAGATATCACATCGGTTCACATGTAACTGAACAGTAAATAAAGCATGGGCTGCTTAGTTTTACAGTGTAACTTACAGAATAACTTAGAACGGTTAACATTTTAAAATATGATTTGGAACATTTAACTATTTACAGTGTCAATTGGAACGTCTAGAACAGTTGTCAAGGAAATAAATATTACAGGTGTGCCAAGGAAAATGGGTGGCTTGCATGTTGGAACAGTATGACTTAGAACGGTACGCATTTTACAATATGGTTTGGAAAATTTAACTATTGTCAGTGTAATTTAGGGCATATAGAACAGATAACAGGGAACTAACTGTTACACTTGTGCCAAGGATAATTCAACTATTTACAGTCAGGCCGATTCAGTAAAGTCCGCAGGAGAGCGCCTCCTTTTTGACAGGAGCGGCGGCTGTCAGCGGGTTTGACAGCCGACACTCAATTTTGCCGGCTTCGGTTCTCGAGCCCACTGACAGTCACGGGCTCGGAAACTGGACGCCGGCAAAATTGAGCATCCGGTTTTCGACCTGACAGCCGCTGGCTGACTTCAATTTTTTTTTAACTTTTTCTTACTCTTCGGGACTTCCGACTTAATATCGCCATAATATTAAGTTGGAGGGTGCACAGAAAAGCAGTTTTTACTGCTTTTCTGTGCACTTTCCCGGTGCCAGAAGAAATTAGCGCCTACCTTTGGGTAGGCGCTAATTTCTTAAAGTAAAATGTGCGGCTTGGCTGCACATTTTACTTTCTGAATCGCGTGGGAATAACTAATAGGGCCATCAACATGCATTTGCATGTTGAGGGCGCTATTAGGTGCCGCGGGTTGGATGCGTGTTTTCCGCCCCTTACTGAATAAGGGATAAGAAGAGACTTAAGACTTTGTTATTCGAACAAGCCTTCCCATAACTACTCACTTCAGCCTTGGTTCTTATCCGCATCATGAGTACACTATCCAACTTGAGGCCTTCATAGTCCTCCCCTATTTAATTTCCCTGCTTTTCGCCCAAGTTATACAGACCCAATTCTCTATACTTGCTTCACCCATTTTATGTTTATCCAGGTTATTTCTACCCTGTTCATTGTTTTAATCCAGGTTACTTCTACCCTGTTCATTGTAAAACAAGACTTTGTCTCTGTTATTTTTTGCAGGTTGTAATGTAAACTGAAGTGATAATTAATCTTGTTAATTGAACCTCGGTATACAAAAAGTTATAAATAAATAAATAAATAAGGGAAAACGCGCGTCCAATGACAGTTTAACAGTGCGCTCCGTACTGTATCAGCCTGAGTGTGATTTAGAGCATATAGAACGGTTAACAGGGAACTAATTGTTACACTTGTGCCAAGGAGAATGGGTGGCTTGCATGTCGTAAACAAGGCTTAGATGGGAGATACATTCCTCGGAGATACAATCATGGAGGAATAGATATTTTTTGGTGCTATCGTACTCGTTTACATTTTGCTAAATTTAGTAATACCGGTACTTCATGTTGGAAAGGATGCAGATATAGTGGGATACAGGTTTGTCTAATATTTCTGGCTCCAGGTGGCTCACATTATCTCTAAGATATATAATTGTAATTTCATTATATGCCCAACAGTATGCCCTTTGGGATTGTGGAATGATAGTAATTGCCAGATTAAAGTGTGTAGACTACTGGATCAGCTTCTATATGCAGCCTGGCTAACAGTAGTGCGGATGTGGAAGAAACACCCTGCATGGTCTTGAGGAGAAGCAACACTGCGGAGACTGAAGTCTTAGATCAACTACCATATTCACTTAAAGATCAGTCAAACACTTATCACAACATTTAAGCACCGTATTGGTCTTGGCAGAGAGAGAACTCTCGGAAGTGTAGTTTTAGAGGGAAGGAACAGAAGTTAGCATGGGGCACATTTAAAACTAATCTGAGAAAGTTCTTTTTTACTCAACGCACAATTAAACTCTGGAATTTGTTGCCAGAGGATGTGGTTAGTGCAGTTAGTATAGCTGGGTTTAAAAAAGGATTGGATAAGTTCTTGGAGGAGAAGTCCATTACCTGCTATTAAGTTCACTTAGAGAATAGCCACTGCCATTAGCAATGGTAACATGGAATAGACTTAGTTTTTGGGTACTTGCCAGGTTCTTATGGCCTGGATTGGCCACTGTTGGAAACAGGATGCTGGGCTTGATGGACCCTTGGTCTGACCCAGTATGGCATGTTCTTATGTTCTTAATGATCCCAGGACTTACCAAAGCTCAGGTACTGCCTGCATGTACGGGAATAGCTATCTTACTTTCATATTGCCCTGTGTTGTTCCTTGTTACATGAAAAGTTATAAAAAATGTGTATGCCCTAGCTTTGTGATTTTGATGATTGTGTGATTCTTTGTTGGTACAATTCACACTCAGTTCTGATCAGAAGAGGACATCAGCTCTATTCTCACAGGACAAGCAGGATGGTTGTCCTCACAAATGGGTGACATCGAGGATGGAGCCCAACCACGGAAAACTTCTGTCAAAGTTTCAGGAACTTTGACTGGCCCCTACTGGGCATGCCCAGCATGGCACTAACCCTGCAGCCAGCAGGGGTCTCCCTTCAGACTTCTTTTTTCCATGTAGCAGTTGCCACGCGGTTAAGGAGCTCTTACCACATTCCTGACAGGAATCTCTTCAACTACTTTCTTGAAGAAAAAATTGCCCCTCAGGGGTCTCCCTTCTTCAATTTTTTCCTCCGCGGTACTTCGGTAAGTTTTTGCCGTTGTTTTTGTCGACTACCGTCGAGTTTGACCCTCGAGGCCTGTTGGCAGTCGACCATCCCGCGGCTAAATTTTTGGCCCATGGCCATGGCGACGGGGTTCCTTCGGTGCCCGGACTGTACGCGTACTATGTCCATCACAGACCCACATAGAGTCTGTGTTTTGTGTTTAGGGAGTGAGCATGATGTCTTAACTTGCACCAAATGTGCCCTAATGACACCAAAAGGTCGCAAGGCCAGAATGGAGAAGATGGGACTCCTTTTCCATGCTCACACTCCGACACCATCGATTGCATCGATGTCATCGGAACCGGCACCGTCGAAGTCTCATCGTCATCGACAGCCTCCCGGTGAACGTCCGCCATCGACGTCTTCACGGCCATCGACTCCTGTCCCTTCCCCCGAAGATCGAGGGGATCGGAAAGAGAAACATCGCCATCGACGTCATAAGTCTCGGACCGTCGAGGAATCGAAGTCATCGACCTCGGTACTGTCCGAGCCGCCTTCGAAGAAGTCTCGACCAGAAGTGGCACCGTCCACTCCTGTCTCGCAGACACCGAGGCAACCCTCACCCCTCTGGGGTTTGGGAGCCGCGATTCCACCGGTGACGGTGGTCCCTCTGGCTCAGCCTCCGCCTCCTTCTCCCGTAGAGCCGGGTCTTGCTACCCCAGGTCTCCGGGCAGAACTGGACCGGCTGGTCCAGGAGGCTATCGACAAGGCGATGCTCCGGTTCCAGACTCCTCCGGCACCGACCCCGGCACCGAGAGTGGAACCGGCCACCGACCCGATTCCAGCAGCATTGGCACCGCTGCTTGCTCGGATGGAAGCACTTACAAGGGCCCTTCCACCGATAATGCCAGGGTCACCGATCTCATCAGGTGGAGAAACACCGTTCCGGATTCCCCCTTCGGGGGTAGTTCCATCGGTGCCTTGTCGTCCCTCGCCACCGATACTCTCCTCGGGGGCAATATGCACATCAGCTCCACCGAAAATTTCGATGTCGGTGCCGAATCCTTCGATGCCGACACTGATTCCTTCGGTGCCGACACCGGTACCGATGCCGGCACCGATTCCATTGAGAACATTCTCGATGCCCCCGGTAATTCCTTCGAATTTCTCGGAGCCTCAACTGGGGCCTTCAGGTACACAGCCACCTCATGGTCCTATAGGTCAGCATCCTGATCCTTATGACACCTGGGGTGATGATACCTCTACTGA